>NC_088218.1:13984422-14174329 GCF_036934945.1 Oncorhynchus masou masou | reverse complement strand
TTTGTCTTTTTAGGCAAATCCTGTCCTGCACTGGTCAAGCCTCTGAACACCTCAACTCATGCCTCATACCCTCATTCAATCACTGCTGTGGTCCCTTTCCAACACTGTAAGTAGCCCTCATTCCCATTCCCCATAGTAGTGTACTATAAATGTCTTTATTAAATGTTTTAGGTTAAAATAATTAGTCATTGACGATTTTTGAAACACACTTTGTTGTCCCTGTGCGTTCCACACCTATACCCTGGGTCTACCCTCCTCCTATTTATTTTAAGTCACCAGCCTCCACTGGTAGGTACGTTTTGTTAGGCCTCCTGGATTGGCTGATGTGTTTGTGTGGGTGTTTCATTATGCTTATCTCTTGATCTGGCTGTAGTGTGTGTGCGTTTGGTTGGTCAGTCCTATCTCTTGAACTGTCCGATGTAGCTGTTCTCGATGCAGAGCACAGCGTAGGAGCTGTGACAGCTGCTGGTTCTCTGTTGGAGGAGCTGGCCCCCCTGTAGAGAGGAGGCCATGCCCGTCAGCGCACGCTCCCCTATACGCCACGTCTCACAGTAGTTATCCACCTGGCCGTGCCCCCTGCTGGTCGAACCGTGCCATATCATCTTGTCTGGCCTGGGTAAGGAGAGGGAATAAGGGAGAGAGAACGAGATGAAGGGATGAATCATCATATTTTTGCTTCCATTCACTTTCTCAGCTGTTAACTTTACATAACTTATCAATGCCTCCTTTATGGGTGTTGTAAAAAGAGAGGTTTTGATATTTTGTATAGTGAGTGATATGTAGAAGTGTAGTTTATCACCATGTGCCGTCTGTGAAAATGTCTTTGCCATCGAAGGAGTAGATGGGTACATTGTCCTTCACTCTGCCCTCTGAGTCACTGAAGATGGCCTCCCAACTGTCAAACAGGACCTCATCCTATAGAGGGGACAGACAAATGGTTAGGGACAGTTGCAGCCAATTACTTAAATGATATGGAATGATACTGGGATTCTGAATGAAGCTGAAAATGCATCTCAGTCTTAGCTGACAGTACCTTTAGGTTGACGATGGGCATGCGGTCTCTGTCTGACTTGCGGACGATGCTGTAAAGGTCCTGGAGCTTGGAGGAGAGGAAAGCCCGGAAGGTTCCCTTCAGCCCGATGGCCCGAGCCTGGTTGAAACACAGGAAGTCTGCCCCTCTGATACCCCGCATGTTACCCCCCTGGGGGGCGTTCAGGGCGACCAGGTGAATCTGCAGAAGGAAAGAAGAAGAAGAAAAGTCTGCTTTTAAAAACGTGCTTCCCATCACATCCACAATCAGAAGTATTTCAGCAGTGGCATGTTTTTAGGTTACATTTATGACTTTTAAATCACTGGCTACTCACGCTTGGGCCTGACGTGTGTTGGTGGCTGGGGGTCTCAGGAGGTCTGGGTCTGCGTTGTGGGGTTACAGGGTAGCGGGTGTCTGTGTAAACCGGGTTCTGTGGGACAGGGGCTGGCTGGGGCTGAACAGGGTCAGGGTTGTGCTGTCGGTCTGTATAACTGGGGTACCGTGGATCAGTGTGTGAGGGGTATCTGGGATCTGAATGTGAGGGGTAGCGCGGATCTGGCTGAGCTGGGTAGCGTGGATCAGGCTGGGCTGGGTAGCGTGGATCAGGCTGGGCTGGGTAGCGTGGATCAGGCTGGGCTGGGTAGCGTGGATCTGGCTGGGCTGGGTAGCGTGGATCTGGCTGGGCTGGGTAGCGTGGATCCGTCTGGGCTGGGTAGCGTGGATCCGGCTGAGCTGGGTAGCGTGGATCCGGGTGAGTCGAATAACGTGGGTCAGGGTGAACAGGGTGTTGTCCCTCAGGCTGTGGCTCGTGGGGGTCTAGCTGTCTGGGGGGTTGCTCTGTGGCCGTGTTAGAGGGATGGTCTGGCTGGTAGTAGACCACTGGAGGAGGGTCGACAGCTGCTACCTCATTACCCTTCAGATGGATACAGGCAGAGAAATCATGTCAATAAGATTCACTAATGTGATTAATAACTTCATTAATTGATTCCTTCACTGTCACAATAGTTTGTCAGCATTTCTCAAGTGCACATTTCCAACGACTTACCTGGTCAGGGGGTAAAGCTATGTATGGTCCAAGCTGAAAGGTAAAACTTCCAAGTTAATCATGTAAACTAACAAAGGATGAAGGTGTTGTATTTTATAAATATAGTGGCTTGCATCCATTACACCGGTAAACACTGCACCTGGATTTGCCGGAAGCCATTTCGTACTCTGATGTAAAAGTCTGTTTGGTCGACCAGATACACCAGCGTCCCCTCTGCCTGTCGTCTGGCCGTGGCTGTCATCGTGTCATATGACCTCAGGACCATCACCTGTTCAAACGTGGACGACAAGGAGCTAAATGATGCCACATCCTGGAAGTGGTGTATATATCATCACAGTGAGGCCCAGTCCAGAAACAGGCCCTAACCTCCTAGACCCTATACTAGGAATGAAGGGGTTAACAGACTCACCCCAGAGGAGTGTCCATCAGTTCCAGGTGGGCCAGGAGGGCCCGGAGGTCCAGGGATGCTGATGGCTGAGATGTAAAAAGATCATTCATTGAAGCTGTTAACCAAGGAGCTACTGTACTTCATGTCACCAGAAGGTTGTGTTCCTGCCTATGTACTGTATGTATGAGTGTGTGTGCGAGAGAGTACGCCTCACTCTGTGTTGGCCTGTAGGCTCCAGGTGAGGAGGATGATCCTGAAGGTCCGGGGGGCCCCGGTGGGCCTGGGTTCCCTTGCCTGCCTTCGTACCCTCTTCCTGGGTTACCTGGAGGGCCCTGGGGCCCTGAAGGACCGATGATGGACTCTCCCTTTGGCCCCTGGAGATCGATAGATCTTGCTCATTAAAACTTTCTAATTGAATTCCATTGTACATGTCTTTTGATGCAAGGCACTGATAAAACGTGGAGAATGCAGTAAAATAAAATGGCTGTTGTTGTTCAGTGGTTATTCTTACCGGAAGTCCTGGAGGTCCAGGTTGACCACCCTGTCCACCGTAACCGCCACCATAATATCCTCCGGCTGGCTCGCCCTTCTCCCCCTTCATCCCAGAGTCTCCTCTCTCTCCCTTCATCTCCCTCTGCAGGGACACACACACCCCACGTCATTTGACCTCACATCAAACACATAGAGACGCATGGCGGGTATGTAGTTTCGTCACTTACCTTGAAGGTGTAGATGTCAAAGTTGGACGTGAGACCTAGAGTGGAGACGATAGAACGTGAGTTCAATCAGCTCAATCTCGTGTGTTAGTACACCCAAGGCCAGCGGAGGTAAATAACTAGCTGGTTTTACTGTACCTGGTACCCCGGGTATTCCTGGTACTCCACGATCACCTTTGTCTCCTTTGGAGTCTGATGGGTGGAGGAAAAAGGCCAACATGTAATCCAACACATGACATCGTTTTACATGTAACGTTCTATGTCATGGTGTGGGACTGGCCAATGAGAATGAGTTGACTTACCAGGATATAACCGTGAGACATCATCCCTCTGAGTGTGAAACAGAACAAAGGGGAGAAGAGTTACACTACTGTACCTTGGAAAGAGACCCTATCAATTTGTAAACCCACATTAGTGACTTTGTGGGTTTTAACAACCTGACGGACTACAGCATATAACTCACAACACCAACGTCTGGGAAAGATACAATACTGGATCAGACATCTACTCACATTGAACCTGTCCAGAGGTACTGCTGGCCCGGGGTCCGGGTGGGCCAGGTGGTCCTGGAGGACCCTGAAAACATGGATCAATCTGGGTGAAACTGATGCCCTGTCTGGGTCATGACGGTCTAACCATACCACTGTATGAATCCCATCAATCACCAACCAGCGGTGTCATACTTACTCCATATCCTCCAGTCCCTCCCGCTGAATCCCCCCTCTCTCCTTTGACACCATTCAACCCAGGACGGCCCTGTAACCAACACACTGGTTCACATCCAGCAGCAGTCCATCACCATGTTAATACAATGGGAAATAGCACACTTGGATTCTTTCTAAGTCACACTTCAGTGCCATTGAGCAGACACTTTTATTCAAAGCGACTTAGTCATGTGTGCATATATTTTTACATGTGGGTGGTCCTGGGAATCAAACTCACTGTCTTGGCATTGCAAGCGCAATGCCAAGACATGCTCTACCAACTGAGCTACAGAGCACCACCACTTGGCTAATAGCTGAACAGAGATACTTACCGGTCTACCTGGCATGCCTATATCTCCCTTTAGGCCAGCTGGACCATAGGGACCCTATAGAGACAGAGAAGAATATAAATCTACCAGCTGGACCCTATAGAGACAGAGAAGAATATAAATCTACCTGCTGGACCCTATAGAGACAGAGAAGAATATAAATCTACCAGCTGGACCCTATAGAGACAGAACAATATAAATCTACCAGCTGGACCCCATAGAGACAGAACAATATCAATATACCAGCTGGACCCTATAGAGACAGAACAATATAAATCTACCAGCTGGACCCCATAGAGACAGAACAATATCAATATACCAGCTGGACCCTATAGAGACAGAACAATATCAATATACCAGCTGGACCCTATAGAGACAGAGAAGAATATAAATCTACCAGCTGGACCCCATAGAGACATAACAATATCAATATACCAGCTGGACCCTATAGAGGCAGAACAATATAAATCTACCAGCTGGACCCTATAGAGACAGAGAAGAATATAAATCTACCAGCTGGACCCTATAGAGACAGAACAATATACAATCTACCAGCTGGACCCTATAGACAGAAATCTAATATAAATCTACCAGCTGGACCCTATAGAGACAGAACAATATAAATCTACCAGACCCTATAGACAGAAGAATATAAATCTACCAGCTGGACCCTATAGAGACAGAACAATATAAATCTACCAGCTGGACCCTATAGAGACAGAACAATATATAAATCTAATCTACCAGCTGGACCCTATAGAGACAGAACACCAGCTGGATATAGAGACAGAACAATATACATCTACCAGCTGGAGACAGAACAATATAAATCTACCAGCTGGACCCTATAGAGACAGAACAATATAAATCTACCAGACCCTATAGACAGAACAATATAAATCTACCAGCTGGACCCTATAGAGACAGAACAATATAAATCTACCAGCTGGACCCTATAGAGACAGAACAATATAAATCTACCAGCTGGACCTATAGAGACAGAACAATATAAATCTACAAGAGACAGAGACAGAACAATATAAATCTACCAGCTGGACCCTATAGAGACAGAACAATATAAATCTACCAGCTGGACCCTATAGAGACAGAACAATATAAATCTACCAGCTGGACCCTATAGAGACAGAACAATATAAATCTACCAGCAGAACAATATACATTTACCAGCTGGACCCTATAGAGACAGAACAATATAAATCTACCAGCTGGACCCTATAGAGACAGAACAATATAAATCTACCAGCTGGACCCTATAGAGACAGAACAATATAAATCTACCAGCTGGACCCTATAGAGACAGAACAATATACATTTACCAGCTGGACCCTATAGATACAGAACAATATAAATCTAAGATGGACTAAGAGACAGAACAATATCTACACCAGCTGGACCCTATAGAGACAGAACAATATAAATCTACCAGCTGGACCCTATAGACAGAACAATATAAATCACCAGCTGGACCCTATAGAGACAGAACAATATAAATCTACCAGCTGGACCCTATAGAGACAGAAAGAATATAAATCTACCAGCTGGACCCTATAGAGACAGAACAATATAAATCTACCAGCTGGACCCTATAGAGACAGAACAATATAAATGGACCCTACCAGAACAATGGACCCTATAGAGACAGAACAATATAAATCTACCAGCTGGACCAGAACAATATAAATCTACCAGAGGACCCTATAGACAGAACAATATAAATCTACCAGCTGGACCCTATAGAGACAGAACAATATCAATACCCTAGAGACAGAACAATATAAATCTACCAGCTGGACCCTCAATATAAATCTACCAGCTGGACCCTATAGAGACAGAACAATATAAATCTACCAGCTGGACCCTATAGAGACAGAACAATATAAATCTACCAGCTGGACCCTATAGAGACAGAACAATATAAATCTACCAGCTGGACCCTATAGAGACAGAACAATATAAATCTACCAATGGACCCTATAGAGACAGAACAATATAAATCTACCAGCTGGACCCTATAGAGACAGAACAATATAAATCTACCAGCTGGACCCTATAGAGACAGAACAATATAAATCTACCTGGACCCTATAGAGACAGAACAATATAGAGACAGAACAATATAAATACCAGCTGGACCCTATAGAGACAGAACAATATAAATCTACCAGCTGGACCCTATAGAGACAGAACAATATCAATATACCAGCTGGACCCTATAGAGACAGAACAATATCAATATACCAGCTGGACCCTATAGGAACAATATACATTTACCAGACAGAGACAGAACAATATAAATCTACCAGCTGGACCCTATAGTACAGAACAATATACATTTACAGAACAATATACATTTACCAGCTGGGCCCTATAGATACAGAACAATATAAATCTACCAGATGGACTCTATAGAGACAGAGAAGAATATAAATCTACCAGCTGGACCCTATAGAGACAGAGAACAATATCAATCTACCAGCTGGACCCTATAGTGACAGAACAATATAAATCTACCAGCTGGACCCTATAGAGACAGAGAACAATATCAATCTACCAGCTGGACCCTATAGAGACAGAGAACAATATAAATCTACCAGCTGGACCCTATAGATACAGAACAATATACATTTACCAGCTGGGCCCTATAGATACAGAACAATATAAATCTACCAGATGGACCCTATAGAGCCAGAACAATATAAATCTACCAGATGGACCCTACAGAAACAGAGAACTATATACAGTACATCCATGGTTATCGATGGCTAATCAGAAAGCATGTCACTTAAAGGAGAGTACTTACAGGAGGTCCCTCAGGTCCCGGGAGTCCCTTCTCTCCCTGCACACACAGAGGTCAAAGGGTATCAACATTTTATGTTGCATGGCACATATAAAAGAGATGGACAAGCATAATAACATACAGTATTTCTACCAACTATAAATCTTGTGTGTGGTTTTTCTCACCGGTTGAGACCCCAGCCCTCCCAGGTACAGGGGTCTTCCATCAGGCCCCATGATAATACCAGGTTCTCCTTTCTCCCCCTGGACAGGACAGGGTGGAGACGTGTCAATACTTCATGCAATTTTCCCTGTACTGTACAGAAAACAAGATATGAATGAAGTTATTACCAGACCTTAGCTGCGTATCCTGGCTGTCCAGGCTCTCCTGTATCTCCCTTTGGTCCTATAGGCCCCTACAGAAGAAGTTGTGATCAGTATAAATAACAACCTTGTGTGTGTATATTTTTAAAAGAGAGTTCCATTAACATATTTTAGGCCATTTTCAATATACAACTAGTGTATAAAATCATGTTTTAGGCAGTTTTCAATGTACAGCTAGTGTATAAAATCATGTTTTAGGCAGTTTTCAATATACAACTAGAAGGCCGTACAGCATTGTTTCAGTGTTTCAACTGAAATATATATATTTTTTAAATGTTCCACTAACATGTTATATAAATAGTTTTTGCCGCAATCTCCACCATACATCTAGAACAATACTGTCCGTTTGGTGTGTCCCTTCCTACGTCCCTTCCGTCTTCAAGAGAGCGAGAGTTGCACCCCTTCTGAAAAAACCTACACTCGATCCCTCCGATGTCAACAACTACAGACCAGTATCCCTTCTTTCTTTTCTCTCAAAAACTCTTGAACGTGCCGTCCTTGGCCAGCTCTCCCGCTATCTCTCTCAGAATGACCTTCTTGATCCTAATCAGTCAGGTTTCAAGACTAGTCATTCAACTGAGACTGCTCTTCTCTGTATCACGGAGGCGCTCCGCACTGCTAAAGCTAACTCTCTCTCCTCTGCTCTCATCCTTCTAGACCTATCGGCTGCCTTCGAAACTGTGAACCATCAGATCCTCCTCTCCACCCTCTCCGAGTTTGGCATCTCCAGGGCGGCCCACGCTTGGATTGCGTCCTACCTGACAGGTCGCTCCTACCAGGTGGCGTGGCGAGAATCTGTCTCCTCGCCACGCGCTCTCACCACCGGCGTCCCCCAGGGCTCTGTTCTAGGCCCTCTCCTATTCTCGCTATACACCAAGTCACTTGGCTCTGTCATAACCTCACATGGTCTCTCCTATCATTGCTATGCAGACGACACACAATTAATCTTCTCCTTTCCCCCTTCTGATGACCAGGTGGCGAATCGCATCTCTGCATGTCTGGCAGACATATCAGTGTGGATGACGGATCACCACCTCAAGCTGAACCTCGGCAAGACGGAGCTGCTCTTCCTCCCGGGGAAGGACTGCCCGTTCCATGATCTCGCCATCACGGTTGACAACTCCATTGTGTCCTCCTCCCAGAGCGCTAAGAACCTTGGCGTGATCCTGGACAACACCCTGTCGTTCTCAACTAACATCAAGGCGGTGGCCCGTTCCTGTAGGTTCATGCTCTACAACATCCGCAGAGTACGACCCTGCCTCACACAGGAAGCGGCGCAGGTCCTAATCCAGGCACTTGTCATCTCCCGTCTGGATTACTGCAACTCGCTGTTGGCTGGGCTCCTGCCTGTGCCATTAAACCCCTACAACTCATCCAGAACGCCGCAGCCCGTCTGGTGTTCAACCTTCCCAAGTTCTCTCACGTCACCCCGCTCCTCCGCTCTCTCCACTGGCTTCCAGTTGAAGCTCGCATCCGCTACAAGACCATGGTGCTTGCCTACGGAGCTGTGAGGGGAACGGCACCGCAGTACCTCCAGGCTCTGATCAGGCCCTACACCCAAACAAGGGCACTGCGTTCATCCACCTCTGGCCTGCTCGCCTCCCTACCACTGAGGAAGTACAGTTCCCGCTCAGCCCAGTCAAAACTGTTCGCTGCTCTGGCCCCCCAATGGTGGAACAAACTCCCTCACGACGCCAGGACAGCGGAGTCAATCACCACCTTCCGGAGACACCTGAAACCCCACCTCTTCAAGGAATACCTAGGATAGGATAAAGTAATCCTTCTCACCCCCCACACATTAAATGATTTAGATGCACTATTGTAAAGTGGCTGTTCCACTGGTTGTCAGAAGGTGAATTCACCAATTTGTAAGTCGCTCTGGATAAGAGCGTCTGCTAAATGACTTAAATGTAAATGTAAATGTGTGTTTCAACTGTGAAATATCTTTAGAAACAGTCAAGGTAAATGTCTCCACTCCACTGTGTGTTCATTGGCAGTGTGATACTGATACATACTGGGAATCCTGCCCGGCCGGGAAGACCTGGTCCTCCCTGGAGAAAAGGAAATAAGGGTTAGGGTGACTATAAAACATTATAAGACATTATAAAACTGCATGTAGAGTAACATAGTGACTTGTCTGCTGAGTCAAATTCTCACCTCTCCTTGATTCCCAAGAACTCCATCAAACTAAAACGAGACAGAGACAGGTAGGTCAGTTGTGTCACTGAAACATCACTATGATCCAGAGCAGACAAGACCGTACAGTACACATCCATACTCACACTGCCTGAGGTCTGGTAGATCTGTCCCGGTGGGCCAGGGGCTCCTGGAGGTCCAGGGGGCCCCCCTTCACGCCCTGGCTCACCCTACAACACCATACACACACAACAGCATGAGAGCCATGGGACACGCAATAGATGACTTACGCTACTGTTCTTGGGGTCACTTAGAAAAGTCTTTGTTTTTGAAAGAAAAGCAAATGTTTTGTCCATTTAAAATAACATCAAATTGATTAGAAATACAGTGTAGACATTGTTAATGTTGTAAATGACTATTGTAGCTGGAAACAGCGTACAGAGGCCCATTATCAGCAACCATCACTCCTGTGTTCCAATGGCACGTTGTGTTAGCTAATCCAAGTGTATCATTTTAAAAGGCGAATTGATCATTAGAAAACTATTTTGCAATTATGTTAACACAGCTGAAAACTGTTGTTCTGATAAAAGAAGCAAGAAAATAAAAAAATCAACCACCAAAATATGGTAATCAGGAGTAGGTAACTCACCCTTTCTCCTCTGTCTCCCCTCTCCCTTTGTCTCCCTGTGTATACATAAGAAACAAAACAGAATAGGTTAGTGCACTTTGTGTGGGTTACTCTAAAGCCTAAGTAACGTTCTAATAGAGTCTGGGGAGGTGGCTGAGGGATAATGATCTTCTACCAATTGTCCTGGGAATCCGTCCATCCCTGGTGTTCCATCCCGTCCTCTTGCTCCCTCGCTCCCCTTCTCTCCCGAAAGCCCAGGCAAACCAGATCTTCCCTGTATGATGACAGGAATACAGTAAGCATTGCTATATAACAAAGATATGGCCTCCAATCAAACTTAGCAAAATATTCAAAGGGATTTCCTGGTTCTTACCGGAAGGCCAGCGATTCCGGGCGGACCCTGAAAAACAATGGATACGTGACTATGTATTAGTTGACGTAATTGTAAAGGCAATCCAAATTATGAGTGAATGGCAATATATAGATCACCTGTGGTCCTGGAATTCCTATCACTCCAGCAACACCATTGACCCCTGTCACTACGGAACCCTCCCCGTCACCCTACACAGAGAGGACACAGATACAGTTCAAAAAAGACAATTCCACAAAAATATATGTAGTCAAATATACAGTATGTAGTCAATTTGGTAACAATTTGAATGAGGGGAGCTGTGGGGTGGGAGGTTAAGCTGTAGTTGATGTTGTCTGGGTGGGTGGCAGGAGTTGTGTACAGTACTCACATAACGCACGGGGTAGGACTGTCCGGGGGGGCCGGGTGGTCCTGGAGGCCCAATCGGTCCCATGGGCCCAGGAAGCCCAGCCAAGCCCCCCTGCCCTGCCTGACCAGGCACTCCAGGGTCACCCTGAGAACCCTGGTGGTTAGGAGCGAAGAGGTGAGAGACCGAGAGAGAGATTGTAAAGGTGTGTGTGTGCATGTGTGTGTAAAAATCTGCAGTCCATTTACATGTAGACATAACAGACAAATAAAGAAGCATTCCACAAAATTGGAAACACATTTAAGCTGAATTATTACTATAACAAGCAATCAATATTGAAAATAATAAAAAACAATTATAAAAACCAATGACTGCATATAGATTATTTCCAATATAAAACATCCAGACTGATGGTAAAATATCTTAAGCAACTACATGCTATTTAAGATGTTATGTCAGAAGTCAAACAAACAAGCATATGTTCCATTTGTCCTATAATGAACACACTGGGAATTAGTTTTTGTCAGTGAATTGATTCCCCCACGTGATGAATGCAGCGGAAACCAAGGAACCAATAGTATGCAGATGAAAACAAGGAACCAATAGCAGGAGACCCATTAGTACCTGTGACCAATCACCTTCACTAAAGATACTGGTCAAAAAGTTGGAGAAGACAGACAAAAAGTTTTGCTAGAGGGAGACAAGCATAAGCATAAAATCCTCACACCCCCACCAACATCATGTTGAGACTATCGATCTCTAGGAGAAGTCCCACCACCAACATGTTTAGACTATCGATCTCTAGGAGAAGTCCCACCACCAACATGCTTAGACTATCGATCTCTAGGAGAAGTCCCACCACCAACATCATGTTGAGACTATCAATCTCTAGAGAAGTCTCTAGACTATCGATCTCTAGGAAGTCCCACCACCAACATCATGTTTAGACATGTTTAGACTATCGATCTCTAGGAGAAGTCCCACCACCAACATCATGTTTAGACTATCGATCTCTAGGAGAAGTCCCACCACCAACATCATGTTTAGAGACTCTCGATCTCTAGGAGAAGTCCCACACCACCAACATGCTTAGACTATCGATCTCTAGGAGAAGTCCCACCACCAACATCATGTTTAGACTATCGATTTAGGAGAAGTCCCACCACCAACATGCTTAGACTATCGATCTCTAGGAGAAGTCCCACCACCAACATCATGTTTAGACTATCGATCTCTAGGAGAAGTCCCACCACCAACATCATGTTGAGACTATCGATCTCTAGGAGAAGTCCCACCACCAACATGTTTAGACTATCGATCTCTAGGAGAAGTCCCACCACCAACATGTTTAGACTATCGATCTCTAGGAGAAGTCCCACCACCAACATCATGTTTAGACTATCGATTCTAGGAGAAGTCCCACCACCAACATCATGTTTAGACTATCGATCTCTAGTCCCACCACCAACATCATGAGAAGTCCCTAGGAGAAGTCCCACCAAACATCATGTTTAGACTATCGATCTTAGGAGAAGTCCCACCACCAACATCATGTTTAGACTATCGATCTCTAGGAGAAGTCCCACCACCAACATGCTTAGACTATCGATCTCTAGGAGAAGTCCCACCACCAACATGTTTAGACTATCGATCTCTAGGAGAAGTCCCACCACCAACATGCTTAGACTATCGATCTCTAGGAGAAGTCCCACCACCAACATGCTTAGACTATCGATCTCTAGGAGAAGTCCCACCACCAACATCATGTTTAGGACCCACCACCAACATATCGATCTCTAGAGAAGTCCCACCACCAACATGTTTAGACTATCGATCGATCTCTAGGAGAAGTCCCACCACCAACATGCTTAGACTATCGATCTCTAGAGAGTCCCACCACCAACATGTTTAGACTATCGATCTCTAGGAGAAGTCCCACCACCAACATCATGTTTAGACTATCGATTCCTAGGAGAAGTCCCACCACCAACATCATGTTGAGACTATCGATCTCTAGGAGAAGTCCCACCACCAACATGCTTAGACTATCGATCTCTAGGAGAGGTCCCACCACCAACATGTTTAGACTATCGATCTCTAGGAGAAGTCCCACCACCAACATCATGTTGAGACTATCGATCTCTAGGAGAAGTCCCACCACCAACATGCTTAGACTATCGATCTCTAGGAGAAGTCCCACCACCAACATGTTTAGACTATCGATCTCTAGGAGAAGTCCCACCACCAACATCATGTTTAGACTATCGATCTCTAGAAGACCACCAACATGAGACTGTCCCACCACCAACATGCTTAGACTATCGATCTCTAGGAGAAGTCCCACCACCAACATCATGTTGAGACTATCGATCTCTAGGAGAAGTCCCACCACCAACATCATGTTTAGACTATCGATCTCTAGGAGAAGTCCCACCACCAACATCATGTTTAGACTATCGATCTCTAGGAGAAGTCCCACCACCAACATGCTTAGACTGTCGATCTCTAGGAGAAGTCCCACCACCAACATGCTTAGACTATCGATCTAGGAGAAGTCCCACCACCAACATCATGGAGAAGTCCCCCACCACCAACATCATGTTTAGACTATCGATTAGAAGTTCCACTCATGTTTAGACGATCTCTAGGAGAAGTCCCACCACCAACATGTTTAGACTATCGATCTCTAGGAGAAGTCCCACCACCAACATGTTTAGACTATCGATCTCTAGGAGAAGTCCCACCACCAACATGCAGACTATCGATCTCTAGAGACTGCTTAGACTCGATCTCTAGGAGAAGTCCCACCACCAACATGCTTAGACTATCGATCTCTAGGAGAAGTCCCACCACCAACATGTTTAGACTATCGATCTCTAGGAGAAGTCCCACCACCAACATCATGTTTAGACTATCGATCTCTAGGAGAAGTCCCACCACCAACATGCTTAGACTATCGATCTCTAGGAGAAGTCCCACCACCAACATGCTTAGACTATCGATTCCTCTAGGAGAAGTCCCACCACCAACATCATGTATCGATCTCTAGACCCACCACCATGTTTAGATCTCTAGGAGAAGTCCCACCACCAACATCATGTTTAGACTATCGATCTCTAGGAGAAGTCCCACCACCAACATCATCGTTTAGAGAAGTCCCACCACCAACATGCTTAGACTGTCGATCTCTAGGAGAAGTCCCACCACCAACATGCTTAGACTATCGATCTCTAGGAGAAGTCCCACCACCAACATCATTAGACTATCGATCTCTAGGAGAAGTCCCACCACCAACATCATGTTTAGACTATCGATCTCTAGGAGAAGTCCCACCACCAACATCATGTTTAGACTATCCCACCACCAACATGCTTAGACTGTCTCTAGGAGAAGTCCCACCACATGCAACATGCTTAGACTATCGATCTCCCACCACCAACATCATGTTGAGACTATCGATCCTAGGAGAAGTCCCACCACCAACATGCTTAGACTATCGATCTCTAGGAGAAGTCCCACCACCAACATGTTTAGACTATCGATCTCAAGGAGAAGTCCCACCACCAACATCATGTTTAGACTATCGATCTCTAGTAGAAGTCCCACATCAACATCATGTTTAGACTATCAATCTCTAGGAGAGGTCCCACACCAAACAGCACCAAAGAAACAAGGTCAAAGTGAAAATAGCTATATATTTAAGATTTAGAGTATGGGTGTATTTGAGAGCTCACCCTCTCTCCACTGGGCCCTGGAAGACCTAGATCACCAGCTTCTCCCTGCGGATGAGAGGGAGAGAGAGATGGGGAAAGAGAGAGATACAGAGAGAAAGAGACAATCATCTCAAAAGGATCCCTATACAAAGGTCCAGTTCTGTGTGTGCTGTATACAGTGATATATACACTCAGCAAAAAAAGAAACACCCCTTTTTCAGGACCCTGTCTTTCAAAGATAGTTTGTAAAAATCAAAATAACTTCACAGATCTTCATTGTAAAGGGTATAAACACTGTTTCCCTATGCTTGTTCAATGAACCATAAACAATTAATGAACATGCTCCTGTAGAATGGTTAAAACACTAACAGCTTACAGATGGTAGGCAATTAAGGTCACAGTTATGAAAACTTAGGACACTAAAGAGGCCTTTCTATTGACTCTGAATAACACCAAAAGAAAGATGACCAGAGTTCTTGCTCATCTGCATGAACATGCCTTAGGCATGCTGCAAGTAGGCATGAGGACTGCAGATGTGGACCAGGGCAATAAATTGCAATGTCCGTACAGTCTCAATCCCATTGAGCACGTCTGGGACCTGTTGGATCGGAGGGTGAGGTGCAGTCCTTGTGCAGTCCAGTTTCTGGTGCAGTCCATGAGGAGGAGCTGCAATGCAGTACTTAATGCAGCTGGTGGCCACACCAGAAACTGACTTACTTTTAGGGGACACATTATTCCATTTCTGTTAGCCACATGTCTGTGGAACTTGTTCAGTTTATGTCTCAGTTGTGGAATCTTGTTATGTTCATACAAATATTTACACGTGTAAAGTTTGCTGAAAATAAACGCAGTTGACAGTGAGGACGTTTCTTTTTTTGCTGAGTTTAGTATGATCAGATGAGCTAAAGTAAATAAGTCTCCTCCCTGTCTCATACCTTCTCTCCGCTACTGGGTCCTGGGGTTCCAGGCCTGCCAGGTGGACCAGCGGGCCCCTGAAAAACACAGCATGATATCAATACATAATGGTCAACAAATCAGGACATTAATTTCAATGCTGTAGTTGTGCTGTCTACAGTTAGGCACAAAACATATTGTCACGTCAGATATAGTAGAGAGAGGGTCCTCACTGGTAGGCCACGGGCCCCGTCCTGTCCGGGAGGTCCAGGGGGCCCGAAAGAGCCTGACCCATGGGAGTTGACACCACTGGCTGAGGGGCCAGGGGGACCTGGTGGGCCCGGGGGGCCTGGTAGACCACGGAGAGTCTAAAGAAACAGTCAACACAACAGTCTTGGATTTCACAATATACAGTTTTGGAAAAGTCGTTTTTCTGGGCCAAACTCAAAATCTCTGTGGCTAAAACATACCTGTATTTTCTCCAAATCTGGGAATCCTCCGGAGCCTTCCACATCCACAAATGTCTAGGGACAAATGAAGAAACATTAAAAGTGGTATATTGGTATATTCATGTCTGATCCACATGAATTAATGGGCTGAATGGCCTGATGCAGTAGTGGTTGACTCACAGCGAGATCAACTATCCCTGGGCCTGGGGGTCCAGGTGGCCCTGGAGAACCCCTGGGTCCTGGGTGACCATCACCACGATCCCCCTGGAGAGGTCACAGGAAAAACACCTTTGGGCACCTCCGATAATATTCAAATACTCATGCTCTTAAATAAATGGCTTCTGGCCTTTACCTTTTGTCCTTTGACCCTGAGTCTCCTTGTGTTCCTGGGAACCCTCTGTCTCCGGCAGGTCCCTGAGTTGTGGTGGGACAGAGAGAGAAGACACAGCTTAGTGAGGCTGACACTGTCTGACCACTGCTACTGACCACCACCGCTTATCAATAATGACATCTGACTACCACTGTATTTCTCCTCACACAATTAACAATGAATAAAAAATCATGACATGAGATCAATGGGATAAAACATCAGAAAGTGACACTCACTAATTTGCCATCCTCTCCTGGATCCCCCTGGGGAATGAAATAGATATGGTTTGTTACAGTCAATTGAAAGCAAATGTACAAGTACTGAGACCAAATAAAGTGAGAATGCGCTACATAGAATACAGTGCTTACGGAAAGTATTCAGACCCCTTGACTTTTCCCCATTTTCTTACGTTACAGCCTTATTCTAAAACTGATTAAATAAATCAGCAATCTACACACAATACCCCATAATGACAAAGCAAAAACAGGTTTTTAGAAATGTTTGCAAAATATTTACATAAGTATTCAAACCCTTTGCTATGAGACTCAAAATTGAGCTCAGGTGCATCCTGTTTCCATTGATCATCCTGTGGTCCACCTGTGGTAAATTAAATTGATTGGACATAATTTGGAAAGGCACACACCTGTCTATATAAAGATACTACAGTGCATGTCAGAGCCAAAACCAAGCCATGAGGTCGAAGGAATTGTTTGTGGAGCTCCGAGACAGGATTGTGTCGAGGAACAGATCTGGGGAAGGGTACCACAACATTTCTGCAGCATTGAAGGTCTCCAAGAACACAGTGGCCTCTTATCATTCTTAATTGGAAAAAGTTTGGTACCACCAAGACTCTTCCTAGAGCTGGCCGCCCATCCAAACTGAGCAATCGGGGGAGAAGGGCCTTGGTTTGGGAGGTGACCAAGAACCCGATGGTCACTCAGACAGAGCTCAGACGGAGATGGGAGAACCTTCCAGAAGGACAACAATCTCTGCAGCACTCCAACAATCAGGCCTTTATGGAAGAGTGACCAGACGGAAGCCACTCCTCAGTAAAAGGCACATGACATCCCGCTTGGAGTTTGCCAAAAGGCACCTAAAGATTCTCTGACCATGAGAAAAGATTATCTGGTCTGATGAAACCAAGATTGAACTCTTTGGCCTGAATGCCAAGTGTTATGTCTGGAGGAAACCTGGCACCAACCTTATGATGAAGCATGGTGATGACAGCATCATGCTGTGGGGATGTTTTTCAGCGGCAGGGACTGGGAGACTAGTCAGGATCGATGCAAAGATGAATGAGCAAAGTACAGAGAGATAGTTGATGAATACCTGCTCCAAAGCGCTCAGGACCTCAGACTGGGGCAAAGGTTCACCTTCCAACAGGACAACGACCCTAAGCACACAGCCAAGACAACGCAGGAGTGGCTTCGGGACAAGTCTCAATGTCCTAGAGTGGCCCAGCCAGAGCCCGGACTTGAACCCAATCTAACATCTCTGTGAAAATAACTGTGCTGCAACGCTCCCCATGCAAGCTCTGTCAGGTTGTAAGGATCTGCAGAGAAAAATGGGAGAAGCTCCCCAAGTACAGTTGTGCCAAGCTTGTAGCGTCATACCCAGAAAGACTCAAGGCTGTAATTCCTGCCAAAGGTGCTTCAACAACGTACTGAGTAAAGGGTCTGAATACTTATGTAAATGTGATATTTCAGTTGTTTATTTTTAATACATTTGCAAAAATGTTGAAAAACTTGTTTTTGCTATATCATTATTGGGTATTGTTTGTAGATGGTTGAGGGGGAAAAAACGATTTCATCCATTTTAGAATAAGGCTGTAATGTGTGGTAAAAGTCAAGGAGTCTGAATACTTTCCGAATGCACTGTATGTCAGACGGTATGGTACAACTCACCGCCTCTCCCTCTGGTCCCTGGGGTCCTGCTGGTCCTTTGGCCCCTGGGGGCCCCATCGGTCCCATTGGTCCGGCCACTGGCTGCACCACAGAGCCGTCCCCTAGCCTCACAACCTGGGCAGGTGGCCCCCAGGGCCAGGAGGGCCAGGTGGACCAGGTACGCCACGGTCCCCCTTGGAGCCTGGGTAACCAAACCCAGAACTGCCCTGTGGGAAGAAAACAATCAACTACCTATTTAATCTGATCACTTCAATGACTAGCTAAGATAAAGTCAAATAAAAAGAAGCTGGGAAGGACAAAGTCAAAACGCACCTTCAAGCCTTTGTCTCCCTGAAAGGAAAAGGAGACAAAGACAAGTTGTAAGTAATGTTGGAACTATTACATGTGTCTCAGAGGCATGTATGTGGTCTGTCTGAATCAGATGTAATCAGCTATGGGGGTCACCTACAGTCAATCAACACAAACACACTTACCTGCATGCCTATAGGGGGTGTATAACACACAGTACTGTGCCAGGCAGCATGCAGTACCTTTTCTCCACGTTCTCCTCCACCTGATGAAGAGCCAGAGGAAGAAGCAGAGCTGGAGAAAGACCCCGATTCCCCCTTTGGCCCGGCGGGACCTCTGTCCCCTGGACTGCCCTTCTCCCCTCTGTCCCCCTTCACTCCGTTAGAACCAGTAGGGCCTGACGACACACAGAGAGACACAGAGAGAGGGAGAGTTGGGTGTTAGAATAGACGTCAGAAGTAACATCGTGGTCATCATCGGCATGTTGCTGTCATCATCACTTTCACTAGCATCCTCTATCCTCAGTTAGCGTCCTACTACCCTTTGTCCTCCCCTTCCACAGAGTTTCATGCCAACCTGCTCCACAGAGTTCCATGCCAACCTGCTCCACAGAGTTCCATGCCAACCTGCTCCACAGAGTTCCATGCCAAACTATTCCACAGAGTTCTATGCCAATCTATTCCACAGAGTTCCATGCCAATCTATTCCACAGAGTTTCATGCCAACCTTCTCCACACAGTTCCATGCCAACCTACTCCACACAGTTCCATGCCAACCTACTCCACAGAGTTCCATGCCAACCTACTCCACAGAGTTCCATGCCAACCTACTCCACAGAGTTCCATGCAGACAGGGCATGCTGAGGGCATGATGAGATCTCATCAACCTAGTCCAGTGAAGATTCCCTGAACTCTGACATGGAGTGGTAAGGGTATACTGTTCTGAAATCAGGGACTGGTTGTCAGGGAACTCCACTGGACCTCATTGGAGAGTGTTTATAATATAGCCCGACAGACAGACAGACGGACAGACAGACAAAGTTTCCAGTGACCTACCTGGTTGACCTCCTGACCCTGGTCTGGACTCTACTGAGGTCTGATGATTCCTGTCACCTACAGTCAATCAACACAAACACACTTACCTGCATGCCTAGTTCGTACACTAGAAAATGCTAACAATGATCAACATTCCCCTGGCGGGTAGGAGCGTTGGGCCAGTAACCGAAAGGTTGCTGGATCGAATCCCCGAGCTGACAAGTTAAAAATCTATCGTTCTGCCCCTGAGCAAGGTAGTTAACCCACTGTTCCCCATGCACCGATGACGTGGATGTCGACTAAGGGTTAAATGGGTAAGATACATTTCAGTTGAATACATTCAGTTGTACAACTGACTAGGTATCCCCCATTCCTTTTCCTTTCCAATCAGCCACACTTGAAGGAAAATGAAAGGTAATGTCTACCTTCTCCACTAGAAGGTGCTAGTGTGCTGTATATCCCAGCATACTGTATGTATCGAGCAACACGGTTCTCAAGTAGTGTGGTATTACACTAGGTACATATTTCCTTGACAGATAGTTTCACAATTTTTACATCAACAGTTTTTGTTAGCACTGCAGTTACTGTAAATATAGCTTGGTTGGTTCACTATTATATGCGCATTTTCAATAAACCTAAGTAATATTTTAGAGGATAACTTTACAGATGATGTCATCATTGTTCGACTCAGCCCACTGACCTGTCTCTGAGAGCCTGTCGCTCACTGATGATGTCAGAGGGGGCTCTGGCACCGGTCGGAGAGATGGAGGGGTGGTCTGACAGGAGGGAGGAGAGGAAGGTTAGACAGGACAGTCAGACCCTGATCCAATAGTTTCACAGTAAATCCTTCCTTCTATTTCCACATCACAGAATGGATTAACAGGACAACATCGGATAAAGAAGATTCCTTTACAGTTTTGCCGGTCTCTCTTCTGTCCCCATCCCCACTGCCAAAGTCACCTGAGGCCTGAGAGAGAGAGAGGAAGAGAGAGACAGCAAGACAAATAGAGACAAGTCAAGGCATTTGAGAAAACGTTAGTTGACATGAATCATATCATATTCCTACTAAACTGTGGCTGGTTCTACAGTCTAATCACTCACAGCGTCTGAGTCATCATCGTCTTCACAGAGTAGCTCAGCTGCTCGAGGGTTACCCACCACATTCAGCTCAGCGATCGCCCCCTGCACAACACGCACAGACACACACACAGAGACACAGACAAACACACTGATGGCTGTGAGAAAGGAGATACTGTACAGCCATTGGTGCAGTATGAATTTAATGATTCTAGTCAGGATCTAAGCCATTAATTAATATACAATAAAATGTAAAGAGGATGTGTCTGACTGACCGTGGCCTTACTAACTCAGAACAGACAGAGTCTTGTTGAAACAACAGACAGGGTTCTAAATCTCTCCCAGGGGCCTGATAGAGTTAGACTATGAGAATGCACGTTTCAACACACTGTCTGTTGAGAACAGCAGGTGTGAGTGAGATGAAACCGAAACCCACACGGTGTTTGGGGGTAAATCCCTCACTAATCGCTCCCTCAGGAATCTCAGTCAGGTATGTGTCACTGGCAACAGGAAAGCCAGACAGCCATTCACATCTCACTAACACAGCACTACTAACCCCTCCTCCCTCTAGTAAATCTATTTGCTGACCTGGCCTGATGTCTGGCCTTTCAACTTTGACCCCTCAGCATAGTCACTGACCCGTCTAAACACATGTGATGGTCACATGGGGTTTGACACCAGAGCGAGGGTTGAGGGTGGGGGTGCAGAGCGACAGAGACTTTAGGGGAAGAGTTATACATACCAATGTTTTACATGAGGGAACAATAAATATGTTTTACATGAGAGAACAATAAATATGTTTTACATGAGAGAACAATAAAGTTAGAGGTAAATATGTGTGGTCAGGTCAGCATAGAGGTGTGGTTGGCGATCCATACTGTACCTCGAACCTGTCAGGGTCTGCGCCTCCCGCCTGACCCACGAAGATGCCCGCCCCCCTGTCCAGCTCCATGTCATCCGGCGAGCGCTCCAACTTCACCGTCTTCCCAGAGGCGTCGCACCCCATGAAGAAGGTCACCTGGTCGTTGAACACGGACAGAGAGAACTTGGTCCAGGAGACTAGGTCCAGGGAGGGCACGGTGAAACTAGCGGCCAGGTACGAGGCCTCAGAGTCGGGCTCTGTGTAGTAGAACAGAATGTTCTGATTCCTGCCGTCAGCGTCCGGGGCGCTCAGCTTCACCCCCACGTACATGAACTTCTGGGAGGCGTCTGTGATGGAGAAGAGGACCCCGGGGCTGGAGGGGAGGATTTGGAAGACCAGGGAGAAGTCTCTGTAGAAGGGGTTGGGGAGGTGGGCCAGGGCCGGCTGTCCCGCAGCAGTCAGCCCGTCCTGCCCTCCGAAGTAGTAGGCGGGTTTCCCCCCCGGACCGGCCTGGGATTCATCAGGAGGCAGGTCTCCGATCAGCTGCAGTAGAGTCACACCACTCTCTGCTGCAGGGGAGGAGACAGGACAGGAGGTGAGGTTACACACGCGAAGCCAGCGCACACAGTACAGGAGTCCCATTGTCCCAGTCCAGAAACAAAGCACTAGCCCTAACTTAGGTCCCAGGGAACTGTGTAGATCTGAAAACACTGGATAGCAGTATAATAAATGTCACCTTGCATTCTGATTTGTCCAATTCTTTCAGACTAGTCGACATGAAGTGCCCAGGGCTTCCTTTAGATCTAGTCGACATGTAGTGCCCAGGGCTTCCTTCAGATCTAGTCTACATGAAGTGACCAGGGCTTCTTTCAGACTAGTCTACATGAAGTGCCCAGGGCTTCTTTCAGATCTAGTCTACATGTAGTGCCCAGGGCTTCCTTCAGATCTAGTCTACATGAAGTGCCCAGGGCTTCTTTCAGATCTTGTCTACATGTAGTGCCCAGGGCTTCTTTCAGATCTCGTCTACATGAAGTGCCCAGGGCTTCTTTCAGATCTCGTCTACATGAAGTGCCCAGGGCTTCTTTCAGATCTCGTCTACATGAAGTGCCCAGGGCTTCTTTCAGACTAGTCTACATGTAGTGCCCAGGGCTTCTTTCAGACGAGTCTACATGTAGTGCCTAGGGTTTCTTTCAGATCTTGTCTACATGTAGTGCCCAGGGCTTCTTTCAGACTAGTCTACATGAAGTGCCCAGGGCTTCTTTCAGATCTAGTCTACATGAAGTTCCCAGGGCTTCTTTCAGATCTAGTCTACATGAAGTGCCCAGGGCTTCTTTCAGATCTCGTCTACATGAAGTGCCCAGGGCTTCTTTCAGACTAGTCTACATGTAGTGCCCAGGGCTTCTTTCAGACGAGTCTACATGTAGTGCCTAGGGTTTCTTTCAGATCTTGTCTACATGTAGTGCCCAGGGTTTCTTTCAGACCTAGTCTACATGAAGTGCCTAGGACTTCTTTTAGATCTAGTCTACATGAAGTGCCCAGGGCTTCTTTCAGATCTAGTCTACATGAAGCGCCCAGGGCTTCTTTCAGATCTAGTCTACATGAAGTGCCCAGGGCTTCCTTCAGATCTAGTCTACATGAAGTGCCCAGGGCTTCTTTCAGATCTAGTCTACATGAAGTGCCCAGGGCTTCTTTCAGATCTAGTCTACATGAAGTGCCCAGGGCTTCTTTCAGATCTAGTCTACATGAAGTGCCCAGGGCTTCTTTCAGATCTAGTCGACATGTAGTGCCCAGGGCTTCTTTCAGATCTAGTCTACATGAAGTGCCCAGGGCTTCCTTCAGATCTAGTCTACATGAAGTGCCCAGGGCTTCTTTCAGATCTAGTCTACATGAAGTGCCCAGGGCTTCTTTCAGATCTAGTCTACATGAAGTGCCCAGGGCTTCTTTCAGATCTAGTCGACATGTAGTGCCCAGGGCTTCTTTCAGATGTAGTCTACATGTAGTGCCCAGGGCTTCCTTCAGATCTAGTCTACATGAAGTGCCCAGGGCTTCTTCCAGACTCGTCGACATGTAGTGCCCAGGGCTTCTTTCAGATCTCGTCTACATGAAGTGCCCAGGGCTTCTTTCAGATCTAGTCGACATGTAGTGCCCAGGGCTTCTTTCAGATCTAGTCTACATGAAGTGCCCAGGGATTCTTTCAGATCTAGTCTACATGAAGTGCTAGATAGATTACCATATATTTTCTGTTAATTACCAAAAATGACTGAAGATTCCGGTAACTTTGGTAAACTACTGGTAGCTTTGCAACCCTAGTTCTACCTGGAATCAAAAAGGCTTCTACTATGGGGACAGCCAAATAATCATTTTAGCTTCTAGACAGCTCCTTTTTTTCCAAGCTTGTACCATCTTCCTTTACCATACCCCAAAACTTAACCCTCAGCTGAACACCTAAACGGATCCTGAGTCAGTTGTTAAGAGCATAGAGTAAGCATACACAGAGTACTCTACCACTGATATGAGGTTACCGAAGGGTACAAGGGCACAGTGCAGTAGCAGATTAGAAAGCATCATGCCTTGATTGATGTGCTGTGCTTCACCAAGTGAATTAGCCAGGATGAGTGCCTCAGGCCATACCCATACATGTGCAGTGGAGTAAACATAGCCACTGGGCAAAAACTGGTTGAATCAACGTTATTTCCACATCGTTTCAACAACAAAAAATGATATGTGATGATGCTCACATTATCTTTCAAGCGCAGCAGTAAGCCTGACTGATCAAAGTAGGTAGTAGATGTAAAATAAAGCAAAAATAAGGCTTTATGGAGAGAGTTTTGGGGTTCAGCAGGCAAAGACTGTGTCAAATGAACTTGGGCTGTTTTAGCATGGAAAAACGTCTGACTGTAATCCAGTTCCCATGGACTCAAATAGCCTAGAGGGAAAAGAGGAAATTACATGTGACTAACCATCACATTCACATGAAATAGCACCTCTAGGGAACTAAACACTGGACAGACAGACATCCTCTCATGGGTGAACTGTCAGAGTAGATTTATGACAGCTGTTTACAGAAAAGCCCACACTGTACAATGTGAATGTCACACGACCAGAGATACTTGAGATTTCCTATCCCTCCAGTGATGTAAACTTAAACAGGGGAAGTGAACTCCGTAACACAGTCATTAAGTCTCAGAGGATCTAGACTGAACCATGAGGAATTATTCCAATAGCTAATAGTGTATCCTAAAGGGGATCTATCTTCTCAATGGCTTAAAGTGGCATTCATAAGTAAGTGCAATATCATATAATACTTAAGCAATAAGGCACGAGGGGGTGTGGTATATGGGCAATGTACCATGGATAAGGGCTGTTCCTGCACGACGCAACGCGGAGTGCCTGGATACAGCCATTAAGGCGTGGTATATTGGCCATATACCACAAACCCCCGAGGTGCCTTATTGCTATTATAAACGGGTTACCAATGTAATTAAAGCAGTAACACCTATGGTATAGGGTCTGGTATACCACGGCTGTCAGCCAATCAGCATTCAGGATTCTAACCACTCAGTTTATAATGAAGATTATACAACGGGTGGGTCTAAATCCTGAATGCTGATTGGTTAAAATCGCATTCTAGCCAGTGTCTATTCTACAAGTTACCACGGGCTAAATCTACAAATGCCCTTTCAGGTGGTTGAGTAAGCCTACATTTTAAAATGCATCATGTCTCATATTAGTATCATACTTCCAGTTGTGACTTGTGTGAATGGCATTTATTTGACTATTGGATACTACTTGGGTGCAGCCCTTGGACAGCAACCAATACAGAAGGACTATTGTACTACATCCTAAAAGGAATTGGAACAAGAGACAACACTTTTTGGACTAATCCCAAACATATGTTTCCACACACTAACACAGCAACACCACTTAGTCTGTACAGTCTGTACTCACTCCCACACCATATTGCTAAGCCAGCTACGGTCTCACTGGACACTGTTGATATGCTATCTACATTCTAAACCTGCAAGTCAACGGAAGCTTAGCTGAAGATCCTGTGGGATTTCAGCCAATTAGTGGGAGGCAGAGAGGGTGAGGGGGAGGCAGCTTCTCATCGGATGCACCTGTTATTGGTCCATCTGACAGGGTGCTAGGGCAGTCACAGCTGTGGCCCGGTTAGCCCAACACTAACCAAACACTACCGTAGATACTAACCCAACACTACCGCAGCCACTAACCAAACACTACCGCAGACACTAACCCAACACTACCGCAGATACTAACTCAGCACTACTGCAGACACTAACCCAACACTACCGCAGACACTAACCCAACACTACCGCAGACACTAGCCAACACTATCGCAGACACTACCGCAGACACTAACCCAACATTACCGCAGATACTAACCCAACACTACCACAGACACTAACCCAACACTACCACAGACACTAACCCAACACTACCGCAGACACTAACCCAACACTACCGCAGACACTACACTAAGCAGACACTAACAGACCAACACTACCGCAGACACTAACCCAACAGCAGACACTAACCCAACAGACACTAACACAACACTACACTACCCAACACTACCACAGCAGACACTAACCCAACACTACCACAGACAACTAACCCAACACTACCACAGACACAACACTACCACAGACACTAACCCAACACTACCGCAGACACTAACCCAACACCAACACTACCAGACACTACAGACACTAACCCAACACTACCGAGACACTAACCCAACACTACCACAGACACTAACAGACACTACACAGACACTACCAACACTACCGCAGACACTAACCCAACACTACCACAGACACTAACCCAACACTACCACAGACACTAACCCAACACTACCACAGACACTAACACAACACTACTGCAGACACTAACCCAACACTACCAGACACTAACCCAACACTACCACACACTAACCCAACACTACCACAGACACTAACCCAACACTACCACAGACACTAACCCAACACTACCGCAGACACTAACCCAACACTACCGCAGACAACTAACCCAACACTACCGCAGACACTAACCAACACTACCGCAGTCACTAACCCAACACTACCAGACAGACAGGCACTAACCAACACTAAGGCACTAACCCAACACTACCGCACACTAACCGCAGGCACTAACCCCAACACTACCGCAGGCACTAACCCAACACTACCGCAGGCACTAACCCAGCACTACCGCAGACACTACCGCAGACACTAACCCAGCACTACCGCAGACACTAACCTAACACTATCGCAGCCACTAACCCAGCACTACCGCAGACACTACCGCAGACACTAACCCAACACTACCGCAGACACTAACCCAACACTACCGCAGACACTACCGCACTACCGCAGACACTAACCCAACACTACCACAGACACTAACCCAACACTAACCCAACACTACCACAGACACTAACCCAACACTACCGCAGCAGCACACTAACCAACACTACCGCAGACACTAACCAACACTACCGCAGACACTAACCCAACACTACCACAGACACTAACCCAACACTACCGCAGACACTAACCAACACTACCGCAGACACTAACCCAACCCTACCCCAACACTACTGCAGACACTAACCTAACACTACTGGAGACACTAACCCAACACTACCGTAGACACTAACCCAACACTACCGCAGACACTAAACCAACACTACCTCAGACACTAACCCAACACTACCACAGACACTAACCCAACACTACCGCAGACACTAACCCAACACTACCGCAGACACTAACCCAACACTACCGCAGACACTAAACCAACACTACTGCAGACACTAACCCAACACTACCGCAGACACTAACTCAACACTAACCCGAGTCACAAAAGAGCCTCAGGGAGTAACTGATTTCTGTCTACCAAACATAACAAGGAACGACAATGAAAAAGTTAGATAAGAGAAAAATAACAAAAGAGGAACATGGAATGTATCCACTATAGCTGTCAGAAAGTATTGCCAGTTACATACCAGCCATGTTTACCAACATGGATGTCATAACAGAGAATCCATCGACTCGCTCACTTGTACTGCACTATACAAATCAACTGGGACTGAGTTGCACTGCATTGAATGGGGATTCCCATGCAGGCAAATGTCGTGTTGACAGAGGAGAACGTGGGAACACCACCACCACATCCCAGGATCACATTTCATTTCAGTCACTTAGCAGCTGAGCCACATGGGACCAGGGTGGCTGGCCAGGCAGGCAGCTTCCCTTCCCTGTTCCCAATCTGACATGATTCCATGATTCTCCACACTGATCTGATCCTTCACGCTATCCTGGCAACGCTCAGAGTCCACAGCACTGCAGTAATAGGGAACCTTACAGCGTTCCAGGGATTCCCAGTCAGATATAGATTAAGGGAATATCCTGTCAATTACGTACTGCCCCATCCCAATAGGGAATATATTCCCACCTCCCCCAGATTGGAAATCCATGGCCTACAGTGAAAAAAATTAAAAACCTGTTCTTGCTTTGTCATTATGGGGTATTCAATTTAATCAATTTTAGAATAAGACTGCAAATTGGAAAAAGTGAAGGGGTCAATACTGAATCTGATCTGTCAAATTCACCTGATCTCTGTATGTCACCTGCAATATCATCAACTTCCATATTTGGAATAACATGGTGAAGTCCAAACAGCACACTGACATAGAATGTCAATAAAGTGGATACCTTACAGCATGTGCGTGTGAAAATGGACCAATTCCAATAATCAGATATCTAGATTAAGGGAATATCCCAAATATATTCCCACCTCCCCCAGGTGTCAATTACGTAACATGCAGATGTCCCATCTAGGGAATATAGTTCCCACCTCCCCTCAGGATTGGGAAATCCATGGCCCATGTGGGAATCCAATACTGCAGTCTATGAAGTTTCAATTTGGTGGGTGGTTTCAAAATGGCTGCCATGTTGTATCACCCAGGTAGGTGCTAATGAAGTTACCTTTTGTTTTCAGATCTGTGCCTCGACACAATCCTGTCTCGATTACGGACAACTCCTTTGACCTCATCGCGTGGTTTTGGCTCTGACATGCACTGTCAACTGTGAGACCTTGATAGGCAGGGTGTGCCTTTCCAAAAATGTAAAATCAATTTAATTTACCACAGGTGGACTTCAGAAAACATCTCAAGGATGATCAATGGAAACAGAATGCACCTGACAAAACGAATCTCATAGCAAAGGGTCAAAATACTTATGTAAATAAGGTGTTTCTGTTGAGTTTTTTGCACCAAGAAAATTAAAAACCTGTTTTTGCATTGTGATTATGGGGTAATATGTATAGATTGATGAGGGGAAAAAATAATGTAATCCATTTCAGAATAAGTCTGTAATGTGACAAAATATGGAAAAAGTCAAGGGGCCTGAATACTTTCCATATGTACTGTATAATGTTATTTTATCCCCTCGCCTCTCTATCCTATCTTCATCCTCTCCTCTTCACTTCTGTTATCCTAGCAAAGAGCTTCCTCTTATAACAAGCCAAGAGGGCGTACATAAAATGACCCGCAACCCAAACATTGACTAAACTACAGTCCATCTAGTTACCTCACATCTGAGTTTCACTCTGTTTTAAATAAACTTAGGTATGTCACAGTGAACAATAAAAAAGTTAACAGAATGCTACCTCGTTGTAAAAGGCTTCATTGCCTCGAGACCGTGCTAAAGAAATGGTGCTGTTCTCTTCGTCTGAAAACTGTAATAAGTAATTGTTTGGGAAAATGAGAAGGCCTGCTAACTGTGTGCAAAGAGCAACAGAAAACTATTTTCCTAATTCAATGATGCATCAGAGAGACCCAGAGGCCGTACACCAAACAACTGTTTGTTTAAACCTCCAGGTTCCAAGATGACAGTGCCAAAAACTACTGTACGGACATAAGAATGTACTTTAATTACAATAATGTAAGTAGCCGGTGGCCTCCCGAGAGGCGCAGTGGTCTAAGGCATGGCATCGCAGTGCTAGCTGTGTCACTAGAGATCCTGGTTAGAGTCCAGGCTCTGTCGCAGCTGGCCGAGACCGGAAGACCCATGGGCCGGTGCACAATTGGCCCAGTGTCGTTCGGGTTAGGGGAGGGTTTGGCCGGCAGGTATGTCCTTGCCCCATCGCACACTAGCGATTCCTGTGGCGGGTCGGGCACAGTGCACGCTGACACGGTCGGCACGGTGACCTTCGCCTCTCCCGAGTCCGTACGGGAGTTGCAGCAATGGGACAAGACTGTAACTACCAATTGGATACCACGAAATTGGGGAGAAAAAGGGGTAAAATAAATAAATAAATAAATGTACATAGCCAAAAGTGAAACCATCATCATTGTTTATTGGTGCTAACTTGCAATGCTTGTTAGAGGTGGTGACGAGCCCATCAAAGACCATTGGAACAGGCTTTAATGTGAAACACTGATCTTACTGTACCAGAAACAGACAGATGTCAGCTGGTGTTTGAGATATAGAGTATCTAACGCCACTTTCCATCCTCTCCAAGGACCCCCCTGTTAGAAAGTCTGAATGGTCCAACCTCTCCAGCTGTGACACATCCCAGAGGACCAGACCAACTGGACCTGGAGAGCTACAGAAAGGGGAGCAGTGCCAGAACTGAAAGCCCATCAGTTAACACTTCAGAGTGAGGCAACACAGCTGTGACATCTATGGGATTTCCACTGTTCCCAGGTCAGCCCTTAATCCATTTTTGACCAAACCCCGGTTATGGTCAGTTAAAGATGACTGATGGTGGAACAGGGAACAAGAAAGCAGAGCACTCCACAAAGATGACATCACTAAATCCAACCTTGTACATTGGCTCAACTTGCTGAAAATCAGCCCCATTCTGCTATTCAAGCTAATGGTTGGATTGGTCATACATAACATAACATAACATAACATTTGGCACCACAGCAGCTAGGTTTTCTCTGGCAAGGGCCCATCTTTCAGAGATTTTGCCCATACTTGGAATCCTCTGGGAATCCTCTGTAGAGCAAGGGTTTTGCTACCTACATACCTATAACATCCATTTAAATAACAGATATTACAAAAATCAACACTTGTTTATTACGAAACACGATCCACTGCATGATAACATCAATGCGGGCAACAAGCATGCTATACCACCCACTTGTTTCCCAGTGAACCAATGTGAACCTTCACATGTAATGAACTGGTAAATCCCCGACACAAATGACTCTCTCTTTCTCTTTGTTTTTCTCTTTACTCTTCTTCACACGGATGACTGGACGTTTCATTGACTCATTTCGACCCTTTACATCCAACTGTCACTGACACACTGTGTAAAAATGTGGTGCGACCCATGACCCCTCGTGGAGATTCCGTGCCCCGGTCTGGTCCGAATCAGACAGCTCCTTGTTGGAAGGGGGCACGCAAGGACACCCTCACCCTTTCTCCCAAACCAGAGGGCAGAATCGCAACACTCTTCCCCAGAGCAGATCATTGTCCATGAATCTACCACCCCCAGCCACGCACCCCATACTGTCCATAACAGCACCAGTGTGGATGAGATGAAACCATTGTTCAGACTGCAGTAGTCTGCTCTGCTGAGAAGGCATCATTCACTCCTCCTAGAAACATTCTACACTCCAATCCTCATGCTCACTGATTTCAGACATTGATTGAGTCCCAGAAATACTAGAATACAGTATGGAGGCTATGTAATATAAAGATGGCAATGAAAGGAAGGTGGCGAATCTCGAATCTCGATAAGGGTCGGATTGATTGTCGCCCACCAAGCCGAATTCCATTGGTACAGATAGTGCCGTGAAAATGCTTTGTAGATTGACAGAGACAAGATGGTTGACCCTCTTCAGCCAGATAGTTGAGTCAAATCTTAAGATGGCTGTTTGTAATAGTTTGTTTCCATCCTTCCTATAGGTCCATCATCAGCCTACCCATCAACCCATGCATCCCTTCATCCATCTCCACCTCTCATGCTGATAGGACAAACTTAGTGAACTCAGTAAAACAGGATACTGGAATAGAAAAAGGCACAACAGTGATAGAGAGGCCTAAGGGACAGTCCCCATGAAACAGACTAACATCAACTCCACAACAAAACAGGGACTTTCCATTTAAACTCCCATCTCAAATGACAAGTGAACTCAAGTAAACAAAGGAAAGAGTGCACTGTGTGTGTGAGTGCGTGTGTGTGTGTGTGTTTGATTCAGTGTGTATGTACAGGTCTAGGAATGCATCCCAGAAGAGAACGACATGCTGACAAGCACATGCTGTTCCACTGCTTTGCTTGGCAAACAGAAGCACCAAATGAACATGTTCTGAAGTAATTTATCTTGTTGGGCAAAAACACGACAAACTACGATGAAATGAGTACAGCCAATATAAGGAAACAGTCTTTCTATCATGTCTCATATTGACCTATTCTGTCATGTATTACAACTAAAGGAAAACAGTGACATACAGTGGGGCAAAAAAAGTATTTAGTCAGCCACCAATTGTGCAAGTTCTCCCACTTAAAAAGATGAGAAAGGCCTGTAATTGTTAACATAGGTACACTTCAACTATGACAGACAAAATGAGAAAGAAAATCCAGAAAATCACATTGTAGGATTTTTAATGAATTTATTTGCAAATTATGGTGAAAATAGTATATAACTTGCACAATTGGTGGCTGACTAAATACTTTTTTGCCCCACTGTATATATATACGAGTACACTGCTATGCATTTCTTCTACATGAGCCTTCCAAAAATAGCGGCTTTACAGTCTAACCCCTATTTTATAGGACTATGGTTTACGATAACTTTTCAACTTTATCTAAACTCCTACCCTACTTGGTAAAAGCAAAGTTAACACGGACAATGAAAAACATTTTCAATAACATGCTAAGAAACCTGAGCACTTACAAATCCCCACGGGAAAACAGCTGTGTGACAAATATGGCTTGATGCGTTTAATGTCCTGTGACTCTGAACTCAGACAATCAATTCTCCCATGCATACTCAGCAGGGAATTATTTATTGAGCTGCCATAGCCTGCCGAGCTAAAGCCCAGGTAGAGCTTAGAAGTCTTCCTGCCCTTTGTGGGGCCGAACCCTGGAGAACAGATTCTAAACGTGTGCATTTTCCACTTCTCCATATGCTACTTTACTGCATCACATGAATCACAAGTCCAACCTACAGTACGAGCATATCTGAATACTCATAAATGCTGCATTGGGAAGAATGCAGGAAAATAATTTTCCACTGTCTGAAAACAACATGCTGTGGCATGGTTTTGTCTTATGCTTTGTGTATATTTCATGGGTTGTCTCCACTCTACGCAGACAAAACATTATTATTAACATTCATACACAACATGCAAATGGTCCCAGGTTGGTGGTCTATAGTGCCGGTCAGTCATGCTTGTGTTCATGTCACACTTCTGAGCACGTGCAGTGGAGTATGATTGACCCCAAAACAAGGTACAATCATCAGGACTGAAAGTCCACACAAGCATTTTAAAGGATAACGCGTGTCTATGCTGCTTCACAAAGGTGTGTTAAACACAAGTGTACATGCTCGCCCACACACACACACACACACACACACACACACACACACACACACACACACACACACACACACACACACACACACACACACACACACACACACACACACACACACACACACACACACACACACACACACAGCTGACCAGACAACCGGATTCAAAATGTATCTCCAAACAGGATACATTCTAACCCGCGGATTTACCTTTCCGATGACTAACTGACACGCATGGCGGACACCGCAACCCCGCCTCCTGATCCCTGTCGGGCAGCAAATTACACTCTACAGGAAGTCGCCCGTCATCCAGGGCTGGCCAGCAGCTGTCTTGCAGGACTTGGCAGAAGCTGCAGCAGGGCAGAAGGGGAACCTTGTCGAGCACCTGGCCAGGCAGCGGGCACCTGGGCACCAGGAGGAGGCAGAGGAACCATTCGGCTCCATGGTGGCACCCTGCCTTGGCCAGCCACGCCCACTCTCTCAGGGCCACGCCAACCTCCTCCACAGAGGTGTGGTTCAGGAAGTTGGGCAGAGAGAAATGCTTCGACCCCCTTGATATGCAGATCGGCCAATCAGAGGACACGAGGTGGCAGGTTCCATTGTGGTCATGAGAAGTGATGTCAGAGAGGTTGGTCTTTGGTTCGCCCTGTTTCACCCCCTCAACCCCTGTGAGGTCATCCTCCACCACCCCTGTTAGGTTAGTGGGGAGAACCAAGCTTTCCCTTTCTCCAAGCCGTGACCCCGAACCTGAGCCGGTCCCTGAACTTACATCAGACTCAGCCCCCGATCCAAACCCAGACCCTACACCAGACGCTGAACCAGACCCTGATCCTGAACCCATCTCAGACCCAGGCCCAGATCCTTCCTTAGACCCAGATCCTTCCTTAGACCCAGACCCAGATCCTTCCTTAGACCCAGACCCATATCCTTCCCCAGACCCAGATCCTTCCTTAGACCCAGACCCATATCCTTCCCCAGACCCAGATCCTTCCTTAGACCCAGACCCATATCCTTCCCCAGACCCAGATCCTTCCTTGGACCCAGACCCAGATCCTTCCCCAGACCCAGATCCTTCCCCAGACCCAGATCCTTCCCCAGACCCAGATCCTTCCTTAGACCCAGACCCAGATCCTTCCCCAGACCCAGATCCTTCCTTAGACCCAGACCCAGATCCTTCCCCAGACTCAGATCCTTCCTTAGACCCAGACCCAGATCCTTCCCCAGACCCAGATCCTTCCTTAGACCCAGAACCAGATCCTTCCCCAGACCCAGACTCCTCCTTATTAACCGTCTGTGTGGTAGGGCTCGCCACTCCTCTGTCAGTCCAAGTGGCTGGGGTCGCGTCCCACGTCTGCACAAACTTACGGATCCCATTAGCCACGTTGATGATTTCTGCCCCAACCCCTGCCAGGTTCTCCTCACCTCTCTTGGGCTGTCCTCCTTCCTTGCCCAGTGGCGGAGCCTTCGTTGGGGCTTGGGTAGTAGGATCAGGGTCCTTGTTCCAGAACCAAGCATCCAGACGACCTGCGCTGAGAGCCAGGAGAAGGCCCAACCACAACGTCATCTTAGACATCCCGCTCCTTCAACCCACCGTCACCCAGAACCTCCTGGTCTGAGAGTGTAGATTCCACAACAAACACTGGATCACACTGTGTTCTTACTGTTCCTCCACCTACTTAGCCGGCTAGTCAACAGTCACTCAAGCCCCCTCTGTCCATACTGTTAGCATACACACACACACTGACCCTCCCTCTAGCACTGCTCACTGTTTCACTCCATGCGCCAGTCCACTGCAGAATCACACACACACACACACACACACACACACACACACACACACACACACACACACACACACACACACACACACACACACACACACACACACACACACACACACACACACACACACACACACACACAAATCCACATGAGGAGGCGGGGTTACTGTGCTGCAGAGGGGCTACATTGGTAAATATGAATTTCTCCCTCACATTCTGGCCCCTCCCTCCTGTTGCTAGGTTGATGAGTGGGTCTCCCTCATACACACAGTCCTCAATGAAGAGAACATGCACACTGACACACACAGACAGAATACACACCACACCACACACAGAGAGAGACAGAGAGAGAGAGAGAGAGGGAGGGAGACCCATTCATTGGGTTCATATAGCCACCACTACCATTACAAATGTGAATAGGTTGGTGAACTCCATTATCTACTCACAGCTCTTGTAAACATATATGACATAACTGGCCATACCTTTGAGGTCATTCAGTGAGTGAGTGAGTGAGTGAGTGACCAAATGAGACAGAGCGAAGGATGAAGAAAATGAGGGAGAACAGCTGAGAGCGGAGAGGTTCAGGAGGAGCGTATTTGATAGATGTTTTAAGCTCTCGGCCCCCAGGGGCCTAACGGCCAGCCCATTGCCTCATCTGAGAAAAACTTCCAGTAATTTCCCCGCTCCATGGTTCCCACAGCCTGGCTCAGTCCTGGGTGCCCCTGATGCCCAGTTACCCCGTCACCCCCGTCCCTGTCCGCCTTCACTATCCAGCTGTTGCACATTCCTCCTGACACAGACAGACCTCCCACAACCCTGCTACCCCTCCTAAACCCCTAATGCACCCCTAATGCACCCCAACCACATGACTGATAGACTCCTAGAGAAGCACTGGTATCTCACTCTGCTGGAAAGGTTACACACACACACACACACACACACACACACACACACACACACACACACACACACACACACACACACACACACACACACACACACTGTAGGTTGTTATGGTTCAGTTGGACTGGTTTGAACTGGTGTGATGATAACTGTAGGTTGTTATGGTTCAGTTGGTTCAGTTGGACTGGTTTGAAATGGTAATAAAATGGGTGTTCTTCTGGCTTGCCAGTGTGGCATGGGCCTCTCTCCACCAGTCTTGGTTTTCACACTGTTCATTTCCAATGGAGTCAAAAATAAGTTGATTTATTGGCTCAAAAGCAAGCCCAGAGAAGTTTCTCAATCTGATTGGCATAATACAATCGTTCTGTTCTATTCCACTTACCAGTAAACCACATTCAAATTGTACAATAGCGTTTACAAAATCCAGCTTAATTCATAGCTAAGATGGACAACAAAGTTGTCTCTCTCTCTCCACCCTCCCTCCCCCTCCTCGCCATACCTCCCTCCCTCCTCTCCCTCTCCCCCTCCCTCCCTACCTTTGCTCTCTCCCTCCCTCTGTGAGTTGACATGGTGCCCAGGTAACCCTCTCCTCTCAGGGTAAATCACCCATGGAACGGAGGAGTGAATACCTTCCTTATGAAGTCACAGCAGGTAAAATGGCTGGATGCTACCCAACAACCTGCTCACAACAACCCCCTTATTTTGCCAATTGGACTGGGCACCTTTACTACACGGAACCCTACTAATCCTACACGGAACCCTACCAATCCTACACGGAACCCTACTAATCCTACACGGAACCCTACTAATCCTACATGGAACCCTACTAATCCTACACGGAACCCTACTAATCCTACACGGAACCCTACTAATCCTACACGGAACCCTACTAATCCTACACGGAACCCTACTAATCATACACGGAACCCTACTAATCCTACACGGAACCCTACTAATCCTACACGGAACCCTACTAATCCATCACGGCTGGCCTGCCGATGGAACCACATGAGGAGGCTACAACAGACTTCTTCCGTAGCGAAGTACCTCTAAGGCCCTTCTGCTAGCTTGCTGTCCCCGGCCCGCTAGCTGTCTGAATCTCCGTGTCTCCAGCCAGCTTAACTACTCACTGGACCCCTATGACCACTAGGCTACGCATGCCTCTCACCTAATTTCAATATGCCTTGTTCATTGCGGTTCTGGTTAGTGATTATTGTCTTATTTCATTGTAGAGCCTCTAGCTCTGCTCAATATGCCTTAGCTAACCCTTCAGTTCCACCTCCCACACATGCGGTGACATCACCTGGTTTAAAAGACAATGTTTCTAGAGACAATATCTCTCTCATCGTCACTCTATGCCTAGGTTTACCTCCACAGAATTCACATCCGACCATACCTTTGTCTGTACATTATGCCTTGAATCTATTCTATCGCGCCCAGAAACCTACTCCTTTTACTCTCTATTCCGAACGTACTAGACAACCAGTTCTTATAGCCTTTAGCCATACCTTTATCCTAATCCTTCTCTGGTGATGAAGAAGTTAATCCAGGCCCTGCAGCCCCTAGCTCCACTCCCATTCCCCAGGCGCTCTCATTTGTTGACTTCTGTAACCGTTTATTTTAATTTTACTGGGCAAGTCAGTTAAAGAACAAATTCTTATTTTCAATGACAGCCTAGGAACAGTGGGTTAACTGCCTGTTCAGGGGCAGAATGACAGATTTGTACCTTGTCAGCTCAGGGATATGAACTTGCAATCTTTTGGTTACTAGTCCAACCACTAGGCTACTCTGCCGCCCCAAGTCTGTTGTATTCACTGCCTTAGCACACTCTGCCAACCCGGATGTCCTAGCCGTGTCTGAATCCTGGCTTAGGAAGACCACCAAAACCCCTGAAATTTCCATCCCTAACTATAACATTTTCGGACAAGATAGAACTGCCAAAGGGGGCGGAGTGACAATCTACTGCAGAGATAGCCTGCAGAGTTCTGTCATACTATCCAGGTCTGTGCCCAAACAATTCGAGCTTCTACTTCTAAAAATCCACCTTTCCAGAAACAAGTCTCTCACCGTTGCCGCTTGCTATAGACCACCCTCTGCCCCCAGCTGTGCCCTGTACACCATATGTGAATTGATTGCCCCCCATCTATCTTCAGAGCTTGTGCTGCTAGGTGACCTAAACTGGGACATGCTTAACACTCCTCATCCAACTAACACATTCCCATATTGTATTTATTTTGCTCCTTTGCACCCCAGTATCTCTACTTGCACATTCATCTTCTGTACTCCCGTGTTGAATTACTATATCGTAATTACCTCGTCACTATGGCCTATTTTATTGCCTTACCTCCCTTATCTTACCTCATTTGCACACACTGTATATATACACACTTTTTTTCCTACTGTATTATCGACTGTATGTTTGTTTATTCCATGTGAACTCTGTGTTGTTGTATGTGTCGAACTGTTTGCTTCACCTTGGCCAGGTCGCAGTTGTAAATGAGAACCTGTTCTCAACTAGCCTACCTGGTTAAATAAAGGTGAAATAAAAACAATTAAAACACAGTCCAAACATCTTCCATGACATTCAGCTTTATTATTTAGAGCACAGATAGAAGGGAAAACTACATCAAAACATTGCTGCACTCTTAGAATTGTTTTTGCTATCTAGAACTTGAAAGGGTTCTTCAGCTGTCCCCATAAGGAGAGCCCTTGGAATAACCCTTTTTAGTTCCAGGCAGAACCCTTTTGTGTTCCATGTAGGACCCTTTCCACAGAGGGTTCTACATGGAACACAAAAGGGTTATAAGTGGAACTAAAAAGGTTTTTCCTTAGAACCAAAAAGGGTTTTCCTATGAGGACAGCCGAAGAACCCTTTTGGAACCATTTTTTTCTAAGAGTTTAGCACTGGACAACAGAAAAAATTCTTGTTTGGTTGTGCTTTGCTGCTTGTTTATTGGTGGGGGGTCTACATGGTTAAAGAACTGTCACTGCCTAGCTAGGGGTCTACATGGTTAAAGAAGTGTCACTGCCAAGCTAGGGGGTCTACATGGTTAAATAACTGTCACTGCCTAGCTAGGGGTCTACATGGTTAAAGTGTCACTGCCTAGCTAGGGGGTCTACATGGAGAAAGAACTGACACTGCCTAGCAAGGTGTCTACATGGTTATAGAAGTGTCACTGCCTAGCAAGGGGTCTACATGGTTAAAGAAGTGTCACTGCCTAGCAAGGTGTCTACATGGTTAAAGAACTGACACTGCCTAGCTAGGGGTCTACATGGTTAAAGAACTGACACTGCCTAGCTAGGGGTCTACATGGTTAAAGAACTGACACTGCCTAGCTAGGTGTCTGCCTAGCTAGATGGTTAAAGACGTGTCACTGCCTAGCTCGGAGGTCTACATTGTTAAAGAAGTGTCACTGCCTAGCTAGGGGGTCTACATGGTTAAAGAACTGACACTGCCAAACTAGGGATCTACATGGTTAAAGAACTGACACTGCCTAGCTAGGTGTCTGCCTAGCTAGATGGTTAAAGACGTGTCACTGCCTAGCTCGGAGGTCTACATTGTTAAAGAACTGACACTGCCTAGCAAGGTGTCTACATGGTTAAAGAAGTGTCACTGCCTAGCTAGGCGTCTACATGGTTAAAGAAGTGTCACTGCCTAGCTAGGAGGTCTACATGGAGAAAGAACGGTTACTGCCGAGCAAGGGGTCTACATGGTTAAAGGACTGACACTGCCTAACTAGGGGGTCTAAATGGTTAAAGAACTGTCACTGCCTAGCTAGGAGGTCTACATGGAGAAACAATGGTTACTGCCTAGCTAGCAGGTTGACATGGTTAAAGAACTGACACTGCCTAGCTAGGAGGTCTACATGGAGAAAGAACTGACACTGCCTAGCTTGGGGTCTACATGGTTAAAGAAGTGTCACTGCCTTGCTAGGAGGTCTACATGGTTAAAGAACTGACACTGCCTAGCTAGGAGGTCTACATGGAGAAAGAACTGACACTGCCTAGCAAGGGGTCTACATGGTTAAAGAAGTGTCACTGCCTCGCTCGGAGGTCTACATGGAGAAAGAACGGTTACTGCCTCGCTAGGGGTCTACATTGTTAAAGAACTGACACGGCCTAACTAGGGAGGCGGCCATCGTCTCTCCTTCACTGCAGCCGAGGTGAGTAAAACATTTAAACGTGTTAATCCTCGCAAGGCTGCAGGCCCAGACGGCATCCCCAGCCGCGCCCTCAGAGCATGCGCAGATCAGCTGGCTGGTGTGTTTACGGACATATTCAATCAATCCCTATACCAGTCTGCTGTTCCCACATGCTTCAAGAGGGCCACCATCGTTCCTGTTCCCAAGAAAGCTAAGGTAACTGAGCTAAACGACTACCGCCCCGTAGCACTCACTTCCGTCATCATGAAGTGCTTTGAGAGACTAGTCAAGGACCATATCACCTCCACCCTACCTGACTCCCTAGACCCACTCCAATTTGCTTACCGCTCAAATAGGTCCACAGACGATGCAATTTCGACCACACTGCACACTGCCCTAACCCATCTGGACAAGAGGAATACCTATGTGAGAATGCTGTTCATCGACTACAGCTCGGCATTCAACACCATAGTACCCTCCAAGCTCGTCATCAAGCTCGAGACCCTGGGTCTCGACCCCGCCCTGTGCAACTGGGTACTGGACTTCCTGACGGGCCGCCCCCAGGTGGTGAGGGTAGGTAACAACATCTCCTCCCCGCTGATCCTCAACACTGGGGCCCCACATGGGTGCGTTCTGAGCCCTCTCCTGTACTCCCTGTTCACCCACGACTGCGTGGCCACGCACGCCTCCAACTCAATCATCAAGTTTGCGGACGACACAACAGTGGTAGGCTTGATTACCAACAACGACGAGACGGCCTACAGGGAGGAGGTGAGGGCCCTCGGAGTGTGGTGTCAGGAAAATAACCTCACACTCAATGTCAACAAAACTAAGGAGATGATTGTGGACTTCAGGAAACAGCAGAGGGAACAGTAGTGGAGAGAGTAGCAAGTTTTAAGTTCCTCGGCATACACATCACAGACAAACTGAATTGGTCCACTCACACAGACAGCATCGTGAAGAAGGCGCAGCAGCGCCTCTTCAACCTCAGGAGGCTGAAGAAATTCGGCTTGTCACCAAAAGCACTCACAAACTTCTACAGAGGCACAATCGAGAGCATCCTGGCGGGCTGTATCACCGCCTGGTACGGCAACTGCTCCGCCCTCAACCGTAAGGCTCTCCAGAGGGTAGTGAGGTCTGCACAACGCATCATCGGGGGCAAACTACCTGCCCTCCAGGACACCTACACCACCCGATGTTACAGGAAGGCCATAAAGATCATCAAGGACATCTACCACCCGAGCCACTGCATGTTCACCCCGCTATCATCCAGAAGGCGAGGTCAGTACAGGTGCATCAAAGCTGGGACCGAGAGACTGAAAAACAGCTTCTATCTCAAGGCCATCAGACTGTTAAACAGCCACCACTAACATTGAGTGGCTGCTGCCTACACACTGACACTGACTCAACTCCAGCCACTTTAATAATGGGAATTGATGGGAAATGTTGTAAATATATCACTAGCCACTTTAAACAATGCTACCTTATATAATGTTACTTACCCTACATTATTCATCTCATATGCATACCTATATACTGTACTCTATATCATCGACTGCATCCTTATGTAATACATGTATCACTAGCCACTTTAACTATGCCACTTTGTTTACATACTCATCTCACATGTATATACTGTACTCGATACCATCTACTGTATCTTGCCTATGCTGCTCTGTACCATCACTCATTCATATATCCTTATGTACATATTCTTTATCCCCTTACACTGTGTATAAGACAGTAGATTAGGAATTGTTAGTTAGATTACTTGTTGGTTATTACTGCATTGTCGGAACTAGAAGCACAAGCATTTCGCTACACTCGCATTAACATCTGCTAACCATGTGTATGTGACAAATAAAATTTGATTTGATAGGGGGTCTACATGGTTAAAGAACTGACACTGCCTAGCTAGGTGTCTACATGGAGAAAGAACGGTTACTGCCTAGCTATGGGTCTACATGGTTAAATAACTGACACTGCCTAGCTAGGGGGTCTACATGGTTAAATAACTGACACTGCCTAACTAGGGAGTCTACATGGTTAAATAACTGACACTGCCTAGCTATGGGTCTACATGGTTAAATAACTGTGACTGCCTAGCTAGGTGTCTACATGGTTAAAGAACTGACACTGCCTAGCTAGGGGGTCTACATGGTTAAATAACTGACACTGCCTAACTAGGGAGTCTACATGGTTAAAGAACTGACACTGCCTAGCTAGGGGTCTACATGGTTAAAGAACTGACACTGCCTAGCTAGGGGTCTAATGGTTAAAGAACTGACACTGCCTAGCTAGGGGTCTACATGGTTAAAGAACTGACACTGCCTAGCTAGGGGGTCTACATGGTTAAAGAACTGACACTGCCTAGCTAGGGGGGTCACTGCCTAGCTAGGGGTCTATGGTTAAAGAACTGACACTGCCTAGCTAGGGGTCTACATGGTTAAAGAACTGACACTGCCTAGCTAGGGGTCTACATGGTTAAAGAACTGACACTGCCTAGCTAGGGGTCTACATGGTTAAAGAACTGACACTGCCTAGCTAGGGGTCTACATGGTTAAAGAACTGACACTGCCTAGCTAGGGGTCTACATGGTTAAAGAACTGAACTGCCTAGCTAGGGGGTCTACATGGTTAAAGAACTGACACTGCCTAGCTAGGGGTCTACATGGTTAAAGAACTGACACTGCCTAGCTAGGGGTCTACATGGTTAAAGAACTGACACTGCCTAGCTAGGGGTCTACATGGTTAAAGAACTGACACTGCCTAGCTAGGGGTCTACATGGTTAAAGAACTGACACTGCCTAGCTAGGGGTCTACATGGTTAAAGAACTGACACTGCCTAGCTAGGGGTCTACATGGTTAAAGAACTGACACTGCCTAGCTAGGGGTCTACATGGTTAAAGAACTGACACTGCCTAGCTAGGGGTCTACATGGTTAAAGAACTGACACTGCCTAGCTAGGGGTCTACATGGTTAAAGAACTGACACTGCCTAGCTAGGGGTCTACATGGTTAAAGAACTGACACTGCCTAGCTAGGGGTCTACATGGTTAAAGAACTGACACTGCCTAGCTAGGGGTCTACATGGTTAAAGAACTGACACTGCCTAGCTAGGGGTCTACATGGTTAAAGAACTGACACTGCCTAGCTAGGGGGTCTACATGGTTAAAGAACTGTCACTGCCTAGCTAGGGGTCTACATGGTTAAAGAACTGACACTGCCTAGCTAGGGGTCTACATGGTTAAAGAACTGACACTGCCTAGCTAGGGGTCTACATGGTTAAAGAACTGACACTGCCTAGCTAGGGGGTCTACATGGTTAAAGAACTGACACTGCCTAGCTAGGGGGTCTACATGGTTAAAGAACTGACACTGCCTAGCTAGGGGTCTACATGGTTAAAGAACTGACACTGCCTAGCTAGGGGTCTACATGGTTAAAGAACTGACACTGCCTAGCTAGGGGTCTACATGGTTAAAGAACTGACACTGCCTAGCTAGGGGTCTACATGGTTAAAGAACTGACACTGCCTAGCTAGGGGTCTACATGGTTAAAGAACTGTCACTGCCTAGCTAGGGGTCTACATGGTTAAAGAACTGACACTGCCTAGCTAGGGGTCTACATGGTTAAAGAACTGTCACTGCCTAGCTAGGGGTCTACATGGTTAAAGAACTAAAGAACTGAGGGGTCACACTGCCTAGCTAGGGGGTCTACATGGTTAAAGAACTGACACTGCCTAGCTAGGGGGTCTACATGGTTAAAGAACTGACACTGCCTAGCTAGGGGTCTACATGGTTAAAGAACTGACACTGCCTAGCTAGGGGTCTACATGGTTAAAGAACTGACACTGCCTAGCTAGGGGTCTACATGGTTAAAGAACTGACACTGCCTAGCTAGGGGTCTACATGGTTAAAGAACTGACACTGCCTAGCTAGGGGTCTACATGGTTAAAGAACTGCCTAGCACTGCCTAGCTAGGGGGTCTACATGGTTAAAGAACTGACACTGCCTAGCTAGGGGGTCTACATGGTTAAAGAACTGACACTGCCTAGCTAGGGGGTCTACATGGTTAAAGAACTGTCACTGCCTAGCTAGGGATCTACATGGTTAAAGAACTGACACTGCCTAGCTAGGGGTCTACATGGTTAAAGAACTGACACTGCCTAGCTAGGGGTCTACATGGTTAAAGAACTGACACTGCCTAGCTAGGGGTCTACATGGTTAAAGAACTGACACTGCCTAGCTAGGGGGTCTACATGGTTAAAGAACTGACACTGCCTAGCTAGGGGTCTACATGGTTAAAGAACTGTTACTGCCTAGCTAGGGGTCTACATGGTTAAAGAACTGTTACTGCCTAGCTAGGGGTCTACATGGTTAAAGAACTGTCACTGCCTAGCTAGGGGTCTACATGGTTAAAGAACTGACACTGCCTAGCTAGGGGGTCTACATGGTTAAAGAACTGACACTGCCTAGCTAGGGGTCTACATGGTTAAAGAACTGTCACTGCCTAGCTAGGGGTCTACATGGTTAAAGAACTGTCACTGCCTAGCTAGGGGTCTACATGGTTAAAGAACTGTCACTGCCTAGCTAGGGGTCTACATGGTTAAAGAACTGACACTGCCTAGCTAGGGGTCTACATGGTTAAAGAACTGACACTGCCTAGCTAGGGGTCTACATGGTTAAAGAACTGACACTGCCTAGCTAGGGGTCTACATGGTTAAAGAACTGACACTAGGGGTGCCTAAAGCTACACTGCCTAGCTAGGGGTCTACATGGTTAAAGAACTGTCACTGCCTAGCTAGGGGTCTACATGGTTAAAGAACTGACACTGCCTAGCTAGGGGGTCTACATGGTTAAAGAACTGACACTGCCTAGCTAGGGGTCTACATGGTTAAAGAACTGACACTGCCTAGCTAGGGGTCTACATGGTTAAAGAACTGTCACTGCCTAGCTAGGGGTCTACATGGTTAAAGAACTGACACTGCCTAGCTAGGGGGTCTACATGGTTAAAGAACTGTCACTGCCTAGCTAGGGGTCTACATGGTTAAAGAACTGACACTGCCTAGCTAGGGGTCTACATGGTTAAAGAACTGACACTGCCTAGCTAGGGGTCTACATGGTTAAAGAACTGTCACTGCCTAGCTAGGGGGTCTACATGGTTAAAGAACTGTCACTGCCTAGCTAGGGGTCTACATGGTTAAAGAACTGTCACTGCCTAGCTAGGGGTCTACATGGTTAAAGAAGTGTCACTGCCTAGCTAGGGGGTCTACATGGACACTGCCTAGCTACATGGAAAGAACTGACACTGCCTAGCTAGGGGTCTACATGGTTAAAGAACTGACACTGCCTAGCTAGGGGTCTACATGGTTAAAGAACTGACACTGCCTAGCTAGGGGTCTACATGGTTAACTGACACTGCCTAGCTAGGGGTCTACATGGTTAAAGAACTGTCACTAGCTAGGGGGTCTACATGGTTAAAGAACTGTCACTGCCTAGCTAGGGGGTCTACATGGTTAAAGAACTGACACTGCCTAGCTAGGGGTCTACATGGTTAAAGAACTGACACTGCCTAGCTAGGGGTCTACATGGTTAAAGAACTGACACTGCCTAGCTAGGGGTCTACATGGTTAAAGAACTGACACTGCCTAGCTAGGGGGTCTACATGGTTAAAGAACTGACACTGCCTAGCTAGGGGTCTACATGGTTAAAGAACTGACACTGCCTAGCTAGGGGTCTACATGGTTAAAGAACTGACACTGCCTAGCTAGGGGTCTACATGGTTAAAGAACTGACACTGCCTAGCTAGGGGGTCTACATGGTTAAAGAAAAGAGATACAGAGAGGAAATATGACCATGTCTGTGGTGTGATGCATTTGTCTCCTCATCTGTGTTATATTAACCCAACGTGGGTGGTCTAACTGTCATAAAATGGTTGGGATATTGTAATGGGTTCTTATCACTGTTACATTTTCTGCTGGTGACAGATCTAAACTATTTGTGTGTAATTGAGGTAAACTATCCAAGTGAAGTATTATGAAGAGTATCCAGCTTATCACAAAAAGATCTAAGACTAATTTACCTTCCTTAACATGGGAAAACCATGGATGGCCTATGTACTATACATTACAGGGACTTAGGTGGTGGGCGTGGCCAGGGGCGTGGCAATGGGCCTGGGAAAGAACATTTTAGAGGCCTCCATCTTGGCAGGCGAGTGGACATTTTGCTGTTTTCAAAGTAATTTCCTTCAAATCTACACATTTTGTCATGGAGCTGAAAGAAAAAAATTGCTGTTTAAAAGCTAATTTCCTTCACGCACATGCGCAAGCACGCACACACACACACACACACACACACACACACACACACACACACACACACACACACACACACACACACACACACACACACACACACACACACACACACACACACACACACACACACACACACACACACACACACACACACACACACAAACACATCCTCTCGTCCTTGGCAAACAGTACTAGAGGACTGTAGAGATCTTCCAAGTAATTCGTTAAGGTTTATGGAAGGGGATTTACAGTGAGAGCATGCCAGGACCCCACATTGTTAAATACCCCCACCACAGCTGTATGGACCCAACCAGGGGCGGACTGAATTGACTCCATCCCAGGCCACTCTGTTCATGCAAACCACCAGACTGCTAATTTTGTAGGCTAACCCTATTTGTTGATGCAACGGGTACCAAACTAGTTATACATTTCGCTACTATCTTCATCTGGGAAGAAAGTTATCCACATTACAAAATACAAACATTTGGGACTGACCAACATGTAGCCTATCTGAACACTGAGTATTCAAGGTATGCTATGGCTATGGGTGCACACTCAAACTCACTAGGAATACACCAATCATAGCAGATACAAATGTACAAGGTATGCCCCCTGATTACAGTCCTATTGATAATCTCATAAATAAAGCACATATTCATCTAAAATCATAGCCTACGTGTTTAGGTTTGTGCCTTTAAGTTGTACCTGAAGGTTCCTGCTCTGAGTCTGACTCTGAACTGACCACCATCTCCAGTTCTGGCCAGTCCGCCATTGGACCCAACACAACACTCTCTAACACCCCGGCCATCCAGAGCCTCACACAGACAGCTCAGCACTCCCAGGCCATCCAGAGCCTCACACAGACAGTTCAGCATGCCCCAGCCATCCAGAGCCTCACACAGACAGCTCAGCACTCCCAGGCCATCCAGAGCCTCACACAGACAGTTCAGCATGCCCCAGCCATCCAGAGTCTCACACAGACAGCTCAGCACTCCCAGGCCATCCAGAGCCTCACACAGACAGCTCAGCACGCTACTTTGTTCTGTATTTATATTTCACCCTTACTCTAACAGAGAACACAGTATCATTTACAACAGCACCTCACAAGATGAGATTGGCAATGGGACAATAAATAGTAGATTCATTGATTGATTTGTAGCACATGAATTGTCCATGTACTTCATTGGAGGCTACTGAGGGGAGGACGGCTCATAATAATGGGTGGAGTGAAGTGAATGGTATCCAAAACATGTGTTTGATACCATTCCATTCACTCCATTTCAGCCATTATTACTATGAGCTGGCCTCCCCTCAGTAGCCTCCACTGATGTACTAGTGGGTTATAGCTATGAGAAGTTGATTTACTGTAAAGAGCTTACAATAAACACAGCCACCAGTAGAGGGGAGCATTGAATAGGGAACCATTGCATTGAGGCACCATCATTATGGAGAGGGGTATTGGAATCTGAGTGCAAATAAATGAACAAAAATGCATGAAATGCTGCCATCTACTGTCGAGTGGCCTACACACACTACACTGAGATGAGGAAAAAAGCTAATTAAGAAGGTTCACATTTTGTATTAGCTGTGTCGAGTGTGTGTGTTATTTCACTCATGAGTTCAACTAATACGCACTTACAGTTGAAGTCGGAAGTTTACATACACTTAGGTTGGAGTCATTAAAACTTGTTTTTCAACCACTCCACAAATTTCTTGTTAACAAACTATAGTTTTGGCAAGTCGGTTAGGACATCTACTTTGTGCATGACACAAGTAATTTTTCCAACAATTGTTTACAGACAGATTATTTCACTTATAATTCACTGTATCACAATTCCAGTGGGTCAGAAGTTTACATACACTAAGTTGACTGTGCATTTAAACAGCTTGGAAAATTCCAGAAAATTATGTCATGGCTTTAGAAGCTTCTGATAGGCTAATTGACATCATTTGTGTCAATTGGAGGTGTACATGTGGATGTATTCAAGGCCTACCTTCAAACTCAGTGCCTCTTTGCTTGACAGTATGGGAAAATCAAAAGAAATCAGCCAAGACCTAAGAAAAAAATGGTAGACCTCCGCAAGTCTGGTTCATCCTTGGGAGCAATTTCCAAAGGCCTGAAGGTACCACGTTCATCTGTACAAACAATAGTAGGAAAGTTTAAACACCATGGGACCACGCAGCCGTCATACCGCTCAGGAAGGAGATGCATTCTGTCTCCTAGAGATGAATGTACTTTGGTGCGAAAAGTGCAAATCAATCACAGAACAACAGCAAAGGACCTCGTGAAGATGCTGGAGGCAACAGGTACAAAAGTATCTATAACCACAGTAAAACGAGTCCTATATCGACATAACCTGAAAGGCTGCTCAGCAAGGAAGAAGCCACTGCTTCAAAATAGTTTGCAACTTCACATGGGGACAAAGATCGTACTTTTTGGAGAAATGTCCTCTGGTCTGATGAAACAAAAATAGATCTGTTTGGAGGAAAAAGGGGGAGGCTTGCAAGCCGAAGAACACCCTCCCAACCGTGAAGCACAGGGGTGGCAGCATCATGTTGTGGGGGTGCTTTGCTGCGGTAGGGACTGGTGCACTTCACAAAATAGATGGCATCATGAGGAAAGAAAATTATGTGGATATATTGAAGCAACATCTCAAGACATCAGTCAGGAAGCTTGGTCGCAAATGGGTCTTCCAAATGGACAATGTCCCCATGCATACTTCCAAAGTTGTGGCAAAATGGCTTAAGGACAACAAAGTCAAGGTATTGGAGTGGCCATCACAAAGCCCTGACCTCAATCCTATAGAAAATTTGTGGGCAGAACTGAAAAAGTGTGTGCAAGCAAGGAGGTCTACAAACCTGATTCAGTTATACCAGCTCTGTCAGGAGGAATGGGCCAAAATTCACCCAACTTATTGTGGGAAGCTTGTGGAACCCGAGACATTTGACCCAAGTTAAACAATTTAGGCAAGGCAATGCTACCAAATACTAATTGAGTGCATGTAAATTTCTGACCCACTGGGAATATGATGAAAGAAATAAAAGCTGAAATAAATCATTCTCTCTACTATTATTCTGATATTTCACATTCTTAAAATAAAGTGGTGATCCGAACTGACCTAAGACAGGGAATTTGTACTAGGATTAAATGTCAGGAATTGTGAAATGTTAAATTGTTTAATGTGTTTGGCTAAGGTGTACAGTATGTAAACTTCCGACTTCAACGGTATATCTGTCCAGTCCTTTCAGATTTGTGAAGACTGAAGGGATGGGGGCTTGGCAATAGGGACTGAAATGGAACTGGGCCATGGTCTACTTGCAAATGGACATGCTAAAGGGCCAAATGAGGACCTTCTTCTGGCATTATATTGGCAGTAATGTGACAGAAACCGGACATGCTAAACAATGGGATGAAGACTGCCCCCAAAAACACAACCGTCTGTGTGACACTGCCCCCGAACACAATGCCCTCCCCTCTGAACACAACCGGACACTTCTGCCGTCAGGCACAACCGTCTGTGTGACACTGCCCCCCGAACACAATGCCCTCCCCCCGAACACAACCGTCTGTGTGACACTGCCCCCTCGAACACAATGCCCTCCCCTCTGAACACAACCGTCTGTGTGACACTGCCCCCCTGCCCTCCCCCCGAACACAACCGTCTGTGTGACACTGCCCCCTCGAACACAATGCCCTCCCTCTGAACACAACCGTCTGTGTGACACTGCCCCCTCGACACAATGCCCTCCCCTCTGAACACAACCGTCTGTGTGACACTGCCCCCCTCGAACACAATGCCCTACCCCTCGAACACAACCGTCTGTGTGACACTGCCCCCCTCGAACACAATGCCCTACCCCCGAACACAACCGTCTGTGTGACACTGCCCCCTCGAACACAATGCCCCCCCCCGAACACAACCGTCTGTGTGACACTGCCCCCCTCGAACACAATGCCCTCCCCTCTGAACACAACCGTCTGTGTGACACTGCCCCCGACACAATGCCCCCCCCGAACACAACCGTCCCCACTGCCCCCGAACACAATGCCCTCCCCTGAACACAACCTGACACTGCCCCCTCGAACACAATGCCCTCCCCCTGAACACAACCGTCTGTCGAACACAATGCCCTCCCCTCTGAACACAACCGTCTGTGTGACACTGCCCCCTGAACACAACCGTCTGTGTGACACTGCCCCCCCCTCCTCTGAACACAATGCCCTCCCCCCCCTCCCCTGAACACAACCGTCTGTGTGACACTGCCCCCCTCGAACACAATGCCCTCCCCTCTGAACACAACCGTCTGCACTGCCCCCTCGAACACAATGCCCTCCCCCCGAACACAACCGTCTGTGTGACACTGCCCCCCTCGAACACAATGCCCTACCCCCGAACACAACCGTCGGTGGTTGTGTTTGGAGGAGGGGGAGCTAGGTTGAACCCACTGTGGGATATCGAAATGGGATTTTTTTCAAAACTGAAAAACACTGTCTTTTTTCTCAAGTATCAATGCCGGATTCATTAGAGAAGACAGGAGATAGGAGGAGAGGAAAGCAACACAATACGATGCTTGTTGTGAAGTATCTTTTAACTGGAGTACAAGGGGACCTTGGTTTCAGGCAACAGCAGAAAGGAATCTGTTGAGATCTGTAAACATATTGTATGATAAAAAACAACCGTCTATAGATATTCCATATTTAGCTTGTCTACTGTCATCGACCACAAATATATTGACTTTCCCCAACTCAGTAGAAGAGACACAAGAAAAAAAGTTGAGTAGTCCCAACACTTTGATATTCTGCTCAGGATAATGGGGGAGTACTGTGCCTATAGCTTTTGGCACAAACGACCTGGCTCAAAAACATGGTAGTGGAATCATGACTTCAATAACTGTTAGAACAGTGGTCAGAAGAACACAACAAAAAGCACAGTCCTATCCCTTGTCAGCTTAAGATGTTGAAAAAAATGTACGGATCTGATTATGTAAAGTGATCTATAACAGTGCTTTGGTCCGCGATACTTTATGCTAGAAACAAGTTGTAAAATACCCGGGAAAGACGTGACTCCAATGCATGTGGGGATATCATTGTTTCCAATGCATGTGGGGATATCATTGTTTCCAATGCATGTGGGGATATCATTGTTTCCAATGCATATGGGGATATCATTGTTTCCAATGCATGTGTGGATATCAGTGTTTCCAATGCATGTGGGGATATCATTGTTTCCAATGCATGTGGGGATATCATTGTTTCCAATGCATATGGGGATATCATTGTTTCCAATGCATATGGGGATATCATTGTTTCCAATGCATATGGGGATATCATTGTTTCCAATGCATATGGGGATATCATTGTTTCCAATGCATATGGGGATATCATTGTTTCGTATCTTTGACATTCACAACCTTCTATAGCCAGGGAGACAAAACATGTACTTTGCTTGAGAAGTAATCTAATTCTGTCCCTTTCAATTGATTAAGCTATTCACTTTCTGTACAATAGAATATGTTTAAACCTAGATAGCTATTAGGGAAACACTTGTGACCTTCTCTCACTGGGTGAAGCCACGGAAGAAGAGTAGCCAGCAGTTAAAGCTACCTTAAAGCTAACTTTTTAAAGTACCATGCTCAGATTCCTAATGATGTCTCAGATTTAATTACAGGGACAGGGACAGTTTCGTTGATTTGGCATTGGAGAAATATGATAAGATGAACACATACGCCTATCTCTCTGTCCATTCCGAATCTGTAATTTCAGTAATGTGTGTGGTATTAAAAAGGATTCTGCTGGTATGTAAAATGACATAGAATTGCATGAAATGTTTATAAAAGGCCATTTTTTTCTCAGACCTGCAAATACTATGATAGATTCATGCAATGCTTTTACTATAAAGGAGATCTTTACCCCTCTACTCTAACTCTTGTCCATGGTGGTCTGTGAACCCATAACCTTCTGGCCCTGTGCTCTATAAACAAATCCTGCTTTGCCTTATAGGCCTAATGCTTATCTAATGCATATCTAAGGCTCTGGTGTGTCCAAGAAGTGACGGTAAACAGTAGGCATGTTCTCTGTTATCCAATTTATGTTTTCATTTTGGGTATAGGGGAGGGGTCACTTGTTTTTGTTTTTTAGGTCAAATATATTTTGTTGAAGAGAAGGCATTTCTATTCATTTCCATTTCAGATAAGTCATATTTAAATAACGTTCACTCCCTAAACAGGGAAGAAGGATATTGGGTGTTGGTTGCATCGTTAAAAGCTTTCAGGTCTCCTTTCTGCTGTCTGTAATTTCACACTCTTTTAATTAGTCTACAATCAGGTTGTTTCAAGGAAAGACTGGGAAAATGGTGTTAGTTTAAGACTAAAACACTGTTTTTGTCTACAATTAGGAGTGCATTTTGTAAACACACACAGCCAAAGAGCAAGTGGCGCTTTAGAAATGACTACGTACAGTATCTAGGACTGCCTGTGTATAATGGTTTCTAGCTTCCCTGAACAGCTGCATATCACGGGGGCTGTTCGATGCTAATGCAGAACGCCATAGGATGTTTTTGTGTTGGTTAAGGGCAGTCAGGTCTGGGGAGAACCAAGGGCTATATCTGTTCCTGGTTCTAAATTTCTTGAATGGGGCATGTTTATTTAAGATGGTTAGGAAGGCATTTAAATAAAATATCCAGGCATCCTCTACTGACGGGATGAGATCAATATCCGTCCAGGATACCCGGCCAGGTCGATTAGAAAGGCCTGCTCGCTGAAGTGTTTCAGGGAGCGTTTTACAGTGATGAGTGGAGGTCGTTTGACCGCTGACCCATTACGGATGCAGGCAATGAGGCAGTGATCGCTGAGATCTTGGTTGAAGACAGCAGAGGTGTATTTAGAGGGCAAGTTGGTTAGGATGATATCTATGAGGGTGCCCGTGTTTAAAGCTTTGGGGAGGTACCTGGTAGGTTCATTGATAATTTGTGTGAGATTGAGGGCATCAAGTTTAGATTGTAGGATGGCTGGGGTGTTAAGCATGTTCCAGTTTAGGTCGCCTAGCAGCACGATCTCTGAAGATAGATGTGGGGCAATCAGTTCACATATGGTGTCCAGAGCACAGCTGGGGGCAGAAGGTGGTCTATAGCAGACTGCAACGGTGAGAGACTTGTTTTTAGAGAGGTGGATTTTAAAAGTAGAAGTTCAAATTGTTTGGGTACAGACCTGGATAGTAGGACAGAACTCTGCAGGCTATCTTTGCAGTAGATTGCAACACCGCCCCCTTTGGCAGTTCTATCTTGTCTGAAAAGGTTGTAGTTTGGAATTAAAATTTCAGAATTTTTGGTAGTCTTCCTAAGCCAGGATTCAGACACGGCTAGAACATCCGGGTTGGCAGAGTGTGCTAAAGCAGTGAATAGAACAAACTTAGGGAGGAGGCTTCTAATGTTAACATGCATGAAACCAAGGCTATTATGGTTACAGAAGTTGTCAAAAGAGAGCGCCTGGGGAATAGGAGTGGAGCTAGGCACTGCAGGGCCTGGATTCACCTCTACATCGCCAGAGGAACAGAGGAGGAGTAGAATAAGGGTGCGGCTGAAAGCAATAAGAATTGGTTGTCTAGAACGTCTGGAACAGAGAGTAAAAGAAGGTTTCTGGGGGCGATAAAATAGCATCAAGGTATAATGTAGAGACAAAGGTATGGTAGGATGTGAATACAGTAGAGGTAAACCTAGGTATTGAGTGATGAAGAGAGAGATATTGTCTCTAGAAACATCATTGAAACCAGGAGATGTCATTGCATGTGTGGGTGGTGGAACTAATAGGTTGGATAAGGTGTGGTGAGCAGGACTAGAGGCTCTACAGTGAAATAAGCCAATAAACACTAACCAGAACAGCAATGGACAAGGCATATTGACATTAAGGAGAGAGATGCTTAGTCGAGTGATCAAAAGGGTCCTGAGAGTGGAGAGGTTGGTTGGGGGTCACGGCGATTTAGACAGCTAGCCAGGCCATCGGTAGCAAGCTAGCATAGGATGGATGTCTGTTATTAGCCACCTCTTGCGTTCCGTCAGCAGATCAGTGGGGCTCCGCGTGGTAGAGGGGATTAATCCAAATCACACAATAACAAAAATAAAAACAATAGATACAGCCAGAGGCCCAAGAAGAAGAAAAAAATAATAACAATAACAATAAAAACAAATAAATAAATTGTCCGATTGTCTATTCAGACAGCAGCTGATAAGACAGCCAATGGCCAGCAGGCCGCAGATGGGCGCCCAGGCAACGTCGCGACGGAGGAACCAGCCGGACAACTCCTTCGGGCAGACAACGTCGACAGTCCAGCCGTGAAGGCCCGGCGGGGCTCCGCGCAGGCAGCAGAACGGGTCCGGACAGGCAACCGCAGCCCAGAAGTGACCGATGGAACTCCTCAGCTGGCCAGCTCTGGAACAACTGATGTCCGCTCCGGAATCGACAAACGCTCCAACGAGCTTCTGACCAGCTTCTAGACCAGCTCCCGGCCAGCTCCCGGCCAGCTTCTGGCTAGCTTCTGACCTAGCTTGTGACCAGCCCCTGGGCCAGCTCCCCGCCAGCTCCCGGCCAGCTCCTGGCCAGCTCCTGGCCAGCTCCTGGCTCGCTCCTGGCCAGCCCCTGGCTTGCTTCTGGCCAGTTTCTGGCTAGCTTCCTGGAGTTTCTGGCTAGCCTCTTGGAGGACTACAGATTTGAGGTAAATAATACTTTTTTATACTTTTTTATAAATATAAATTGGTGAGGCTGGTTGCAGGAGAGTGTTTTGAAGATGAGTTTATGGAAAATTAAAACAAAATGAATGAAAAAAGTTGTAAATATATATATATATATATATATATATATATATATATATATATATATATATATATATACGGGACACGACAAGACGAGGACAAAAGACGTCTGAACTGCTATGACATCTTGGTTGTAATGTCGAGATCATGACCCATTTATCTCATGATCACTACATAACAAAAGTTGTCATCAGCCATTCATTTGTTTAGGACGGTAGGTAGCCGAAATGAAATGGTATCAAACAGATCTGGGACCAGGTTAAAAGAAACGACCGTAGGATTTGGCAAGACAGCACAAACAGATCTTGGACCAGGGTAAAGACTTCAGGATCAGGGAGAGAAACAATGAGATGACAGAGAGGTGACAGGCGGGACAGGCATACTGTGATGCTGGTCACCAGGGGTCAGACACATTTTGGAATAACTGTACTCTGACACAGTTAACATGACACAGTTGACTCACTGGGCTTTTCACCACAGATGTTTAATCAGTGAGGGTTTGAGGTGGATTGGACTGGATGACGAGAATCTTACAAGCAAACAAGGGGCCAATGGTTCCAAACCAACCCTGTAGTTTCGATCTAAGAAAAGATCTTGGTTCAATACATCGTATATACCATCCAGGGCAGAATGACTGCCCCCTCTCATTGAAGCCATGGAAGTTCAAGGCCGACCGCGGTACTGCAGACATTGTAAGCAAAAAACAGGATAACCAATTATAGTGAATGGAAAAATGGCGATCTTTGTGGTCAATCTTTGTGTAAATAAAAACTTGTTTTGAAGACAACCATGTTAGGGTTGTAGCGGGTAACTATCCCCCTGGGGTAACTGCACCCCCCCCCCCCCCCGAGATTCACATAAAGACCACAGGATGTCACCAAATTATTTCCCCAACACTTTCCATGGTTGTCACTGTTCTTGCTGAAGAAAAAAATGTCCTCTGTGTCATCACAACTTTTGGCGATAATCCAACAAAAAGTTGATCAAATGTAAAAATAAAAAATATATAAATAGGAAAGCCTTAAAATAAATAATCCACTGTTTAGAGGGAAAATTGTTGATAATGTTTTAGTAAAGTTGTAATATGTTGGATGAGTGTGTACCATACTAGGGGGAAACTTTCCCCTGGGGGCTAGTTATCCCTTTATGGTTATGAATGTGTTTTTACCTGTCATTTAGACAATGACTAGCCCAGTTAGTGCTATTTTATGCAAACTTGTAAATGCTAGCCAGCTAGCTAGTTAGCATAAGCTGCTAGGAGTACTAGCTAGCAATCTTACTACCAGATCGTCTGAGGTAAAGTACATTAATAAACATAAAAAAAGATGGCGTAACTTAATTTCAGTTGTAAATGTTTCCACTAGTGACTGATAGCTTTACAGTTAATGCAACTTTATAGCCTTTTAGCTATATTACACAGCATTTTTTTGTCATATAGATAGATAGCTATCTACATTTTAAAGAGAGAGCTTCTCAATTGGCATCTCTCCCCCTGTTTTCAGTCACAGGTGGGAACCGGATTTGATGTGAACAGTGCAGGAGGTGGGCTCATGAGTTGTGCTACAATTTTACTGGAGATAGCTTTATTTGCAAAAATCGCTGAAGTTGGAGACTTTTATCTCCCTCACCAACTTCAAACATCTGCCATCTGAGCAGCTAACCGATCGCTGCAGCTGTACATAGTCTATCAGTAAATAGCCCACCCAATTTTACCTACCTCATTCCCATACTGTTTATATTTATTTACTTTTCTGCTCTTTTGCACACCAATATCTCTACCTGTACATGACCATCTGATCATTTATCACTCCAGTGTTAATCTGCAAAATTGTAATTATTCACCTACCTCCTCATGCCTTTTGCACACAATGTATATAGACTCTCTTTTTTTTCTACTGTGTTATTGACTTAATTGTTTACTCCATGTGTAACTCTGTGTTGTCTGTTCACACTGCTATGCTTTAATTTGGCCAGGTCACAGTTGCAAATGAGAACTTGTTCTCAACTAGCCTACCTGGTTAAATAAAGGTAAAATAAAAATAAAATAAAATAAAATAAAAAATTTGTGACCTACAGGTACAAATTAGAATCGTGAAATAGCGAGCATAAGAGAGTTGCCACAATGTTACACGGAGTTAATTAGTTGTTATTAGATGTTATATTCCAATGTTATTTAATGTTATTATTTATATTCCATTCCAATATTATCTTCCAATGATTTTTTTATGAATTAAAAACAACTATTGAAAACCTTTTGCTCCTGAATGCAATTTTAAAGACTACTGGGATTTTTCATCAAATCTCCTCATAGTGCAGATATTAATGATATGTGCAACACCATTTCCCCCCCATATTTAATTTAAATCATTAAAATAAGACAACTAGACTTAGCTTTTAAGTATTACTTACTAAATCATTTGTGTGAAACCCTATGTCATAATCGGCCAGTTACCCCGGTACTTTAAAAAAAACGCCATTTCATGAAACATTTAATGAAATAACTAAAAGTGTCAAATGTAGCCAATTATTTCCCTTTACAGTTTATTCACTTAAGCATGATCTTCATCCACATACCAATTTTTCTCTCCAAACGTTGCATTTTGTGTTAGCAATTAGACATTATTCTTAGGGGGGGGGTAGTTACCCCCTAGTACCCTAATAATAATTGCTTCTAATGCACCAGGTGTATGTCATAAAAACAATTGTTTTAAAATCGCACACAGAAGAAGTTATACGGATAGTTTAGTTGCTAATGGCAGCCTGCAGTACCCCGGGCGGCCTTGAGTTACTCAATGAGAGGGGGCAGCACTGAGCTAGCCTGCACTTCCTGGAGTAGCTCAAACTGCACGTTATGCCTCTATGAGAAGCCATTTTAACTGACTTAATTTGGCTTTAATGCGCTATTGAGTCTTCACATAGGAATTAATGGTGTCAAGTGTTTAATGGCTTTGTCCATTCATACATAGTCATTGATACCATCACAATCAATCTGACATTCTGTTTTTAAACTGCATATAAATAATATTACATTGTTTTAAACTAATTTGCAGTTTCTCACCCCCAAAAAACACAACTCCAATGATTAATCCCTAGGGAGTGAATCTAAGCCCCACCCTCTACCCTTTAGGCTCATGGCGACAAATAGCCGTGTGAATCTAGCACTTGTATCTTAAATGGACAATGGCCCCACAGTCGGCTAGGATCCAGTTAGTTGTTCAGGTTGGAGTTGAATTGGGCACCATGCCATCTGGGCACCATGTGGGAAGTGAATGAGAGCGTCCTCTTCCATTCCCCATTCCACCAGGCCTGATGAGACGTAGAGTACCCACAACACAATAGATCCTCCAGTGGAAAAGTTAGACACTCGGCTATCTTATCTGAGATCCTTTCCCACTATGCTGAATACAGGCAGCTCAGACAATTGTCTTGTTCTGTGTTGATCAAACACTTTAGAAACCGGCTTTCCATGACCAGTGAGTCACTCACTCAACACATAGAGGTTTCTCTGATACAGTGACTGACTAGCAAAGAAAAGAATTCAGGGTAAATGCCTTCTATGTTTTGAGAGGCTGCTTGGCACAGCGAGATATGTGCAGTGTTGTGTGAACTAACTATTAAACATGAAATAGTCTGTTGACCATTCAATGAAGTATACATACAAGTGAATGCTGATGTTTATTATTAAGCCCCCTACTGCCTTCAGAACAGCCTCAATTCGCCGGAGCATGAACTATACAAGGTGTCGAAAGCGTTCCACTGGGGTGCTGGCCCATGTTGACTCCAACACTTCCCACAGTTGTGTTAAGTTGGCTGGATGCCCTTTGGGTGGTGTACCATTCTTGATACACAGGAAACCTTTGAGCATAAAAAAACAGAAGCGTTGCAGTTCTTGACACACTCAAACCGGTGCACCTGGCACCTACTACCATACCTCGTTCAGAGGCACTTAAATCTGTTGTCTTGCCCATAAACCCTTTAAACGGCACACATGCACAATCCATGTCTCAATCATCTCAAGGCTTAAAAATCCTTCTTTAACCTTCTTTAATCTCCTCCCCTTCATCTACACTGATTGAAGTGGACTTAACTAGTGACATCAATAAGGGATCATAGCTTTCACCTGGATTCACCTGGTCAGTCTATGTCATGGAAAGACCAAGTGTTCCTAATGTTTCATACTCTCAGTGTATCATTACATGTTTTCTTAATGGTTTCCATGACAATAAAGCTATGTTAATAGGGACATGAGGAGCAGTGGATGTGATGCAAGCCCCAGCCTGCGGTCTCCCCTGTCCCCACCATCACCCGTAGCACCACCTCAAAGCAGCCTGCCCAGTCTGACTCTGCAGATGGGAAAACATTGCATTCCGTACCATCAAACAGGACCTATTCTGTTCAAAGACCAATTTAGATGGGTGAGCTGATATAAACACAAAGAAAGGTGGAAGAGGGTATGAAAACATCCTCTTCTCCCTGTTAGATCATCCATGTATGTCACTATTACACTATTATTACACTTCCTGTGTCTCTCCAAAGCATCCTGGGATTGTCGTTGACGTTTTCCCTAACTGCTGGTCCGGGGTCAGATATTTGTTATTAACCAAATGGCTTCATGTTAAGACTCGTGGTAGGGTAATCAGATCCCATATCTGTGGTTAGGGGTAGCCTCTACTACCTCACTTAGAGTGACTTAAAAGTCAAGATGGGTTTGGTCAACTAGGCTACACAAGGGTAAAGTAGTAATTATAGTTAAGAGTGGGACAAAACACAGGTATTAACATGCTAAGAGCTGTCTACAGAAACACGTAGGAACTAAGAGGAACGGGCATACTTCCCTGGACAGGGCAGAGGTGTTACTACTTCCCTGGACAGGGCAGATGTGTTACTACAAACAACTCTCTGGTAAAAAGAAGGGCGGGGGTGTATGCCTTATGAATAACGAGTTATGGTGTGATCATAACAACATACAGGAACTCAAGTCCTTTTGTTCACCTGACCTAGAATTCCTTACAATCAAATGCCGACCGCATTATCTACCAAGAGAATTCTCTTCGATTGTAATCACAGTCGTGTATACCCCCCCCCCCCCCCCAAGCAGATACCTTGACGGCCCTGAAAGAACTTCATTGGACTCTATGTAAACTGGAAACCACACATCCTGATGCTGCATTTATTGTAGCTGGGGATTTTAACAAAGCTAATCGGAAAACAAGGTTCCCTAAATTTTATCAGCATATCGAATGCACGACCCGGGCTGGCAGCATTCTGGATCATTGCTACTCTAACTTCCGCGACACATACAAAGCCCTCCCCTGCCCTCCTTTCGGGCAAATCTGACCATGACTCCATTTTGTTGCTCCCAGCCTATAGACAGAAACTTAAACAAGAAACGCCCGTGTTCAGGTCTGTTCAGCGCTGGTCCGACCAATCGGATTCCACGCTTCAAGATTGCTTCGATCACGTGGACTGGGATATGTTCCGGATAGCCTCAGACAACAAAATTGATGTATACGCTGATTTGGTGAGTGAGTTTATTAGCAAGTGCATCGGTGATGTTGTACCCACGGTGACTATTAAAACCTACCCCAACCAGAAACCGTGGATTGATGACAGCATTTGCGCAAAACTGAAAGCAAGAACCACTGCTTTTTTTTAACAGTGTAGCTATTCCCTCCGCAAGGCAATCAAACAAGCTAAGAGTCAGTATAGAGACAAAGTAGAGTCGCAATTCAACAGCTCAGACATGAGACGTTTGTGGCAGGGTCTATAGTCAATCACGGATTACAAAAAGAAAACCAGCCCCGTCGCGGACACTGACGTCTTGCTCCCAGAGGTGTTAAACAACTTCTTTGCTCGCTTTGAGGACAATACAGTGCCACTGACACAGCCCGCTACCAAAACCTGTGGATTCCCCTTCACCGCAGCCAATGTGAGTAAAATATTTAAACATGTTAACCCTCGCAAGGCTGCCGACCCAGACGGCATCACTAGCCACGTCCTCAGAGCATGCGCAGACCAGCTGGCGGGTGTGTTTACGGACATATTCAATCAATCCCTATCCCAGTCTGTTGTCCCCACATGCTTCAAGAGGGCCATTGTTCCTGTCCTCAAGAAAGCTAAGGTAACTGAGCTAAACGACTATCGCCCCGTAGCACTCACTTCCGTCATCATGAAGTTCTTTGAGAGACTAGCCAAGGATCATATCACCTTCACCCTACCTGACACCCGAGACCCACTCCAATTTGCTTACCGCCCCAATAATTCCACAGATGACGCAATCACAATCATACTGCACACTGCCCTAACCCATCTGGACAAGAGGTATACCTATGTAAGAATGCTGTTCATCGATTACAGCTCAGCATTTAACACCAGAGTAACCTCCAAACTCGTCATTAAGCTCAAGACCCTGGGTCTCGACCCTGCCCTGTGCAACTAGGTCCTGGACTTTCTGATGGGCTGCCCCCAGGTGTTGAGGGGAGGAAACAACATCTCCTCCCCGCTGATCCTCAACACTGGGGCCACACAAGGGTGCGTTCTCAGCCCTCTCCTGTACTCCCGGTTCACCCATTACTGCGTGGCCATGCACGCCTCCAACTCAGTCAACTCAGTACTCCCCTAGACAGGGCAGAGGTGTTACAACTTCCCTGGACAGAGCAGAGGTGTTACTACTCCCCTGGACAGGACAGAGGTGTTACAACTTCCCTGGACAGAGCAGAGGTGTTACTACTTCCCTGGACAGAACAGAGGTGTTACTACTCCCCTGGACAGGACAGAGACGTTACTACTTCCCTGGACAGAACAGAGGTGTTACTACTTCCCTGGACAGAACAGAGGTGTTACTACTTCCCTCGGCAGAACAGAGATGTTACTACTTCCCTGGACAGGGCAGAGGTGTTACTACTTCCCTGGGCAGAACAGAGACGTTACTACTTCCCTGGACAGAACAGAGGTGTTACTACTTCCCTGGACAGGACAGAGGTGTTACTACTTCCCTGGACAGAACAGAGGTGTTACTACTTCCCTCGGCAGAACAGAGGTGTTACTACTTCCCTGGACAGAACAGAGGTGTTACTACTCCCCTGGACAGGACAGAGGTGTTACTACTCCCCTGGACAGAACAGAGGTGTTACTACTTCCCTGGGCAGAACAGAGATGTTACTACTTCCCTGGACATAACAGAGGTGTTACTACTTCCCTGGACAGAACAGAGATGTTACTACTTCCCTGGACAGGGCAGAGGTGTTACTACTTCCCTTGGCAGAACAGAGACGTTACTACTTCCCTGGACAGAACAGAGGTGTTACTACTTCCCTGGACAGGACAGAGGTGTTACTACTTCCCTGGACAGAACAGAGGTGTTGCTACTTCCCTCGGCAGAACAGAGGTGTTACTACTTCCCTGGACAGAACAGAGGTGTTACTACTCCCTGGACAGGACAGAGGTGTTACTACTACTACAGAGATGTTACTACTTCCCTGGACAGAACAGAGGTCCCCTGGACAGAACAGAGGTGTTACTACTTCCCTGGGCAGAACAGAGATGTTACTACTTCCCTGGACATAACAGAGGTGTTACTACTTCCCTGGACAGAACAGAGATGTTACTACTTCCCTGGACAGAACAGAGATGTTACTACTTCCCTGGACAGGGCAGAGGTGTTACTACTTCCCAGGGCAGAACAGAGACGTTACTACTTCCCTGGACAGGACAGAGGTGTTACTACTTCCCTGGACAGGGTAGAGGTGTTACTACTTCCCTCGGCAGAACAGAGGTGTTACTACTTCCCTGGACAGGACAGAGGTGTTACTACTTCCCTGGACAGAACAGAGGTGTTACTACTTCCCTCGGCAGAACAGAGGTGTTACTACTTCCCTGGACAGAACAGAGGTGTTACTACTCCCCTGGACAGGACAGAGGTGTTACTACTCCCCTGGACAGAACAGAGGTGTTACTACTTCCCTGGGCAGAACAGAGATGTTACTACTTCCCTGGACATAACAGAGGTGTTACTACTTCCCTGGACAGAACAGAGATGTTACTACTTCCCTGGACAGGGCAGAGGTGTTACTACTTCCCTGGGCAGAACAGAGACGTTACTACTTCCCTGGACAGAACAGAGGTGTTACTACTTCCCTGGACAGGACAGAGGTGTTACTACTTCCCTGGACAGAACAGAGGTGTTGCTACTTCCCTCAGCAGAACAGAGGTGTTACTACTTCCCTGGACAGAACAGAGGTGTTACTACTCCCCTGGACAGGACAGAGGTGTTACTACTCCCCTGGACAGAACAGAGGTGTTACTACTTCCCTGGGCAGAACAGAGATGTTACTACTTCCCTGGACATAACAGAGGTGTTACTACTTCCCTGGACAGAACAGAGATGTTACTACTTCCCTGGACAGGACAGAGATGTTACTACTTCCCTGGACAGGGCAGAGGTGTTACTACTTCCCTGGGCAGAACAGAGACGTTACTACTTCCCTGGACAGGACAGAGGTGTTACTACTTCCCTGGACAGAACAGAGGTGTTACTACTTCCCTGGACAGAACAGAGGTGTTACTACTTCCCTCGGCAGAACAGAGGTGTTACTACTTCCCTGGACAGAACAGAGGTGTTACTACTTCCCTGGACAGAACAGAGGTGTTACTACTTCCCTGGACAGAACAGAGATGTTACTACTTCCCTGGACAGAACAGAGATGTTACTACTTCCCTGGACAGAACAGAGATGTTACTACTTCCCTGGACAGAACAGAGATGTTACTACTTCCCTGGACAGAACAGAGGTGTTACTACTTCCCTGGACAGAACAGAGATGTTACTACTTCCCTCGGCAGAACAGAGGTGTTACTACTTCCCTGGACAGAACAGAGGTGTTACTACTTCCCTGGACAGAACAGAGGTGTTACTACTTCCCTGGACAGAACAGAGATGTTACTACTTCCCTCGGCAGAACAGAGATGTTACTACTTCCCTGGACAGAACAGAGGTGTTACTACTTCCCTGGACAGAACAGAGGTGTTACTACTTCCCTGGACAGAACAGAGGTGTTACTACTTCCCTGGACAGAACAGAGGTGTTACTACTTCCCTGGACAGGACAGAGGTGTTACTACTTCCCTGGACAGGACAGAGGTGTTACTACTTCCCTGGACAGAACAGAGGTGTTACTACTTCCCTGGACAGGACAGAGGTGTTACTACTTCCCTGGACAGAACAGAGATGTTACTACTTCCCTGGACAGAACAGAGGTGTTACTACTTCCCTGGACAGAACAGAGGTGTTACTACTTCCCTGGACAGAACAGAGATGTTACTACTTCCCTGGACAGGACAGAGATGTTACTACTTCCCTGGACAGAACAGAGGTGTTACTACTTCCCTGGACAGAACAGAGGTGTTACTACTTCCCTGGACAGAACAGAGGTGTTACTACTTCCCTGGACAGAACAGAGGTGTTACTACTTCCCTGGACAGAACAGAGGTGTTACTACTTCCCTCGGCAGAACAGAGATGTTACTACTTCCCTGGACAGAACAGAGGTGTTACTACTTCCCTGGACAGAACAGAGATGTTACTACTTCCCTGGACAGGACAGAGGTGTTACTACTTCCCTGGACAGGACAGAGGTGTTACTACTTCCCTGGACAGAACAGAGATGTTACTACTTCCCTGGACAGAACAGAGATGTTACTACTTCCCTGGACAGAACAGAGATGTTACTACTTCCCTGGACAGAACAGAGGTGTTACTACTTCCCTGGACAGAACAGAGATGTTACTACTTCCCTGGACAGAACAGAGATGTTACTAGAACAGAGGTGTTACTACTTCCCTGGACAGAACAGAGGTGTTACTACTTCCCTGGCAGAACAGAGATGTTACTACTTCCCAGAACAGAGGTGTTACTACTTCCCTGGACAGGACAGAGGTGGACAGAACAGAGGTGTTACTACTTCCCTGGACAGAACAGAGGTGTTACTACTTCCCTGGACAGAACAGAGATGTTACTACTTCCCTCGGCAGAACAGAGATGTTACTACTTCCCTCGGCAGAACAGAGATGTTACTACTTCCCTGGACAGAACAGAGGTGTTACTACTTCCCTGGACAAAACAGAGATGTTACTACTTCCCTTGACAGAACAGAGGTGTTACTACTTCCCTGGACAGAACAGAGGTGTTACTACTTCCCTGGACAGAACAGAGATGTTACTACTTCCCTGGACAGAACAGAGGTGTTACTACTTCCCTGGACAGAACAGAGATGTTACTACTTCCCTGGACAGGACAGAGAGTGTTACTACTTCCTGGACAGAACAGAGGTGTTACTACTTCCCTGGACAGAACAGAGATGTTACTACTTCCCTGGACAGAACAGAGGTGGACAGGACAGACAGGTGTTACTACTTCCCTGGACAGAACAGAGGTGTTACTACTTCCCTGGACAGAACAGAGGTGTTACTACTTCCCTGGACAGAACAGAGGTGTTACTACTTCCCTGGACAGAACAGAGATGTTACTACTTCCCTGGACAGAACAGAGATGTTACTACTTCCCTTGACAGAACAGAGGTGTTACTACTTCCCTGGACAGAACAGAGGTGTTACTACTTCCCTGGACAGAACAGAGGTGTTACTACTTCCCTGGACAGAACAGAGGTGTTACTACTTCCCTGGACAGAACAGAGATGTTACTACTTCCCTGGACAGAACAGAGGTGTTACTACTTCCCTGGACAGAACAGAGGTGTTACTACTTCCCTGGACAGAACAGAGATTCCCTGGACAGAACAGAGATGTTACTACTTCCCTGGACAGAACAGAGGTGTTACTACTTCCCTGGACAGAACAGAGGTGTTACTACTTCCCTGGGCAGAACAGAGGTGTTACTACTTCCCTGGACAGAACAGAGGTGTTACTACTTCCCTGGACAGAACAGAGATGTTACTACTTCCCTGACAGAACAGAGGTGTTACTACTTCCCTGGACAGAACAGAGGTGTTACTACAGAACAGAGGTGTTACCTTCCCTGGACAGAACAGAGGTGTTACTACTTCCCTGGACAGAACAGAGATGTTACTACTTCCCTGGACAGAACAGAGATGTTACTACTTCCCTGGACAGAACAGAGATGTTACTACTTCCCTGGACAGAGATGTTACTACTTCCCTGGACAGAACAGAGGTGTTACTACTTCCCTGGACAGAACAGAGATGTTACTACTTCCCTGGACAGAACAGAGGTGTTACTACTTCCCTGGACAGAACAGAGATGTTACTACTTCCCTGGACAGAACAGAGGTGTTACTACTTCCCTGGACAGAACAGAGGTGTTACTACTTCCCAGAACAGAGGACAGAACAGAGAACAGTGTTACTACTTCCCTGGACAGAACAGAGGTGTTACTACTTCCCTGGACAGAACAGAGACTACTTCCCTGGACAGGACAGAGGTGTTACTACTTCCCTGGACAGGACAGAGGTGTTACTACTTCCCTGGACAGAACAGAGATGTTACTACTTCCCTGGACAGGACAGAGGTGTTACTACTTCCCTGGACAGGACAGAGGTGTTACTACTTCCCTGGACAGGACACTTCCCTGGAGAACAGAGGTGTTACTACTTCCCTGGACAGGACAGAGGTGTTACTACTTCCCTGGACAGAACAGAGGTGTTACTACTTCCCTGGACAGAACAGAGGTGTTACTACTTCCCTGGACAGAACAGAGATGTTACTACTTCCCTGGACAGAACAGAGGTGTTACTACTTCCCTGGACAGAACAGAGGTGTTACTACTTCCCTGGACAGAACAGAGATGTTACTACTTCCCTTGACAGAACAGAGGTGTTACTACTTCCCTGGACAGAACAGAGATGTTACTACTTCCCTGGACAGAACAGAGGTGTTACTACTTCCCTGGACAGAACAGAGGTGTTACTACTTCCCTGGACAGAACAGAGGTGTTACTACTTCCCTGGACAGAACAGAGATGTTACTACTTCCCTTGACAGAACAGAGGTGTTACTACTTCCCTGGACAGAACAGGACAGAACAGAGATGTTACTACTTCCCTGGACAGAACAGAGATGTTACTACTTCCCTGGACAGAACAGAGGTGTTACTACTTCCCTGGACAGAACAGAGGTGTTACTACTTCCCTGGACAGAACAGAGATGTTACTACTTCCTTCCCTGGACAGAACAGAGGTGTTACTACTTCCCTGGACAGAACAGAGGTGTTACTACTTCCCTGGACAGAACAGAGATGTTATACAGGAGAACAGAGGTTCCCTGGACAGGACAGAGGTGTTACTACTTCCCTGGACAGAACTACTTCCCTGGACAGAACAGAGGTGTTACTACTTCCCTGGACAGAACAGAGGTGTTACTACTTCCCTGGACAGAACAGAGGTGTTACTACTTCCCTGGACAGAGGTGTTACTAGACAGAACAGAGTGTTACTACTTCCCTGGACAGAACAGAGGTGTTACTAGAACAGAGGTGTTACTACTTCCCTGGACAGAACAGAGGTGTTACTACTTCCCTGGACAGGACAGAGGTGTTACTACTTCCCTGGACAGGACAGAGGTGTTACTACTTCCCAGGACAGAACAGGACAGGTGTTACTACTTCCCTGGACAGGAAAGAGGTGTTACTACTTCCCTGGACAGAACAGAGGTGTTACTACTTCCCTCGGCAGAACAGAGGTGTTACTACTTCCCTGGACAGAACAGAGGTGTTACTACTTCCCTCGGCAGAACAGAGGTGTTACTACTTCCCTGGACAGAACAGAGGTGTTACTACTTCCCTGGACAGAACAGAGATGTTACTACTTCCCTGGACAGAACAGAGGTGTTACTACTTCCCTGGACAGAACAGAGGTGTTACTACTTCCCTGGACAGGACAGAGGTGTTACTACTTCCCTGGACAGAACAGAGGTGTTACTACTTCCTGGACAGAACAGAGATGGACAGAACAGAGGTGTTACTACTTCCCTGGACAGAACAGAGGTGTTACTACTTCCCTGGACAGAACAGAGGTGTTACTACTTCCCTCGGCAGAACAGAGGTGTTACTACTTCCCTGGACAGGGCAGAGGTGTTACTACTTCCCTGGGCAGAACAGAGACGTTTCTACTTCCCTGGACAGAATAGAGGTGTTACTACTTCCCTGGACAGAACAGAGGTGTTACTACTTCCCTGGACAGAACAGAGATGTTACTACTTCCCTGGACAGAACAGAGATGTTACTACTTCCCTGGACAGAACAGAGGTGTTACTACTTCCCTGGACAGAACAGAGGTGTTACTACTTCCCTGGACAGAACAGAGGTGTTACTACTTCCCTGGACAGAGATGTTACAGAACAGAGGTGTTACTACTTCCCTGGACAGAACAGAGGTGTTACTACTTCCCTGGACAGGACAGAGGTGTTACTACTTCCCTGGACAGAACAGAGGTGTTACTACTTCCCTCGGCAGAACAGAGGTGTTACTACTTCCCTGGACAGAACAGAGGTGTTACTACTTCCCTGGACAGAACTGACAGAACAGAGGTGTTACTACTTCCCTGGACAGAACAGAGGTGTTACTACTTCCTGGACAGGACAGAGGTGTTACTACTTCCCTGGACAGAACAGAGGTGTTACTACTTCCCTGGACAGAACAGAGGTGTTACTACTTCCCTGGACAGAACAGAGGTGTTACTACTTCCCTGGACAGGGTAGAGGTGTAGTCCAGGATTTTACCTGTTTGTCCCAAATGGCAATACAAGTCTCCTTTCTGGTTTTCTATTCGTCATTACCACTAAGAGCAACAAGTCTACCAAGACGCTTCCATCAATGTTGTCCTAACAACATGTCCACCATGACTCTCCCACCAATGTTGTCCTAACAACATGTCCACCATGACTCTTCCACCAATGTTGTGGTAACAACATGTCCACCATGACTCTTCCACCAATGTTGTGCTAACAACATGTCCACAGAGACGCTTCCACCAATGTTGTCCTAACAACAAGTCTACCAAGACGCTTCCACCAATGTTGTCCTAACAACATATCCACCATGACTCTTGAACCTGAGCCCTGCCCAACACCAATGTCCTGTCCTTCTATCCCTCTTATTGAACCTGAGCTGTGCCCAACACCAATGTCTTGTCCTCCTGTCCCTCTTATTGAACCTGAGCTGTGCCCAACACCAATGTCCTGTCCTCCTGTCACTTTTATTGAACCTGAGCTGTGCCCAACAGAAATGTCCTGTCCTCCTGTCCCTTTTATTGAACCTGAGCTGTGCCCAACAGAAATGTCCTGTCCTCCTGTCCCTCTTATTGAACCTGAGCTGTGCCCAACACCAATGTCCTGTCCTCCTGTCCCTTTTATTGAACCTGAGCTGTGCCCAACAGAAATGTCCTGTCCTCCTGTCCCTCTTATTGAACCTGAGCTGTGCCCAACAGAAATGTCCTGTCCTCCTGTCCCTCTTATTGAACCTGAGCTGTGCCCAACACCAATGTCCTGTCCTCCTGTCCCTTTTATTGAACCTGAGCTGTGCCCAACAGAAATGTCCTGTCCTCCTGTCCCTTTTATTGAACCTGAGCTGTGCCCAACAGAAATGTCCTGTCCTCCTGTCCCTCTTATTGAACCTGAGCTGTGCCCAACAGAAATGTCCTGTCCTCCTGTCCCTCTTATTGAACCTGAGCTGTGCCCAACACCAATGTCCTGTCCTCCTGTCCCTCTTATTGAACCTGAGCTGTGCCCAACATCAATGTCCTGTCCTCCTGTCCCTCTTATTGAACCTGAGCTGTGCCCAACACCAATGTCTTGTCCTCCTGTCCCTCTTATTGAACCTGAGCTGTGCCCAACACCAATGTCCTGTCCTCCTGTCCCTTTTATTGAACCTGAGCTGTGCCCAACACCAATGTCTTGTCCTCCTGTCCCTCTTATTGAACCTGAGCTGTGCCCAACACCAATGTCCTGTCCTCCTGTCCCTTTTATTGAACCTGAGCTGTGCCCAACACCAATGTCCTGTCCTCCTGTCCCTCTTATTGAACCTGAGCTGTGCCCAACACCAATGTCCTGTCCTCCTGTCCCTCTTATTGAACCTGAGCTGTGCCCAACACCAATGTCCTGTCCTCCTGTCCCTCTTATTGAACCTGAGCTGTGCCCAACACCAATGTCCTGTCCTCCTGTCCCTTTTATTGAACCTGAGCTGTGCCCAACACCAATGTCCTGTCCTCCTGTCCCTCTTATTGAACCAGAGCCCTGCCCAACACCAGAGTCCTTTGATGAGTCAGACAGTGACAGGTAAAGCTAGTTGATTTGTCAGCTCCCTTTCATTTGCCCCTAATCACACTCAACTCAAGACACAACTCACCAAAGTGTCACAGAGATCAGGATAGACCTCTATGGCAGTACAGTAGCTAGCTACAGACTATAACTACCTTCCTGTCTCTAGTTAGAACTATATGGCAGTACAGTAGCTACCTACAGACTAGAACTACCTTCCTGTCTCTAGTTAGAACTATATGGCAGTACAGTAGCTACCTACAGACTAGAACTACCTTCCTGTCTCTAGTTAGAACTATATGGCAGTACAGTAGCTGTCTACGGACTAGAACTGCCTTCCTGTCTCTAGTTAGAACTATATGGCAGTACATTAGCTACCTCTAGACTAGAACTACCTTCCTGTCTCTAGTTAGAACTATATGGCAGTACAGTAGCTGTCTACGGACTAGAACTACCTTCCTGTCTCTAGTTAGAACTATATGGCAGTACAGTAGCTGTCTACGGACTAGAACTACCTTCTTGTCTCTAGTTAGAACTATATGGCAGTACAGTAGCTGTCTACGGACTAGAACTGCCTTCTTGTCTCTAGTTAGAACTATATGGCAGTACAGTAGCTGTCTACGGACTAGAACTACCTTCTTGTCTCTAGTTAGAACTATATGGCAGTACAGTAGCTGTCTACGGACTAGAACTGCCTTCTTGTCTCTAGTTAGAACTATATGGCAGTACAGTAGCTGTCTACGGACTAGAACTACCTTCTTGTCTCTAGTTAGAACTATATGGCAGTACAGTAGCTGTCTACGGACTAGAACTACCTTCTTGTCTCTAGTTAGAACTATATGGCAGTACAGTAGCTGTCTACGGACTAGAACTGCCTTCTTGTCTATAGTTAGAACTATATGGCAGTACAGTAGCTGTCTACGGACTAGAACTACCTTCCTGTCTCTAGTTCAGAACTGAAGCAGACATGTTTTCCAGCTAAACCCCAGAGGGGTAGATTATTTATCACAGCTTATAGGTCTGCACAGTATAATGAGCAGGGCAATTTTCAGGTTGAAGGGACGTCTTTCAAACATCCAACGTCACATTCCAAGCCACTGCCTGGGCCTGGAGCCCAGCCGAACCAGCCTGCAGAAAGACCTCAGAAGTATGATCATACAGTTATTGATAGTTTGGGTAACAGTTATGTGAAATCTATTTTACTACATTAGCAGAAATAAAAAATGTGTATGTTACTTAGACATTCATCATATATGTGTTATTAATATAGTTCCACAAGACCCAACCATCCATCAGTCAACGAACACTAAACATTATGCTGCTTCGGTGTTACACTGGTATGATTATGACTGAGTTTGGGACCTCATGTTCATACAGGTTGTTGGAACAGCTGTGGATCCAGGAAAGGATCCAGATATTTTGGAGCCCTATGAAACAACAGAGTTTATCATTTAATTACAGCATGAGACAGAAGCTACCCTACAATACATCAGCGTTCCCCCGCCTTTCCACTCAGAAACATCCTGTAAGGAAAGAGACCACAGCTCCAATACAACCAATCATTTCCAAGATACCTATGTGGAAATGTGGGAATATTGCTAAAAACAATGATAATGGAATTTCTGAAACACGTGATGATATGAATTGTCCGTAAGCTCATACAAAAGACACAGCGTTCAAAAAGAGTTGACCTCTATGTGAGTGAGCGGGGTTGAAGGACAATGTGTTCCCTGCCACCCTGGCATGGTCAACAAGAGAAGGAAACAAAGACAGATGAAGTCAGGAGCCACAAGATGAACTGGCATCTGTTTCCCTGGAAAGACTGGCCTAGCCAACCCTCAACCCTCCCTGGAGAAGGGAAAGTCTGAGCACACCATCAATCACTAGCCTGGAGGGACACACACAAACAATGCTGCACACGCACACACCACATACACACACAGAGAAAGAGCGAGACAGACAGACAGACAGACAGACAGACAGACAGACACACAGACAGAGAGACAGAGAGACATACATACAGAGAGACGTACAGTGGGGCAAAAAAGTATTTAGTCAGCCACCAATTGTGCAAGTTCTCCCACTTAAAAAGATGAGAGAGGCCTGTAATTTTCATCATAGGTACACTTCAACTATGACAGACAAAATGAGGAAAAGAAATCCAGAAAATCACATTGTAGGATTTTTAATGAATGTATTTGCAAATCAGTAAATCTCAGTAAGACAAAAATTCAGGTATAACAAAAAAGGTCCAGTTGCCAGAACCACGAATACAAATTCCATCTAGACACCATTGCCATAGAGCACAGAAAATACAATACATATCTTGGCCTAAACATCAGCGCCACAGGTAACTTCCACAAAGCTGTGAACGGTCTGAGAGACAAGGCAAGAAGGGCATTCAATGCCATCAAAAGGAACATAATATTATGAGATCTGGGGTCCGCTAACCAACCAATAATTCGTAAAATGGGACAAACACCGAATTGAGACTATGCATGCAGAATTCTGCAAAAAATATGCTCTGTGTACAACATAAAACACAAAATAATGAATGCAGAGCAGAATTAGGCCGATACCCACTAATGATTAAAATCCAGAAAATAGCTTTTAAATTCTACAACCACCTAAAAGGAAGCGATTCCCAAACCTTCCATAACAAAGCCATCACCTACAGAGAGATGATAATGATGATATGATAATCGAGAATTTCAATAAGCATTTCTTTATGGCTTGCCATGCTTTCCTCCTGGCTACTCCAACCCCGGCCAACTGCTCCGCACCCCCCGCAGCTACTTGCCCGAGACTCCCCAGCTTCTTCTTCACCCAAATCCAGATAGCAGATGTTCTGAAAGAGTTGCAAAACCTGAACCCGTACAAATCAGCTGGGCTAGACAATCTGGACCCTCTCTTTCTAAAACTATCCGCCGCCATTGTTGCAACCCCTATTACCAGTCTGTTCAACCTCTCTTTCGTATCGTCCAAGATCCCTAAAGATTGGAAAGCTGCCACGGTCAACCCCCTCTTCAAAGGGGGTGACACTCTAGACCCAAACTGTTATAGACCTATATCCATCCTACCCTGCCTATCTAAAGTCTTCAAAAGCCAACTTAATAAACAGATCACCAACCATTTCGAATCCCACCGTACCTTCTCCGCTGTGCAATCCGGTTTTCGAGCTGGTCATGGGTGCACCTCAGCCATGCTCAAGGTACTAAACAATATCATAACTGCCATCGATAAAAGGCAGTACTGTGCAGACATCTTCATCGACCTGGCCTCCAACTGCTCTTAAACGCTAGTGAAGCCAAATGTGTGCTTTTCAACCGTTCCCTGCCCGCACCCGCCCGGACAACTACAAATACCTAGGTGTCTGGCTAGACTGCAAACTCTCCTTCCAGACTCATATCAAATATCTCCAATCCAAAATCAACTCTAGAATCGGCTTTCTATTTTGCAACAAAGCCTCCTTCACTCACGCCACCAAACTTACCCTAGTTCAACTGACTATCCTAACTAGAGGTTGACCGATTATGATTTTTCAACGCCGATACCGATACCGATTATTGGGGAACAAAAAAGGCCGATACTGATTAATCGGACGATTCTTAAAATGTATTTGTAATAATGACAATTACATCAATACTGAATGAACACTTATTTTAACGTAATATAATACATCAATAAAATCAATTTAGCCTCAAAGAAATAATGAAACATCGATTTGGTTTAAATAATGCAAAAACAAAGTGAGAAGAAAGTAAAAGTGTAATATGTGCCATGTAAGAAAGATAACGTTTAAGTTCCTTGCTCAGAACATGAGAACATATGAAAGCTGGTGGTTCCTTTTAACATGAATCTTCAATATTCCCAGGTAAGAAGTTTTGGGTTGTGGTTATTATAGGAATTATAGGACTATTTCTCTCTATACCATTTGTATTTCATATACCTTTGACTATTGGATGTTCTTACAGGCACTTTAGTATTAGTATAACTTCCGTACCTCTCATCGCTCCTACCTGGGCTTGAACCAGGAACACAATGACAACAGCCACCCTCGAAGCAGCGTTACCCATGCAGAGCAAGGGGAACAACTACTCCAAGTCTCAGAGCGAGTGACGTTTGAAACGCTGTTAGCGCACACCCCGCTAACTAGCTAGCCATTTCACATCACATCGTTACACCAGCCTAATCTCGGGAGTTGATAGGCTTGAAGTCATAAACAGCAGAGCTGCTGGCAAAACGCACGAAAGTGCTGTTTGAATGAATGCTTATGAGCCTGCTGGTGCCTACCATTGCTCAGTCAGACTGCTCTATCAAATCATAGACTTAATTATAACATAATAACACCCAGAAATGCGAGCCTTAGGTCATTAATATGGTCGAATCTGGAAACTATCATCTCGAAAACAAGACATTCATTCTTTCAGTGAAATACGGAACCGTTCCGTATTTTATCTAACGGGTGGCATCCATCAGTCTAAATATTCCTGTTACATTGCACAACCTTCAATGTTATGTCATAATTACGTAAAATTCTGGCAAATTAGTTTGCAATGAGCCAGGCGGCCCAAACTGTTGCATATACCCTGACTCTGTGTGCAATGAACGCAAGAGAAGTGACACAATTTCACCTGGTTAATTTTGCCTGCTAACCTGGATTTCTTTTAGCTAAATATGCAGGTTTAAAAATATATACTTCTGTGCATTGATTTTAAGAAAGGCATTGGTGTTTATGGTTATGTGCACGTTGGAGCAACGACAGTCCTTATTCGCAAATGCGCACTGCATCGATTATATGCAACACAGGACACGCTAGATAAACTAGTAATATCATCAACCATGTGTAGTTATAACTAGTAATTATGATTGACTGATTGATTATTTTTATAAGATAAGTTTAATGCTAGCTAGCAACTTACCTTGGTGTCTTACTGCATTCGCGTATCAGGCGGGCTCCTCGTGAGGCAGGTGGTTAGAGCATTGGACTAGTTAACCGTGAGGTTGCAAGATGGAATCCCTGAGCTGGTAAAAAGGTAAAAATCTGTCGTTCTGCTCCTGAACAAGGCAGTTAACCCACTGTTCCTAGGCCGTCATTGAAAATAAGAATGTGTTCGTAACTGACTTGCCTAGTTAAATAAAGATTAAATAAAGGTGTAAAAACAAACAACAAAAGAATCGTCAAAATCGGCGTTCAAAATTACCGATTTCCGATTGTTATGAAATCTTGAAATCGGCCCTAATTTATCGGCCATTCCGATTAATCGGTCGACCTCTAATCCTAACGATCCTAAACTTCGGTGATGTCATCTACAAAATAGATTCCAATACTCTACTCAGCAAACTGGATGCAGTCTATCATAGTGCCACCCACCACTGCGACCTGTTTGCTCTAGTAGGCTGGCCCTCACTACATATTGCAGCTGTACATGTACTATGTACAGCTGCAGCTGTACATAGTCCATCTGTAAATAGCCCACCCAATATACCTACCTCATCCCCATATTGTTTTTATTTACTTTTCTGTTCTTTTGCACACCAGTATTTCTACTTGCACATCATCATCTGCTCATCTATCACTCCAGTGTTAATCTGCTAAATTGTAATTACTTCGCTACTTTGGCCTATTTATTGCCTTACCCCCTCACGCCATTTGCACAAACTGTATATAGACTTTCCTTTTTTCTGTGTTATTGCCTGTATGTTTGTTTATTCCATGTGTAACTCTATGTTGTTGTTTGTGTCGCACTGCTTTGCTTTATCTTGGCCAGGACGCAGTTGTAAATGAGAACTTGTTCTCAATTAGCCTACCTGGTTAAATAAAGGTGAAATAAAAAATATAAATAAAAATGAACCTGGAGAAGAGTCCCCTAAGCAAGCTGGTCCTGGGGCTCTGTTCACAAACACAAACAGACCCTACAGAGTCCCAGGTCAGCAACACAATTAGACCCAACCAAATCATGAGAAAACAAAAAGAAAGAAAGAATTAACAAAAAAACAGAGAAAATTAGAATGCTATTTGGCCCTAAACAGAGAATACCTGATCACTGTGACTGACCCAAAATGAAGGAAAGCTTTGACTATGTACAGATTCAGTAAGCATAGCCTTGCTATTGAGAAAGGTCGCCATAAGCAGACCTGGCTCTCAAGAGAAGACAGGCTATGTACACACAGGCCACAAAATGAGGTGGAAACTGAGCTGCACTTCTTAACCTCCTGCCAAATGTATGACCATATTTCCCTCAGATTACACACACCCAAAAATAATTATATTATTTATCAATTGGGTGAAATACCACATTGTGCCATCACAGCAGCAAGATTCTTTTACCTGTTGCCACAAGAAAAGGGCAACCAGTGAAGAACAAACACCATTGTAAATACAACCCATATCTATGTTTTTTTATTTAGCCTTTTGTACTTTAATTAACAATTTGCACATCATTACAACACTGTATATAGACATAATATAACATTTGAAATGTCTTTATTATTTTGGAACTTGTGTGAGTGTAATACTTACTGTTCACTTTTTATTGTTTATTTCACGTTTGTTTATCTATTTCCATGTAAACATATGTTACCCATGCCAATAAAGCCCCTTGAATTGAATTGAGAGATAGAGAGAGAGAGAGGGATAGAGAGAGAGAGAGATAGAGAGAGAGAGATAGAGAAAGAGAGAGAGAGAAAGAGAGAGAGAGAGAGGGATAGAGAGAGAGAGAAAGAGAGAGAGAAAGAGAGAGAGAATGAGAGAGAGAGAGAAAGAGAGAGAGAAAGAGAGAGAGAAAGAGAGAGAGAGAGAGAGAGAGAGAGAGAGAGAGAGAGAGAGATTTGAAATGTCTTCATTCTATTGGAACTTTTGTGAGTGTAATGTTTACTGTACATTTTTTATTGTTTATTTTACTTTTGTTTATTATCTACTTCACTTTCTTTGGCACTGTAAACATATGTTTCCCATGCCAATAAAGCCCCTTAAATTATAATAGCTGATTGAGGATTTCAGTGAAAACATTACAAAGATGAAAAGACTAATAAACGTCAAGTCAATATTATATCTAGCAGGTTAAAAGACCACCACAAGCTCTGGCTTGTATAGTAGACTAACCTAATATTGTACTATCTATTCCAATGCAACTATTGAATGTGCCATTGGCGTTGGTGTTGGAAGATTGTCTTTGCGATTTTAGCTGTTCATAGTTCCGGACAAGCCTAGACATACATTACCATTAGCACAACCACCACACTTCATTCCTCCCTTGAGTGATGGATCAAATATCACTATACCTGATTATGCCCAGAACAGTCCACAGCATAGGTGTCATAGAAACCGAAATATTTTCCTTTAGTGGTCTACAATGGGTATGCCATCAAAGAGTAGCTGTAATAAACTAATGTTCAGTAGGGGTTCAAATAAAATCTATAATCTCCTATAACGCAGATGTCAAATGTTTTTATTCACAAAATGTAACATAGTAGGCTGTTATTTTATGTTGTAATTACCAACTAGAGATGCAATAATATTAAATATATTTAAGTCACACGCATTTAAAGACTCAAAAGGCTTCAATTTTGCCTGTACATTTCTAAGAAATTGCAACAATGTATCCAACATATTTACCTGTCCTTTGAGTTTCTGTCCATGTGACAGCCAGCAGAAGTACGCAGGTTTGCAGACCCAACGACCACCTGTCAACACAAGCCATGCTTTTCCGCTTATTTGTGCAAAATATTTCCACAAGTCCTTTTGTTTGGTAAGCAAAAAGCTAAAAGGTTCACGCACATTTGGGCATCTCCGTCTCGGTCCTAGAACAGTGTCGTTGGAATTAATGTCAGGTACGCTACGCAGCCTTTGCACAGTTCCAAGGTGAGTTCTCTGTCTGCGCACGGAGCCTTGAGTACCGAAACAGAATTGACAGTATAATCTACAGTAAAACGTCAGTTCGCGGGCGCGATGGACAAACCCTCCATTTAAACACGGGATTTTCCCCTGGGTCCTAAGTATCCTAATGTTTTGGTAGTTTCATCCAAACCTCTGTGACTGACAGGTCCAATCTAAAATACATACTGTACACACTGACATTTGGCGCCTTTTATGACTTCATGATATCCACTTACTTTTCAAAATCAGGTAAGCTAACCTAGGGCACAGTCAAACAATTATTTACACAATATGCAAGTTCTTCAATAAGCTTTCTGTACACCAAGACTCATTTGACTAAACCTAATCAAAGGCTGCAGGAAAACGGTATTATCAGCATTTAGTTGGCTTATACATGTCCCCATGTTGAGACATGATGTCATATAATACATGCCCCTAAACCCTGCATTCCACCCAGAGAGAAAGGACAAGCTGCTGAGCTGACAGACAGTGAGTGTGCAGTGTGCAGTGTGCAGTGTGTAGTGAGTCTGTCCATCTAGCACTAAATCAACCCACCCACACTGTTAAAGCCTACATGTGGAAACCACTATTCTCTAATGAAGACATACAGTGAGTGTGCAGTGTGCAGTGTGTAGTGAGTCTGTCCATCTAGCACTAAATCAACCCACCCACACTGTTAAAGCCTACATGTGGAAACCACTATTCTCTAATGAAGACATACAGTGAGTGTGCAGTGTGCAGTGTGTAGTGAGTCTGTCCATCTAGCACTAAATCAACCCACCCACACTGTTAAATCAACCCACCCACACTGTTAAAGCCTACATGTTAAAGGAAACCACTATTCTCTAATGAAGACATACAGTGAGTGTGCAGTGTGCAGTGTGTAGTGAGTCTGTCCATCTAGCACTAAATCAACCCACCCACACTGTTAAAGCCTACATGTGGAAACCACTATTCTCTAATGAAGACATACAGTGAGTGTGCAGTGTGCAGTGTGTAGTGAGTCTGTCCATCTAGCACTAAATCAACCCACCCACACTGTTAAAGCCTACATGTGGAAACCACTATTCTCTAATGAAGACATACAGTGAGTGTGCAGTGTGCAGTGTGTAGTGAGTCTGTCCATCTAGCACTAAATCAACCCACCCACACTGTTAAAGCCTACATGTGGAAACCACTATTCTCTAATGAAGACATACAGTGAGTGTGCAGTGTGCAGTGTGTAGTGAGTCTGTCCATCTAGCACTAAATCAACCCACCCACACTGTTAAAGCCTACATGTGGAAACCACTATTCTCTAATGAAGACATACAGTGAGTGTGCAGTGTGCAGTGTGTAGTGAGTCTGTCCATCTATTCACTAAATCAGTGTGCAGTGTGTAGTGAGTCCCATCTACCCACACTGTTAAAGCCTACATGTGGAAACCACTATTCTCTAATGAAGACATACAGTGAGTGTGCAGTGTGCAGTGTGTAGTGAGTCTGTCCATCTAGCACTAAATCAACCCACCCACACTGTTAAAGCCTACATGTGGAAACCACTATTCTCTAATGAAGACATACAGTGAGTGTGCAGTGTGCAGTGTGTAGTGAGTCTGTCCATCTAGCACTAAATCAACCCACCCACACTGTTAAAGCCTACATGTGGAAACCACTATTCTCTAATGAAGACATACAGTGAGTGTGCAGTGTGCAGTGTGTAGTGAGTCTGTCCATCTAGCACTAAATCAACCCACCCACACTGTTAAAGCCTACATGTGGAAACCACTATTCTCTAATGAAGACATACAGTGAGTGTGCAGTGTGCAGTGTGTAGTGAGTCTGTCCATCTAGCACTAAATCAACCCACCCACACTGTTAAAGCCTACATGTGGAAACTGTCCATCTATTCTCTAATGAAGACATACAGTGAGTGTGCAGTGTGCAGTGTGTAGTGAGTCTGTCCATCTAGCACTAAATCAACCCACCCACACTGTTAAAGCCTACATGTGGAAACCACTATTCTCTAATGAAGACATACAGTGAGTGTGCAGTGTGCAGTGTGTAGTGAGTCTGTCCATCTAGCACTAAATCAACCCACCCACACTGTTAAAGCCTACATGTGGAAACCACTATTCTCTAATGAAGACATACAGTGAGTGTGCAGTGTGCAGTGTGTAGTGAGTCTGTCCATCTAGCACTAAATCAACCCACCCACACTGTTAAAGCCTACATGTGGAAACCACTATTCTCTAATGAAGACATACAGTGAGTGTGCAGTGTGTGCAGTGTGTAGTGAGTCTGTCCATCTAGCACTAAATCAACCCACCCACACTGTTAAAGCCTACATGTGGAAACCACTATTCTCTAATGAAGACATACAGTGAGTGTGCAGTGTGCAGTGTGCAGTGTGTAGTGAGTCTGTCCATCTAGCACTAAATCAACCCACCCACACTGTTAAAGCCTACATGTGGAAACCACTATTCTCTAATGAAGACATACAGTGAGTGTGCAGTGTGCAGTGTGTAGTGAGTCTGTCCATCTAGCACTAAATCAACCCACCCACACTGTTAAAGCCTACATGTGAAACCACTATTCTCTAATGAAGACATACAGTGAGTGTCAGTGTGTAGTATTGTCCATCTAGCACTAAATCAACCCACCCACACTTTAAAGCCTACATTTTTCTCTAATGAAGACATTTTTCAGGAAGTATTCAGACCCTTTTACTTTTTCAACATTTTGTTACAACCTTAACCTAAAATTGATTAAATAAAACAAATTAATCAGGCCTCCATTGTAAAATAAGATTTTGTTCTTAACCGACATGCCTAGTTTAATAAGGTTACATTTTTAAAAAGAAACCCATAATAACAACGCGAACACAGGTTTTGAGAAATTTTAAAAATGTATAAAAAATTCAAAACAGAAATACCTTATTTACAAGTATTTAGACCCTTTGCTATGGGACTCAGGTGCATCCTGTTTCCATTGATCATCATTGAGATGTTTCTACAACTTGATTGGAGTCCTGTGGTAAATTCAATTGATTGGACATGATTTGGAAAGGCACACACCTGCCTATATAATGTCCCACAGTTGACAGTGCATGTCAGAGAAAAAAAACATGCCATGAGGTCGAAGGAATTGTCCGTAGAGCTCCAAGACAGGATTTTGTCAGATCTGGGGAAGGGTACCAAAACATTTCTGCAGCATTGAAGAACACAGTGGAACACAGTGGCCTCCATCATTCTTAAATGGAAGAAGCTTGGAACAACCAAGCCTAGAGCAGAACTGAACAATCGGGGGAGAAGGGCCTTGGTCAGGGAGGTGACCAAGAACCCGATTGTAACGGCGTTCTTCTGTTGAAGGAGGAGCGGACCAAAATGCAGCGTGGTGGTTACTCATGTTTATTGTTGAAAAATGACTAGACATGAAAATACTGAAATGTACAAAAAAACAACAGACGGAAACGTGAAAAAACTATACAGCCTATCTTGTGACTACAAACACAGAGACAGGAATATTCACCCACAAAACACTCAAAGAATATGGCTGCCTAAATATGATTCCCAATCAGAGACAACGATAATCACCTGACTCTGATTGAGAACCGCCTCAGGCAGCCATAGACTATGCTATACACCCCACAAAACCCCAAGACGAAACACACCACAATAAACCCATGTCACACCCTGGCCTGACCCAATAAATGAAGATAAACATAATAAATTTTGACCAGGGCGTGACACCGATGGTCACTCTGACAGAGTTCTAGAGTTTCTATGTGGAGATGGGAGAACCTTCCAGAAGGACAACCATCTCTGCAGCACTCCACCAATCAGGCCTTTATGGTAGAGTGGCAGCCCACTTATGACAGCCCACTTGGAGTTTGCCAAAAAGCATCTAAAGGACTCTCAGACCACGAGAAACTAGATTCTCTGGTCTTATGAAACCAAGATTAAACTCTTTGGCTAAAAGCCAAGCGCCACATCTGGAGGAAACCTGGCACATTCCCTACGGTGAAGCATGGTGGTGGCAGCATCATGCTGTGGGGATGTTTTTCAGCGGTATGGACTGGAAGACTAGTCAGGATCGAGGGAAAGATGAACGGAGCAAAGTACAAAGCGATCCTTGATGAAAACCTGCTCCAGAGTGCTCAGGACCTCAGACTGGGGGTGAAGGTTCACCTTACAACGAGGCTACAACTCTAAGCACACAGCCAAGACAACGCAGGAGTGGCTTTAGGACAAGTCTCAGAATGTCCTTGAGTGGCCCAGCAAGAGCCTGAACCTGATCGAACATCTCTGGAGAGACCTGAAAATAGCTGTGCAGCTGTGTGAGAAACTTCCGAAATACAGGTGTGTCAAGCTTGTAGCGTCATACCCAAGAAGACTCGAGGCTGTAATCACTGCTAAAGGTGCTTCAACAAAGTACTGAGTAAAGGATACTTATGTAAATGTAATATTTACGTTTTATTTTTATTCTTTATAAATTAGCAAACATTTCTTAAAACCTGTCTTACTTTGCCATTATGGGGTATTGTGTGTAGATTGATGAGGGGGAAAACAATTTAATACATTTTAGAATAAGGCTGTAACGTAACAAAATGTGGAAAAAGTCAAGAGGTCTGAATACTTTTCGAATGCACTGTATGGCCAGTTGAATTGCTTTTCAAGAAGGATTTCCCAATCCCTAAAGAGTGGCATTTATTGATACGGTTCAAGCAAATTTTAAATATGGTTCATGTTATGTCAGCGGACATCATATGCCCATGTTATTAATTGTATATTATGTAGTTTGTATGCAGGTTGCGTAGTTCAGCCTTGCACTGCTAGCGACAGTACACTATGTGTGGTGTGGTCAGATCTGCTGACCAATAGATCAGTGATGGCGTTTCTTTGTCAGTAGAGGGCAATCCTACCCTTGGCTTGGCTTGAGCTGCTAGAATAGAATAGAATAGAATGGAGTAGAATATAATGGAAAATAATATAATGGACTAGAATGAAATGGAATATAATAGAATGGATTGGAATGGAATAGAATAGAATTGGATAGAATTTAATAGGATATAATAGGATTGAAGACAATAGAATAGAATTAGATAGAATAGGATAGAATGAAATAGAATACAATGGAATAGAATACAATAGAATGGAATAGCTGTCTTATCCCAAAGGGAATTGCAGGAAACAAGACACATAACTGACAGCCATAATGACTCTCACTCTCCTCTCAGGAGGGTCAACACAGTCACGGTTGTTAACAAGTCAGGAATTGCGAAACGCAGCCAATTTTCCTCGCCTGTCATTTAGTTCAGTAAGCCAAAGAAACTCACACAAAATGTCAAGGTCATCATGTAATCTTAGAGTGCTGCCAGAACATGCCTGACGTTTCTGAGAGGTGAACCATGTACAATGAGTTTTTAAATGACTAGTCTACTCCTGTGTTAGGTTAGATAGCTTGCACTTCTGAAACTCTGAATCCCCGGGTACCTCATTTCGACCTCGATCTTGTCCCCACACGTAGACAGGCAGGTCCACTCATCTTTCAGAGAGATTTCACCACGCTGCTCAGCTATGTAGCCTGGAGGTGTGTATCTAGGCGTTGTGTTTCTAGGGCCTTCATTTCAGAGCCAGACTCCATCCATCTTCCTCCACAACTTGGGCAGTCAAAGCACAGGAAGTGACATTTTCAAGGTGCCACTTAAACTGTGACTGCATATGAACGTTATTAGTATAACGTTTAATATATATATATTTTTAATCCAGTAGGATAAACATTCCAAACAGCCTACCCAACCGCTCGGAGGCGTCCACATGGTCCTAAAGCACATCGTTGCCTGTTTTGTATCACATTCCAATGATAAAACTGGGGGGGACAAAAATGCAACTTCAGAATGTGTGTTAGGGGACATGTCCCCAGTGAATGGCATTTTATTTTACGATCAAATAAGGGATCTATATCCTTTGACTATGCTTTGACTAACTCAATCAAGAACTACCAAAGGAATTTTGAACAAGAGGCCAACAGGAAGGGAAACCTGAACAGGACATCTTTTATTTCAAACATTGCACAGATAAGGACAGCACTTCTATACCTCTCTCACTACAGGGACGTGAGGAGACCAGTCTCTGTGCTTCTGCCAGAAGTATAGCCATAGTATCACTTTCTGACAAGTGTAGTTAGAATGAGGCTGCCAGTGGTGGGATAGAATGTTTAGCACACATCTGTCCAACTCTGACTAGAAAAATAGTCATGATAAAACATTGAATTATAAAATCATATTTTTTTGCCATTTGCTAGCAAAAAAAGTTTAATAGTATCATATAGTTGTTTCGTGTCCGGTACGATTGTATCATTATTTAAGCGGCGCACATTATGTGCAAAGGTGATACGTTATATAATTTCACCTCACCAATGAGAGTGAAGAGAAAATTCAGCAACAAGTTGAATAAATAGTTTCTTTGTTGTCAACCATAAAAGCTACGGGTTTCGGCCCTAACCTTCATCAAGGTTTACTCTCTTTGGTTTTTACAGAAGAAAATGAAGGTGAGGTTTATATATATTTCAAAATTGCCTCCGATGAGTTCAGGGACCAGTCACAATGGGGATACAAAATCTGAGGTGATTGGTAATCACATCACAGGAGGCCATTTTGAAATATCTACAGGCCTGCTTCATGTATATCAATCAATAAATCAAATGTATTCATGAAGCTCCCTTTTACATCCGCAGATGTCACAAAGTGCTATACAGAAACCCAGCCTAAAACCCCAAACAGCAAGCAATGCAGATGTAGAAGCACGGTGGCTAGGAAAAACTCCCTAGAAAGGCAGGAACCTAGGAAGAAACCTAGAGAGGAATCAGGCTCTGAGGGGTGACCAGTCCTCTTCTGGCTGTGCCGGGTGGAGATTATACGAGTACATGGCCAAGATGTTCAAACGTACATACAGTGGGGAGAACAAGTATTTGATACACTGCCGATTTTGCAGGTTTTCCTACTTACAAAGCATGTAGAGGTCTGTAATTTCATCATAGGTACACTTCAACTGTGAGAGACAGAATCTAAAACAAAAATCCAGAAAATCACATTGTATGATTTTTAAGTAATTAATTTGCATTTTATTGCATGTCTTAAGTATTTGATCACCTACCAACCAGTAGGAATTCCGGCTCTCACAGACCTGTTAGTTTTTCTTTAAGAACCCCTCCTGTTCTCCACTCATTACCTGTATTAACTGCACCTGTTTCAACTCGTTACCTGTATAAAAGACACATGTCCATACACTCAATCAAACAGACTCCAACCTCTCCACAATGGCCAAGACCAGAGAGCTGTGTAAGAACATTAGGGATAGAATTGTAGACCTGCACAAAGCTGGGGTGGGCTACAGGACAATAGGCAAGCAGCTTGGTGAAAAGGCAACAACTGTTGGCGCAATTATTAGAAAATGGAAGAAGTTCAAGATGATGGTCAATCACTCTCGGTCTGGGGCTCCATGCAAGATCTCACCTCGTGGGGCATCAATGATCATGAGGAATGTGAGGGATCAGCCCAGAACTACACGGCAGGACCTAGTCAAGGACCTGAAGAGAGCTGGGACCACAGTCTCAAAGAAAACTATTAGTAACACACTACGCCGTCATGGATTAAAATCCTGCAGCGCACGCAAGGTCCCCCTGCTCAAGCCAGCGCATGTCCAGGCCCGTCTGAAGTTTGCCAATGACCATCTGGATGATCCAGAGGAGGAATGGGAGAAGGTCATGTGGTCTGATGAGTCAAAACAGAGATTTTTGGTGTAAACTCCAATCTCCGTGTTTGGAGGAAGAAGAAGGATGAGTACAACCCCAAGAATACCATCCCAACCGTGAAGCATGGAGGTGGAAACATCATTCTTTGGTGATGCTTTTCTGCAAAGGGGACAGGACGACTGCACCATATTCCCTCGGTAAGAGCATTGAAGATGGGTCTTGGCTGGGTCTTCCAGCATGACAACGACCTGAAACACACAGCCAGGGAAACTAAGGAGTGGCTCCGTAAAAAGCATCTCAAGGTCCTGGAGTGGCCTAGCCAGTCTCCAGACCTGAACCCAATAGAAAATCTTTGGAGGGAGCTGAAAGTCCGTATTGCCCAGCGACAGCCCTGAAACCTGAAAGATCTGAAGAAGGTCTGTATGGAGGAGTGGGCCAAAATCCCTGCTGCAGTGTGTGTAAACCTGGTCAGAACTACAGGAAACGTATGATCTCTGTAATTGTGAACAAAGGTTTCTGTACCAAATATTAAGTTCTGATTTTCTGATGTATCAAATACTTATGTCATGCAATAAAATGCTAATTAATTACTTAAAAATCACACAATGTGATTTTCTGGATTTTTGTTTTAGATTCCCTCACAGAGTCTCTCACAGTTGAAGTGTACCTATGATAAAAAAAATGCAGACCTCTACATGCTTTGTAAGTAGGAAAACCTGCAAAATCGGCAGTGTATCAAATACTTGTTCTCCCCACTGTCGATGACCAGCAGGGTCAAATAATAATACTCACAGTGGTTGTAGAGGGTGCAACAGGTCAGGGTTCCATAGCCGCAGGCAGAACAGTTGAAACTGGAGCAGCACCACGACCAGGTGGACTGGGGACAGCAAGAAGTCACCAGGCCAGGTAGTCCTGAGGCATGGTCCCAGGGCTCAGGCCCTCTGGGAGGGGAGGGAGAATGAGAGAGTTAGAGGTAACGTTAGCATACCTAAATTCACACATTATCTCTAAACAGAGAGGGAATGGCCAAAACAAGTTTTTACATTAACAATAAGAATAAGCACTTTTCTCAACATCCATTGTCCTCCAAAAGTTGCTGAATTTCCTCTTCACTTATGTTTGACCCTCATTTCATGCACCCTGGTTGGAGAGCGAGGTAGCTGCATCAGTGGTCTCTTTGCATCTATGACAACCATGAGCACTGGCAGGGCTGATTAGGCATCGTTAGGCCTACCGCAGTCTCTAATGCTGCAATCATAACCAAGTGGGGAGGTGGTAATTACCAGTTGTGAAGTCGTAAATATTAGTTGGATGCATTCACCTGCTTTGAACTCTCTGAGAAATGGCGATTTGCCAATGGCCAAAAAGCTGCGTCAATCATAAACTAAAAGTATAGCTATCATGCTTGTAAACAAATTGTAGTGTTCAAAAACCATGTTAATAGATTGCTATTTATAAATAATGTTTTGTTGTTGCATTTAACTGCCGAAAATGCTGTTAAAATCCTTAGTTGGTGACGTCAGAGCATGTGGGAGAAGTCAGAGCTCAGAGATGCTAGATCAGTTTACCACTAGTATTTAGATGCACTTTGCAGAAATCGCTCTGCAATTTCCTGGTTGCTAAAATTCTAATAATTAGCTTAATTTTTGTTTATGTGACAAACAAGTAAGTATAGTGTAGAGAATCATTGTATCATCTAAACGTCTGTGAAATATATTTTCCATAACCCTAAATATTGTATTTTCAGCTGTTTGAAGCTTGTGTACAAAACAGAAAGTAAAAGACAACAACAAAAATGAAGAATGGGAGCATAGAAATAGGGCACATAGAACATATTCAATGAAAATGACAAATCTATAACAAACTTTTCAATGTGAATTTGGTCTGGTTGCCCAAAAAGTTACATATTGTAGCTTTAAATACCAGTTGCATTTTTTCCAGTCATATGTGGTAAATACCACCTTCCCACTTGGTTATGAATGCAGCATGAGTACCACATACTAGAGAACAACATCTTTGGACAGTTATGGTTGCACCTGTAAATGCAGAAAACCACTTGTCTCTAGTGGTAGCCTTGCCCAAGATCTGTTTGTGCTCTTGCCTACTCCATTGCTGTCAACCCAAACAAACTCAGATAATTCATGGCCAAATGTTAGATCTTAATTATTTTAAATCAATCTCTTTTTCTCTTTTTTTTGCACCTAACTTTTTCAAAGTTGGGAGCACTATTCAATGCTCCCGATTAAGAAAGAAAATGTACATCCCTGACTGCTGTTGATTTTGGATGGAGGGGATCAGGACTGACCTGTGAAGAGATTAACCTTCATACTGCTGTTTGATATTGAAATACAATCTCAGAACAAAATCTAACACTATGCTTTTCATTCCTATGACTGTCCTCTTACCCAGCAGCTGGTTAGAGATGACTGTATGAGGGTGAATGTCAGAGGGACCAGCCCCCTTACATGGACAGGTGGGTCATTGTTTTAACAAACAAAAAAAATCATATAAACTATCATATAAACTCTCCTTTTGTCAGATAGATATTTCCTACATGCAACAACGATAGGTAAAAATAAACATGTTTTATCCCATATCTCCATATCCATATACCACATTATATCCATATACCACATTATATCCATATACCACATTATATCCATATACCACATTGTATCATATACTACATTATATCCATATACCACATTATATCATATCCCACATTATATCCATATACCACATTATATCATATACCACATTATATATACCACATTATATCATATACCACATTATATCCATATACCACATTATATCATATACCACATTATAGCATATACCACATTATATCATATCCCACATTATATCATATACCACATTATATCCATATACCACATTATATCCATATACCACACTATATCATATACCACATTATATTCCTATACCACACTATATCATATACCACATTATATCATATCCCACATTATATCATATACCACATTATATCCATATACCACATTATATCATATACCACATTATATCATATACCACATTATATCCATATACATATACACATATATCATATACCACATTATATCATATCCCACATTATATCATATACCACATTATATCCATATACCACACTATATCATATACCACATTATAGCATATACCACATTATATCATATACCACATTATATCATATACCACATTATATCCATATACCACATTATATCATATCGCACATTATATCATATCCCACATTATATCATATCCACATTATATCATATCGCACATTATATCATATCCCACATTATATCATATCCCCCATTGTAGATATCACTAAGATATAGAACCAAGATCTAGGCCAACCTTTAAAGACCCCTAAAGACAGACATCAGGGAATAGCTGGATGATGATGATGGTGGATTCATTTAGATCGAATAGGGTCAACGTGGAGAGGGTTGTCAACAATCGTCATCCTAACGAAATGAGTGGATCCTGAAGCTACATCATTTGACCTTCCGTAGGTCATCTTCCTCTGATGCCAAGTGTTTGTGATTGGCTGTGGTGGACATTCCGCTATCGTCTGAGAATGTGGGGGTTGTATGTCAACGCTGTAGTCAAGCTGTTGTTATGGGCCCAGTCTCCCATCATACAAGCTGTAGTCAAACTGTTGTTATGGGCCCAGTCTCTCACCATACAAGCTGTAGTCAAACTGTTGTTATGGGCCCAGTCTCTCACCATACAAGCTGTAGTCAAACTGTTGTTATGGGCCCAGTCTCCCACCATACAAGCTGTAGTCAAACTGTTGTTATGGGCCCAGTCTCCCACCATACAAGCTGTAGTCAAACTGTTGTTATGGGCCCAGTCTCCCATCATACAAGCTGTAGTCAAACTGTTGTAATGGGCCCAGTCTCTCACCATACAAGCTGTAGTCAAACTGTTGTAATGGGCCCAGTCTCTCACCATACAAGCTGTAGTCAAACTGTTGTTATGGGCCCAGTCTCTCACCATACAAGCTGTAGTCAAACTGTTGTAATGGGCCCAGTCATTCACCATACAAGCTGTAGTCAAACTGTTGTTATGGGCCCAGTCTCCCACCATACAAGCTGTAGTCAAACTGTTGTAATGGGCCCAGTCTCTCACCATACAAGCTGTAGTCAAACTGTGGTAATGGGCCCAGTCTCTCACCATACAAGCTGTAGTCAAACTGTTGTAATGGGCCCAGTCTCCCATCATACAAGCTGTAGTCAAACTGTTGTTATGGGCCCAGTCAAACAAACTGTTGTCTATGGGCCCAGTCTCTCACCATACAAGCTGTAGTCAAACTGTTGTAATGGGCCCAGTCTCTCACCATTCACCATACAAGCTGTAGTCAAACTGTTGTAATGGGCCCATGGGCCCAGTCTCCCCACCATACAAGCTGTCATTCACCATACAAGCTGTAGTCAAACTGTTGTAATGGGCCCAGTCTCTCACCATACAAGCTGTAGTCAAACTGTTGTAATGGGCCCAGTCTCTCACCATACAAGCTGTAGTCAAACTGTTGTAATGGGCCCAGTCTTTCACCATACAAGCTGTAGTCAAACTGTTGTAATGGGCCCAGTTTCTCACCATATAAGCTATAGTCAAACTGTTGTAGTGGGCCCAGTCACTCACCATACAAGCTGTAGTCAAACTTTTGTAACGGGCCCAGTCACTCACCATACAAGCATAGAGAGTTTGTAGTTGACCTCTTTTGGCATGAACGGGACAGAAGAAAGGAAAGTGCCGTTGTAGCTCCTATATAAACTGCATGTGTAAAACAAACAGGATTCTCCATGCCATGTAGACTTTCATGGACCCATCCGCAGTGCAATAGAACATATTTTACATGTCTGTGGTGGTACCATAGTACGTGTTGTGGTAGTTAAGCTGTAGCTACTTCAACCATTCAAAGTGCTTCAGTGACCTCAGTTTTATTTATTGTGTTTCCATGAAACAACACCAGCTGTATGTATTGTGTTTCTGTGAAACAGATGTCATGGCAGTCTCGAGTGGTGACTCGGGTGGTGACTCGGGTGGTGGTGAAGTTCTGATGTGCCGGATGCTAATGGGTTCTGACGAATAACACTATCCTACAAGCACCCTCTAATAAACTATGTCTGCTAACCCAGAGTGAGGCTCTGGGGCTGGGGAGGTGGCATGGGGCTGGGGAGGTGGCATGGGGCTGGGGAGGTGGCATGGGGCTGGGGAGGTGGCATGGGGCTGGGGAGGTGGCATGGGGCTGGGGAGGTGGCATGGGGCTGGGGAAGGGGGGCTGGTGATGGGGGGGCTGGGTCTGACAGACACTGATAGGGGATGCCATTACCATAGCATATACGGTGTTAGTAATGATTGACTGGCTATATGTTTAGTTATTTATGTGGCCTCCTGGCTGGAATGTTTTTCATATTTTTCATAATTTCATAATTAATAAACTTGTGTTTCTATGTCAAACAGTTGTGTTATATTTCAGTCTTCTATGATGTATATAAAGTGTAATATTGGGATGCAAACTCAAGATGTAATACATTTCAACTCTATATCTGACATGGTACAGGTGTCTTCTTGGTTTAAGCCCATAGCCATGTGTGTGAGATGTATACTTTTGTTTCAAAGTAGATTTGTTTAAGACTAACAAGAAACACTCTGTGTGACCCTGATTTTCACTGCAGTGAAAGGTTAAATGCTTCACAAATTGTTTATAAGCAGAGTTTGAGCTCAGCAATTATCAACTGCCCTTCCAGAATGTACATTTAAACATCTTTGTCAATGACACATCATACATCGTCTGTGTTTACGGATGATGAGCTCGTGTGCTTGATGCCGGGAGTCACTGTCTTGGCAGGTGGGGTGTCCTCTGTGGAGATTAAACAGAGGATCTCTAGGAAGCTGATTGATCAGTCACAGAGCAGTGCTGCTCGGTGCTTCTGTCTATCTTTAGCTCCTGTAGGGTCTGTGAATGGAGGGCCAAGACTTATCTGACTGGCTGTCATCAAAACCTGTGGTATTTTTAGGGGCGGCTAGCAGCGGCAGGGCAACAGTTGTTCGTCTCCCTCCCCCTCTCTCTCTCTCTCTCGCTTTCTCTCTCCCTCCCTCTCCCTCTCTCCCTGACATTGACACACCGGGCGCCTTAGGACCGGGTGACAGAAACCATCAGGCAGTCAGAGTGGATTGTGTGGTCCTGTACTGGAGCTCCAGACCACCACCAGTTCCAGAAGCCACAGCCACCTCACTGGATAGACAGATACAGCCACAGGACGAGCCTTGGGAGCTGTGGATCTGTTTGGTGCTGTTTGAAACAGAGGATTGCACCTGGGTCAAAAGTCATTCCAATCAATGGGGTCCAAGTCTTCTTGAACCCTGGGAGGAGATTCTGAAGAGTGGCTTTGATTTGTGAGCTATACTGTCAATGTGGAACAGAGGAAGTGTCACTCTGGAATCACTGGTAAGTTTCTGATTATCATAGTTTGTACGATTGTATCATTATTTAAGCGATGCGGATTGTGCATCATTTCACCTCACCTATGAGAGGGAAGAGGAAATGCAGCAACTCTTGGAGAACACTGGAAGTTGATAAAATAGCTTCTTTATCAACAGCATCTTTGCCCCCATGGTAACCAAATACATAACTGGGTCAATGGCATGATCCAGTAGAATGTACTGTATGACAGACAGCCTTTTAGAGGGAATATACTGCAGCAAAGAGAAAGAGAGAGAGAGAGTTATCTCTGTATTGGGAAATAGCCCCTGCATGCCAGAGATGAAACCTACAGCTACTACAGACAAACTATAGGAACATCAACTGCACCACAATGCATTTGGAAGGCCATAGCTGACCCTGATATGGGGTTACTAGTATAGCAACAATGACAGCATGTATTAGGCATCTCTAGAGTTCCCTTTTCCTGATACCAATCAATACCTGTGGGCATTCAGATTGTGACTGTCTCTCAGGTAAGGTAGCACATCAGCAGTAATCCAAATATCCCAGGAGGTATCATATTTTCCCTTGAGTGTAAAGTAACTCTTATGTTGGAGAGTAAAGGCGTACATACTGTATGTTACTGTGTGGATTTTCTGTTATCTGACACAAGGCCTCCAGGCAGGGTCTTTATTTGGACAGACTACTTGAAATACTCCTCTGGCTGAGCTACAGCACCAGCTGGGAGGGCTGTGGTCTGTTCGGTTCTGACTGAGAACTACTTTACTTTTACTGGGTCAACACCACTAGACTGAGGAGAAAGCACTGTCCTTCAGCTTGGGGCTGTATCCAATGTCCTTCTGTTATCACAAAGCAGTAAATACATTGTCCACTAGATGCAAAACATTCAGAGTGAAAGGCTGTAGTACTTCTTCCAAGACAAATCTGATGGGCTGTATGTAAGGCATTATAAACTGGGTGGTTCAAGCCCTGAATGCTGATTGGCTGACAGCCGTGGTATATCAGACCTTATACCACAGGTATGATAAAAATATTTTTACTGCTCTAATTACGTTGGTAACCAGTTTCTAATAGCAATAAGGCATGTCGGGGGTTTGTGATATATGGCCAATATACCACAGCTAAGGGCTGTGTCCAGGCACTCGTGCATAAGAAGAGCCCTTAGTCGTGTTATATTAGCCATATACCACACCCCCTCCGGCCTTATTGCGAAATTATGCATAAAAGACATCACTAGATACTGTGTGAGAGTTATGTAGTAACTGTATTATTAATGTACTACGATTCATATCTTCTCTGCAGATTGATATGCGGTAGAGACGACCGTGTGACACAATCTACAAGAGACTTCTACTACAGAGCCCATTTGTTTTGCCCATCAGAGTGAGAAGAAGGGACTGAGACAGACGCAGGAAGCCAACATGGACATATTCGGTGGTGCCCCCCGTGTACTGGGCTACTCACGCCCCGTGGCGGCACAGTGTGGCACGGACGCCGTCCTGCAATGCAAGATCGGCGGCGACCCTCGTCCTGAGGTGGTCTGGGAGAAGAAGAATGTACAGATCCTGTCAGAGGGACGCTACAGGCTGTCGGAGGAGGGCCAGGCCTACTTCATACACATCACTGGGGTCAGGCTGGAGGACGCTGGCCAGTATATCTGCAAGGCCAGTAACAACGTGGGTGAGACGTGCGCCCCTGCCACACTGAAGGTGGAGAGGAACAGTCAGGAGCGGCAAGGGGCACAGAAACAGACAGAGGTCAATGGGGTGCAGCAAACCAGGCTGGAGAATGGAGAGTTAGGGGGGCAACGGAATGGGGAGTTTAGAAGGCAACAGAGCAGCGAGTTGGAGGGGCAACAGAACCAGAATGGGGAATATAGACAGCAAGAGAACAGGGAGTATGGAGGGCAACAGAATGGAGAGATAGAGCAGAGGAATGGAGAGGTAGGCCAACAGAGCGGAGCAGTAGACCAACAGAGCGGAGCAGTAGAGAAGGAAAATGGAGAGGAGAGTGAGCGGGAGAAAAAGAAACAGCGCTATGAAGGGGAGCCCCTGCTGTCAAATGACAGACCTCACTTCCTCATCAAGCCCCTCTCCCTGAGGGTGGACCGGGGCGAGGACGCAGCCTTCTCCTGTAAGCTGTCGGGCAACCCTCTGCCCCAGGTGGTGTGGGAGAAGGACGGGAAGAAGCTGAGCGACATCTTCGAGAGCGCCCACTTCAACGTCAGCAGCCAGGACGGAGGCTGGTTCCAGCTGAAGATCTTCCGGACGAGGATGCCCGACGGGGGTGTCTACACCTGCAGAGCCCATAACAATCAAGGAGGGGCGCTGGCGGGCGCAGTGCTGCTTGTGGAGCTCGTCCCGGAACGGCAGGAGAGCGGGGCGTCCACGTCAAATGGGCACAGCAACGGGCAGACATCACCTCGTAGTATGAGGCACAGGATGGGAAGACACGGTTTGTCGAGACAGCCGGACGAGCCCAATCTGAACTCTGCCAATGTGAAGAAATTTGCGGTGTCGGAGGGGAAACATGCTAAGTTCCGCTGCTTCGTGACAGGGAAACCTAAGCCTGAGATCATCTGGAAGAAGGACGGAGCGCCCCTAGAGGCTGGGAGGCGTCACCTTCTGTTTGAGGACAGAGAGGGTTACTACACGCTCAAAGTGATGTACAGTAAACATCAGGACACAGGGCTGTATGTGTGTGCTGCGTCCAACGCTCTGGGACACACCCTCAGCTCTGTTTACCTGACTGTCAAAGGTAGGGCTTTAGCAGTGTTTCAGGACTTTTCTTCTCTTTTCTTTTCTTTCTTACAGATGTAGGATCTTAATTTGAGCTAGTTTGCTACAGCAGGAAAATAATCCTGCAGCAACAGGACTTGTGAATTATTATGTGGATTATAATTAATGGACATTTTTGTTGGGGAGGACTCATTTTTCAAAAGGAAAAATCAAGTTTTGAATTTCAAAGTGGAAATTACAAATTTCAGAAGCCTTTTAAACCTCAAATACACTACACATTTTTAATTTCCTGCATTGCTGGAAAGTTCTCCTGCAACAGGGTGGTCAAATTGGGGCGGCAGGTAGCCTAGTGGTTAGAGCATTGGGCCAGTAACCAAAAGGTTGCTTGAGCGATTCCCTGAGCTGACAAGGTAAAAATCAGTCAAGGCAGTTAACCCACTGTTCCTAGGCCGTCATTGTAAATAAGAATTTGTTCTTAACTGACTTGTCTAGTTAAATGAGGGTTAAAGATATTAAGATCCTACATCTGTACCATCGTTCTTTCCTTAATTAATTCCTTTGCCATGATGATCAACAATCAGGTTTGATTGAGACGATGAAAGCATGCTCTCACCTGCCTAATTTGATCATAATTTTGAAGGAATAACATTGTGGCAAACCCTCATGCTAGTCAGGAGCATACGTACTGTATGTTCCTGACGAGCATGAGTATGTACTGTATGTTCCTGACTAGCATGAGTATGTACCGTATGTTCCTGACTAGCATGAGTACGTACTGTATGTTCCTGACGAGCATGAGTATGTACTGTATGTTCCTGACTAGCATGAGTATGTACCGTATGTTCCTGACTAGCATGAGTACGTACTGTATGTTCCTGACGAGCATGAGTACGTACTGTATGTTCCTGACTAGCATGAGTACATACCGTATGTTCCTGACTAGCATGAGTACGTACTGTATGTTCCTGACTAGCATGAGTACATACCGTATGTTCCTGACTAGCATGAGTACGTATTGTATGTTCCTGACTAGCATGAGTACGTACTGTATGTTCCTGACTAGCATGAGTACGTACTGTATGTTCCTGACTAGCATGAGTACGTACTGTATGTTCCTGACTAGCATGAGTACGTATTGTATGTTCCTGACTAGCATGAGTACGTACTGTATGTTCCTGACTAGCATGAGGGTTTGCCACAATGTTTCTTACGTCATAGAAATGCCATAGGGAGAGAGTTAGATCTTCAGCTGTCACAACTAATTGCTCTATAGAGTTCAGTAGATTGTGGAAATGCATTGCTAAAAGATCCCAGTTGAGTCACCCTAATAATTGGTAATTGTTTAGTCATCATTATAGGATAATCCCAGGGTGATCCAGACATTACACAGCACACTGAGTCAGCTGGCTACGTAAATTAAATGGTATCTGTCTCATCTAGGCATCCACATCCCTAATCTACCAGGGAGTTATTGCCATAGAGTCTTGATAGGTGGAGATAAACACAGGTCTTCCTAACCCTACCTCTGTCTTCCTACCCTTACCTCCCCCTTAGTCTCTTCCCCCCTCCCCCTAGCTTCCCTTCTCCCCCTACCTCCTGCATGTCTCCCCTGCCCACCCCACTGCCTCGGTGTGTCCCTATATTTAGAGACTGAATCATGAGCTGAGGTATGTGACCTGTATGTGTCCTGAATACAGATTTTCTGCTGTGTTGTTAACCATGTTGACCATGTTGACCATGGCCAAAGTCCACAGCAATGTCAATAGATTGGTAGATATAACCCTAAAAGTTTACTTGAAATGTAGTTGAAATTACTGTTTGTTCAAATCCTGCAGTCAATCATAGCATAAGTCATGAAATGTGCTCATGAAATATGCTCATGAACTCATGAAATGTGTTATACCTTGATCAAAACTCAACCAATGACTGGAATAAACAAAAATGTGTGTAAAACACTGTAAAAACAACCTAAAATGTGAATAAAGCATTGTAAAAAAAAACTAAAATATACATAAAGCACTGTAAAAACAACCTAAAATGTGCCTAAAGCACTGTAAAAACAAACTAAAATGTGCATAACGCACTGTAAAAACAACCTAATTGTGCCTAAAGCATTGCAAAAACAACCGAATTGTGCCTAAAGCATTGTAAAAGCAACCTAAAATGTGCCTAAAGCATTGTAAAAACAACCTAAAATGTGGGTTAAGCATTGTAAAAACTACCTAAAATGTGGGTTAAGCATTGTAAAAACAACCTAAAACATACATAAAGCACTGTAAAAACAACCTAAAATGTGCCTAAAGCACTGTAAAAACAAACTAAAATGTGCATAACGCACTGTAAAAACAACCTAATTGTGCCTAAAGCATTGTAAAAACAACCAAATTGTGCCTAAAGCATTGTAAAAGCAACCTAAAATGTGCTTAAAGCGTTGTAAAACTACCTAAAATGTAGGTTAAGCATTGTAAAAACTACCTAAAATGTGGGTTAAGCAGTGTAAAAACACCCTAAAATGTGGGTTAAGCATTGTAAAAACAACCTAAAATGTGCCTAAAGCATTGTAAAAACAACCTAAAATGTACCTAAAGCATTGTAAAAACAACCTAAAATGTACCTAAAGCATTGTAAAAACAACCTAAAATGTACCTAAAGCATTGTAAAAACAACCTAAAATGTACCTAAAGCATTGTAAAAACAACCTAAAATGTACCTAAAGCATTGTAAAAACAACCTAAAATGTGGGTTAAGCATTGTAAAAACAACCTAAAATGTGGGTTAAGCATTGTAAAAACTACCTAAAATGTGGGTTAAGCATTGTAAAAACAACCTAAAATGTGCCTAAAGCATTGTAAAAACTACCTAAAATGTGCCTAAAGCATTGTAAAAACTACCTAAAATGAGGGTTAAGCATTGTAAAAACAACCTAAAATGTGGGTTAAGCATTGTAAAAACAACCTAAAATGTGCCTAAAGTATTGTAAAAATAACCTAAAATGTACCTAAAGCATTGTAAAAACAACCTAAAATGTGCCTAAAGCATTGTAAAAACAACCTAAAATGTGCCTAAAGCATTGTAAAAATAACCTAAAATGTCCGTAAAGCACTGTAAAAACAACCTAAAATGTGCCTAAAGCATTGTAAAAACAACCTAAAATGTACCTAAAGCATTGTAAAAACAACCTAAAATGTACCTTAAGCATTGTAAAAATAACCTAAAATGTCCGTAAAGCACTGTACTGTAAAAACAACCTAAAATGTGCCTAAAGCATTTTAAAAACAACCTAAAATGTACCTGAAGCATTGTAAAAACAACCTAAAATGCACCTAAAGCATTGTAAAACAACCTAAAATGTACATAAAGCACTGTAAAAACAACCTAAAATGTGCCTAAAGCACTGTAAAAACAACCACTAAAAACAACCTAATTGTGCCTAAAGCATTGCAAAAACAACCGTAAAAGCATGTGCCTAAAGCATTGTAAAAACAACCTAAAATGTGCCTAAAGCATTGTAAAAACAACCTAAAATGTGGGTTAAGCATTGTAAAAACTACCTAAAATGTGGGTTAAGCATTGTAAAAACAACCTAAAACATACATAAAGCACTGTAAAAACAACCTAAAATGTACCTAAAGCATTGTAAAAACAACCTAAAATGTGCATAACGCTAAAGCATTGTAAAAACAACCTAATTGTGCCTAAAGCATTGTAAAAACAACCAAATTGTGCCTAAAGCATTGTAAAAACAACCTAAAATGTGCCTAAAGCATTGTAAAAATAACCTAAAATGTACCTAAAGCATTGTAAAAACAACCTCAAATGTGCCTAAAGCATTGTAAAAACAACCTAAAATGTGCCTAAAGCATTGTACAAATAACCTAAAATGTACCTAAAGCATTGTAAAAACAACCTAAAATGTACCTAAAGCACTGTAAAAACAACCTAAAATGTGCCTAAAGCATTTTAAAAACAACCTAAAATGTACCTAAAGCATTGTAAAAACAACCTAAAATGTACCTAAAGCATTGTAAAAACAACCTAAAATATACCTTAAACATTGTAAAAACAACCTAAAATGTACCTAAAGCATTGTAAAAACAACCTAAAATGTACCTAAAGCATTGTAAAAACAACCTAAAATGTACCTAAAGCATTGTAAAAACAACCTAAAATGTACCTAAAGCATTGTAAAAACAACCTCAAATGTATCTAAACCATTGTAAAAACAACCTAAAATGTACCTAAAGCATTGTAAAAGCAACCTAAAATGTACCTAAAGCATTGTAAAAACAACCTAAAATGTAACTAAAGCATTGTAAAAACAACCTAAAATGTGCCTAAAGCATTGTAAAAATAACCTAAAATGTGCCTAAATCATTGTAAAAACAACCTCAAATGTGCCTAAAGCATTGTAAAAACAACCTAAAATGTGCCTAAAGCATTGTACAAATAACCTAAAATGTACCTAAAGCATTGTAAAAACAACCTAAAATGTACCTAAAGCACTGTAAAAACAACCTCAAATGTGCCTAAAGCAAAAAACAACCTGTACCTAAAGCATTGTAAAAACAACCTAAAATGTACCTAAAGCATTGTAAAAACAACCTAAAATGTACAATTGTAAAAAACAACCTAAAATGTACCTAAAGCATTGTAAAAACAACCTCAAATGTACCTAAAGCATTGTAAAAACAACCTAAAATGTACCTAAAGCATTGTAAAAACAACCTCAAATGTGCCTAAAGCATTGTAAAAACAACCTCAAATGTATCTAAAGCATTGTAAAAACAACCTCAAATGTATCTAAAGCATTGTAAAAACAACCTAAAATGTGGGTTAAGCACCTCAAATGTATCTAAAATTGTAAAAACAACCTCAAATGTATCTAAAGCATTGTAAAAACAACCTCAAATGTATCCTAAAGCATGTAACCTAAAATGTACATTGTAAAAAAAAACAACCTAAAATGTATCTAAAGCATTGTAAAAACAACCTAAAATGTACCTAAAGCATTGTAAAAACAACCTAAAATGTACCTAAAGCATTGTAAAAACAACCTAAAATGTACCTAAAGCATTGTAAAAACAACCTCAAATGTACCTAAAGCATTGTAAAAACAACCTCAAATGTATCTAAAGCATTGTAAAAACAACCTAAAATGAGGGTTAAGCACTGTAAAAACAACCTAAAATGTGCCTAAAGCATTGTAAAAACAACCTAAAATGTACCTAAAGCATTGTAAAAACAACCTCAAATGTATCTAAAGCATTGTAAAAACAACCTAAAATGTACCTAAAGCATTGTAAAAGCAACCTAAAATGTACCTAAAGCATTGTAAAAACAACCTAAAATGTACCTAAAGCATTGTAAAAACAACCTCAAATGTATCTAAAGCATTGTAAAAACAACCTAAAATGTACCTAAAGCACTGTAGAAACAACTTAAAATGTACCTAAAGCACTGTAAAAACAACCTAAAATGTACCTTAAGCATTGTAAAAACAACCTCAAATGTGCCTAAAGCATTGTAAAAACAACCTCAAATGTATCTAAAGCATTGTAAAAACAACCTCAAATGTATCTAAAGCATTGTAAAAACAACCTAAATGTATGCATTGTAAAAGCAACCTAAAATGTACCTAAAGCATTGTAAAAACAACCTCAAATGTATCTAAAGCATTGTAAAAACAACCTAAAATGTATCTAAAGCATTGTAAAAACAACCTCAAATGTATCTAAAGCATTGTAAAAACAACCTAAAATGTGGGTTAAGCACTGTAAAAACAACCTCAAATGTATCTAAAGCATTGTAAAAACAACCTAAAATGTACCTAAAGCATTGTAAAAGCAACCTAAAATGTACCTAAAGCATTGTAAAAACAACCTCAAATGTATCTAAAGCATTGTAAAAACAACCTAAAATGTATCTAAAGCATTGTAAAAACAACCTCAAATGTATCTAAAGCATTGTAAAAACAACCTAAAATGTGGGTTAAGCACTGTAAAAACAACCTCAAATGTATCTAAAGCATTGTAAAAACAACCTAAAATGTATCTAAAGCATTGTAAAAGCAACCTAAAATGTACCTAAAGCATTGTAAAAACAACCTCAAATGTATCTAAAGCATTGTAAAAACAACCTAAAACGTATCTAAAGCATTGTAAAAACAACCTAAAATGTACCTAAAGCACTGTAAAAACAACTTAAAATGTACCTAAAGCACTGTAAAAACAACCTAAAATGTACCTTAAGCATTGTAAAAACAACCTCAAATGTGCCTAAAGCATTGTAAAAACAACCTCAAATGTATCTAAAGCATTGTAAAAACAACCTCAAATGTATCTAAAGCATTGTAAAAACAACCTAAAATGTGGGTTAAGCACTGTAAAAACAACCTCAAATGTATCTAAAGCATTGTAAAAACAACCTAAAATGTACCTAAAGCATTGTAAAAGCAACCTAAAATGTACCTAAAGCATTGTAAAAACAACCTCAAATGTATCTAAAGCATTGTAAAAACAACCTAAAATGTACCTAAAGCACTGTAAAAACAACCTAAAATGTACCTTAAGCACTGTCAAAACAACCTCAAATGTGCCTAAAGCACTGAAAAAATACTGTACAGGGACATAGCAAATCACTACACAGAGACATACTGCAATATGTTTTCCAGACAGTGTATAAACCAATCCACAACGACCTCCCTTTCCACCCGTGTGCAGCTCCAGCGGTGCGGTTCAGGCGGTCTCTGCAAGACGTGGAGGTGAGAGAGAGAGGCATGGCCGTGTTGGAGTGTGAGGTACCTCATGAGGGCATCCCTACTGCCTGGTACCTGGAGGACCAGAGACTGCAGCCAGGGGGTAAATACGACATAGAGCAGAACGGAGCCGGACGCAGGCTCACTATCCGAGATGTAGGAGCGGACGACGATGGGGTCTATCTCTGTGAGATGCCTGATGGAGGGAGGAGTATCGCTGAGCTGGCCGTCAAAGGTAGGTAGTCGTCTTATAGTATGGAAGAAGTATAGCAGTGTATCATTCACTCATTTAATACAGTCTAGAAAATACATATTTGAGCATCAGAACTATTGAAACAATTTTTTTTAAATGTTTTTAAATTATTTTCTATAAACCCAATGATTTTTCTCCAGGATATACAGCCATACAGTACATGACCCTCAACACTCTTTCTCACCCACAGGCACAATTGTTAAAAAACTTCCTCGAAAACTAGACGTGTTCGAGGGGGAGAATGCTGTGTTCTGTGTGGAGGTAGAGGAGGAGAACATGGATGTCCACTGGTTCAAAGATGGCCTGAAGCTATGTGAGAGCCACCAGACTATCCTCAAGTCCTTTGGTAAAACCCACATGCTGGTGTTCATCAACGTCTGCCACGGGGACACAGGGGTTGTGACCTTCGTTGTGGGAAGATCCAAGACCTCGTCCCGGCTCAGAGTCAAAGGTAAGGTGGATGTTGACCAAGGTGACCCATGGCCCCTTACTTAGGGACTTTCCAAATCAAAGTTTAATCGTCACGTACACAGTTTACAGTTAACGTTTTGGGGATTTACCCATGTAGATCCGAAAGGGCTAGAATGGCAGTAAGGTGAAAAGTCCAGCTATACTGTGCAACATATCCTAATGTAGCTGCTAGAGACTAACAAACGTACGACAGGCTACAAGCATTATGGCAACCGTTGCTCACCTACTATGTACCTTTCCCCCTGTTTCGGTTTTCTCCACAGCTGCCAGACACAGCCCTCCCATCTGTCCAGTGGGGGTGGAGATGGATGTGGACAGGCCCAACAGCGTGCTCCTCTCCTGGGAGCCGGCCCCCACCAGCCAGACCACCACCCGCTCCGTCTATGTCCTGGAGAGACAGGAAGTGGGATCACAGGAGTGGCTGAGGTGTGCGACCTCCGACACGGCGACCTCCGCAGAGGTCATGGGCGACAGCGTGCCGTGCGAGGGCGATTACCGCTTCCGTGTCTGCTGCATCAATAAGTATGGCCGTAGTGGACACGTGGAATTCCCTAAAGTCGTCCATCTTGGTGAGTGCTGGATTGGAGAGACACCATGTTGATGTGATCAGGGATGAAAGGCTGTCATGCACTATGGTATTTGTGTACCCTGCAGCTATGGAAATTCATTTGATGTCACTAGTTTTGAACTCTCACCTCTCAGTGCCAGGTCCCAAGATCAGGACCCATCTCCAGGGCTGTGAGGTGACGGAGGGGGAGGACGCCCTGTTCTCCATCGATCTGTCAGTGATGGTGACGGGCACCTGGTTCCTGAACAGCACCCAGCTACAGAATAGCCAACACTACTCTATCCAACAGGCCAAGACACAGCACTCCCTGGTAATCCACAGCACCAAGGTGGAAGACCACGAGGCAGAGGTCACCTTCATCGCCAACGGAGTCAGAGACTCAGCGGTTCTCAAGGTTCAAGGTAGGTGTTGGAGAACGGTGGAGTGTAAAGAGAAATAACATGATAATGGCGTCAAGCTAGACAATCTGTATTGAGGAGGCCTTATAACAAGGAGTGTTTTAACATTTACATTAGGCTTGTTTGTACTGTAATGATATGCAATTGCATGATATTAGAATACTGAATACTGCTTGTACATATTTTTTGGTAACGATTCCATTCCAGCTGCGATGATGAAGTTCAGCCCAATGTCAGAGTCAGACAGTAACAAGAGGGTGGAGACTGGTGAACCTGTGGTCCTGTACTGTGAGGTGTCCCACCCCTCAGCCAGCGTGGGCTGGTTCAAGGATGGGGTGGAGCTACAGGTGACAGACAGCCTCAACATCCAATCAGAAGGCAACATGAGGAGGATCGTTATCCGATCGGCTGAGTTCACCGACTCTGGCGTGTACACATGCGAGATGATGGGTGATGTCATCAATTTCAACGTGGAGGTTGAAGGTGAGTTGCTGTATGTCATGTTTGGTTGTCATGGATATCATTAACATGCACTCTCAACCAGAAATGTTCTATTTTCCATATAAACATCAACTTTCTATACTGGAGGTTTTTCAGATGTTTGACCATCTCTTTGAATTCACAACTTCACATGAATTTATTCAGCCATCAGCCATGATGTCATACTGATTCACGCTGACGATCACCCAAGCTAACTGAGCATCCCATATCTGCCACCTTAACCAATCACCCATAACACCCCTAGATGTGGGAGCAATGTTCTCCCACCTCCCTGAAGAGGAGAGGACCAAGGCCGCTGAGGCTGGCGAGCCCATCGTTCTCCACTGTGACCTATCAGACCTGTATGCCCAGTCTACTGGTACAAAGATGGCGAGCAGATCTTCAACCTGCCTGGTGTAGACTTTCAGGAGGATGGGCATACAAGGACGCTGATTATCCAATCGCCTGACTTCTCCCACTCGGGCGTTTACATGTGTCGGACAGCTGATGATGTCAGTGTGTTTCAGGTGGAGGTCAAAGGTGAACAACGGAGATTGTTGTTCTGTGTTTTCTCTGAGGGAATCCTAATACTGTGTTGTACTTCCTCTGTGCCGGCTAGTCATCTTATGTTGTTGTTGTTGTTGTTATTGACAGGATTATCTTGGTCCTGTAACCCAGTGTGGTGGCTTCTGTTCTGAAAATGTTCTCTGAGTCTTCTCTAACCTGTTTTTCAGGTTTCCGATATGTATCTGAAAAAACCTCTGGAAGAGCATGCTTAGTTTGATCACACTGTAACAAAACAGTCCACTACTCACTCCAACCCCTCCAACCCAGCAAGCCTCCTCCTCAACAATCAAACACTAACTCTAACCATGACCATCCAACCTCCCCAGGTCGCTCACCCTCTCCCTCTCACCCACCAGGTCCCCCTGTGCAGTTCAGTGAGGTCCCTGAGGAGGAGCTCCAGAAGTCTGCCATGGAGCTGGATCCTGTGGTGCTCACCTGCGAGGTTTCCAGAGAGGACGCCAACGCTACCTGGTACACAGCTAACATACACACCGCTAGGAAACACAAACTGGATGTCATTATCCTTTATGATTTGGAGTCATTTCTGCTTAGAATATCGTTTATTTAGTGGGAACTGATCATGTTCAGACTGTAAAAAATATAAGTAGGCTTATTACAAAGTTTCAACAATTGCGAGAGCAGTGTTGGCCAGTTGGGTTCAGGCTTTTGTTCCAGCCAAGCACCATCACACCTGATTCAACTAATCAACAATACTGAAGGTTCATTGTCCTGTCCGCCATGACCTTCCTCCAGGTACAAGGATGGGGTTGAGGTCCAGGCCAGTGATAACATGACCATACAAACAGAGGGCACCATGAGGAGACTGATCATCCGTTGTGCTGAGACCTCAGATGCAGGAACCTACAGCTGTCAGTCAGGAGACAACAGCCTCTCATTCACTGTCAACATCAAAGGTATGTACTGTACACTAGCCTACATGTTTTCATGTCATGTAACAGGTGAAGTTGACTCCATTGTGTTGAGCAAAGATGAGACTTTGATGATGATGCAAACCTCAACTCTCCTATCCTGGTGGTAGAATATGCTCATTCATATTCTCCTTTTCACTTGTTGAAACTAAGAGCCTCCAGTGATGATCGTGGAGCCCAAGGAGGACGTGGTTATGGAGGGTCATATCTCTGAGCAGGTGGTCCTGCAGTGTGAGCTGTCCCGCTCCAGCGGTGAGGTCCACTGGTTTAAGGACGGCATTCAGGTCCTGGAGACGGAGAACGTCCAGCTGACGTCCGAGGGACCGTACAGGAGGCTGACCGTCCTCTGCGGCTCGGCAGAAGATTCCGGAGAGTACGTCTGCGACACGGATGGAGACTCTGTGTTCTTCCAGGTCACCATCACAGGTAAGATACTCCAAGGTTCCATACCTGGTTCATTTGTTGTGAGTGGTAGTGTAATCGTTTCGTATTTTGGGGTCTCCTACCAAACCAATCCCCCTTATCAGACGACAACTATTTAATTTACCTTTTTTACACTATTACACATTTTAATCTCATGTCAGACTATTTCATATCCAAACTTTTATTTAAATATGTACATATATTTTAATTGCTTCCTTTTAAATGCAAGTTGTTCTCCCTTTCTCAGAGCTTCCGGTGCGAATCGTCTCCCCTACTGAGTCTGAGCTGGAGCTGACCAGCCTGACGTCTGAGAGGCTGGAGCTCAGCTGCGAGATCTCCCAGCCTGATGCCCAGGTACGCTGGTACAGAGATGGGCTGGAGGTGGAGGAGAGTGCCTCTCTCATCCTGGAAGTCCAGGGAGCCCACAGGACACTGGTCATCCTCACGACCACTGTGGAGGACACAGGAGAGTATGTGTGTGACACAGAGGATGACTCGGTCACATGGCTGGTCACTATTACAGGTATGTGGTCAGTGAACTAACTCTGTTCAGCGTAAGAGGTTTAGTTATGTCAGGGTTAAGTATTTCAATCTTTGGTTTTGTATTTTTCAACTATGTGAGATGAATGGACATACATAATATTATTAACATAACTGTTCACTATGATTTCTTATAAATAAGTTAGATTTTAGGTATCTATATTATGTTATTTTGATGTATTGCTTTCTGCTGTCTGCTAATTTCCCATATTGCAATATTCTGTTCAAAGAATAGAAATGAACCAAATAAATCCCCTCTTCTCAGAGCCTCCTGTGAAGCTGGCCCGCTCTGAAACAATGTCTGACGTAATGGACTGTTTCTCTGGAGAACCCATCGTCCTGGAGATCGAGGTGTCACGGTTCAACGCTGAGGTGATCTGGATGAAGGATGGAGGAGAGGTGGAGGAGAGCAGTGATGTCACCATCACTGAGGATGGACTCATCCGCCGCCTCACCATCCGCACGCCCGCCCCGGGGGACTCTGGGAAATACACCTGTCTTGCCTCAGATGACCTCATCGACTTCCAGGTCAAGGTGTCAGGTAAGAGATGGTTGGAGGTGAATTGTACTTTGTTTTCACACAATTCCATTTGAATTCAATCAGGAGATTATAAAAATACTAATGCAAAAATAGAAAAATATATTAAGAAGTGAGGATTTCATGTCCTAAATTGACTGAATTCAAATGGAATTGACTCTCCAAATGTGAACATTCTCCCTCTAGAGCCCCCAGTGAAGATCGTGAATAGGTCAGAAGTCAAGACAGAGGTCAAGTCCCTGCCCTCTGATGACATCGAGTTGGAGTGTGAACTCTCCAGGGCCAATGCCGTCGCTAAGTGGTACAAAGATGGCCGCCGGTTAAACGAGGACGAGAGGTTCTATGAGGAGGAAGAAGGGGCGTTCCGCTCCCTGGTGATCCTTAACGCTGAGCTGGAAGATTGCGGAGACTACTTCCTTGATGCCGGAGATGACAACATCACCTTCCATGTCACTGTGCAAGGTAAAGAATCACCTAATCACAAATGTAGTCCTATCTGCTATCCCCTAACCCTTAGCCCCTACCACCTACCCCATACCTCAACCCCTCATCCCCTACCCCTTACCCCTATGTAGAGATCTTAGAGGATCGGATAGGTGTAAAACTAAGCACTATGGTGAAAATAATTCCTCCTAGCCTTTCAGAGTGCAAGGTGGATCTGTTAACATATTGATAATACCTGAAAACTGCATCTGATTTAAATCAACAAAAAAACTCAAAAGTCTCTTCCTCCTTCTCCAGAGCCTCCAGTGACCATCCTGGGGAACTCCGAGGACGCAGACTACCAGGAGATGGTTGCCGGGGACGACCTGATCCTGGCCTGTGAGGTGTCCCGGGCCAATGCCCCTGTCCAGTGGTACTGTAACGACAGACAGCTGACTAGCGATGACCGGACCTACATCGAGAGCTACGGCACGCTGAGGAAACTCATCCTTTCTGACATCCTGACCTCCGACTCTGGGAAGTACATGTGTGATGCTATCGATGACAAGATGGTCACCATGGTGAAGATCCAAGGTAATTGGCTGGGCTATATGGACAAACGGGTGTTTACAGTCTTACAGACGTAGGATCTTAGTTTGAGCCAGTTTGCTACAGCATGAAAATAATCCTGCAGAAACAGGAAATGTGAATTATTATATGGATTATAATTAATAAAACATTTTTGGAGTTGATACATTTTTCGTTCGTGTAAATCAAGTCTGACATTTTAAAGTGGAAATTATACACTTTAGAAACCTTTTGTGCAGGAAAAGTCTCAGCAACAAAATCGTGATCAAATTAAGTCGAAATGAGACCCTGTCTACAGTGGAATGAACTTTAACTTTAAAATGTATACTGTATACTATAGGATGTGAACCTTTTACACCTCATCCTTTATTCTCTCTTCCTCACTCTTTGTCTCACTCTCTCTCTCCCAGACTCCCCTGTCACCTTCGTAGATAAACAGGCAGTGAACATCATCACGGGTTATGAGGCAGAGAGCGTGACGCTGATGGGGGTAGTGTCTAAGGAGAACGCTCCCGTTCGCTGGCTCAAGGACTGGACGCCTGTCATAGGGGACCGCTTCCACACGGGGGTCGACGGCGCCAACCGGTTCCTTACCATTGACCCGCTGAGACGGTCGGACAGCGGAGAGTACACAGTAGACGCCAACACAGACGAGATGCATTTCAGTCTGCTAGTCAAAGGTTTTTAACTTCTATGTTGCCATTCTGTCTTTATCTAATTATATAGTAGCTGTAGGTCAGGGGGGAGCACTGTGTTTATTTTACCAACAGGGGTTAATATGATGCTATAAGCCAAATCCCAATACGAAAAGGTGAAAAATAGGCCCCAGGCTTCCCGGGTGGCCCAGTGGTCTAAAGCAAGTGCTAGATGTGCCACCAGAGACTCTGGGTTGGAGCCCAAACCTAAAGCAGTGCTAGATGTGCCTCCAGAGACTCTGGGTTGGAGCCCAAACCTAAAGCAGTGCTAGTTGTGCCACCAGAGACTCTGGGTTGGAGCCCAAACCTAAAGCAGTGCTAGATGTGCCTCCAGAGACTCTGGGTTGGAGCCCAAACCTAAAGCAGTGCTAGATGTGCCACCAGAGACTCTGGGTTGGAGCCCAAACCTAAAGCAGTGCTAGATGTGCCACCAGAGACTCTGGGTTGGAGCCCAAACCTAAAGCAGTGCTAGATGTGCCTCCAGAGACTCTGGGTTGGAGCCCAAACCTAAAGCAGTGCTAGATGTGCCACCAGAGACTCTGGGTTGGAGCCCAAACCTAAAGCAGTGCTAGATGTGCCTCCAGAGACTCTGGGTTGGAGCCCAAACCGAAAGCAGTGCTAGATGTGCCACCAGAGACTCTGGGTTGGAGCCCAAACCTAAAGCAGTGCTAGAGGTGCCACCAGAGACTCTGGGTTGGAGCCCAGACCTAAAGCAAGTGCTAGATGTGCCACCAGAGACTCTGGGTTGGAGCCCAGACATAAAGCAAGTGCTAGATGTGCCACCAGAGACTCTGGGTTGGAGCCCAAACCTAAAGCAGTGCGAGATGTGCCACCAGAGACTCTGGGTTGGAGCCCAAACCTAAAGCAGTGCTAGATGTGCCACCAGAGACTCTGGGTTGGAGCCCAAACCTAAAGCAGTGCTAGATGTGCCACCAGAGACTCTGGGTTGGAGCCCAAACCTAAAGCAAGTGCTAGCTGTGCCACCAGAGACTCTGGGTTGGAGCCCAAACCTAAAGCAAGTGTTAGCTGTGCCACCAGAGACTCTGGGTTTGAGCCCAAACCTAAAGCAAGTGCTAGCTGTGCCACCAGAGACTCTGGGTTGGAGCCCAAACCTAAAGCAAGTGCTAGCTGTGCCACCAGAGACTCTGGGTTCGAGCCCAGGCTCTGACGCAGCCGGCCGCGGTCCATGGGGCGACGCACAATTGGCCTAGCGTCGTCCGGGTGAGGGAGGATTTGGCCGGTAGGGATATCCTTGTCTCATCACGCACTAGCGACTCCTGTGGCGAGCCGGGCGCAGTGCGTACTGACCAGGTCGCTAGGTGTACTGTGTTTCCTCCGACACATTGGTGTGGCTGGCTTCCGGCTTGGATGCACGCTGTGTTAAGAAGCAGTGCGGCTTGGTTGGGTTGTGTTTCGGAGGACGCATGGCTCTCGACCTTTGTCTCTCCCGAGCCCGTACGGGAGTTGTAGCAATGAGACAAGATAGTAACTACTAACAATTGGATACCACGAAATTTGGGTGAAAAAGGGGGTAAAAAAAAATAAAATAAAAAAATGATGTTGTGAATGAAAGTCTTGTAAAGCACCGTGGGGTTGAAAGAATGCAGTATGATGGGGGTTTCAGAGGGCGATAGAAGGTATCACCAATCTTAACAGCTCTCTCTCACTTGTGGTCTCAGAGATGAGGGTGAAGTTTGCCAAGCCGCTCCACGACACCGTGGCCCATGCGGACGGCATGGTGACCATACGCTGTGAGGTGTGTAAGCCCAAGGCAGACGTCCAGTGGCTGAAGGACGGCGTGGAGATCGTCCCCAGCCGGAGGTTCACCATCCGGGCCGACGGCGTGGAACGCAGCCTGACCATCCACAGGCTGACCAGGGAGGACACGGGGGAGTACGCCTGCGAGTCCAAGGACGACCGCACCACCGCCAGGCTCAGAGTCGAGAGTAAGTATTACAGCCCTCAAAATGGGTGCAGGATTTAGTTCCAGCCCAGAATTAATACCCCTAATTAAATTAATCAACAAACCCTCGAGCCATTCGTTAGTTTTTCTTTCCTTCTCTCCCTTTCCCCTCATTTCCCCCCAGTGCCTCGAGTGGTAGAGTTCTTGACAGAGCTCCACAACACCATGGTGTTAGAGGGAGAGGACGCCACCTTCAAGTGCGTGGTGTCGCCAGAGGACGTGCAGCTGGTGTGGGGGATGGACGGCGAGCTCGTCGTCATGGGTGACCGATTCCAGGCGACGCAGAACGGCCTGTGTCACACCCTGGTGATCAAGAGCTGTCAGATCCTGGACTCCTCTAAGATCACAGTGGAGGCTGAGGGGAACGTGTCTAAGGCCACCCTCAAAGTACAGGGTGAGTCCACAGCAGACCTGGGTCAAACTGATGTGGCAAATACTTTCAAATACTTGAGATGCACTTGTTTAGCTTGACCTGAGTGTCAGATGGGAGCAGGCGACTCTCACACGGTTGTTGCTGTAAATGAGAAAGTGTTCTCAGTCAACATACCTACATAAATAACTCAAACAAAGCCTAAGGAAGTGGATTACCATACAAATGTGTATTCTTAGTGAACCATCCTTTTAACAGCATGTTTTGTCCTTCCGGCATTATCCAGAAGCTCAGGTGACCTTCACTAAGAAGATGGAGGCGGTGATGGCCGAGGAGTATGGAGACGCTACCATGGAAACAGAGGTCAGCCTGGACACGGGCGAGGTCCAGTGGATGAGGCAGGGTGTGGTCATCCAGCCAGGACCCCGACACACCCTGGGCCAGAGCGGACGCAAACGCAGCCTGACCATCTGCAACCTCAACCTCTCTGACCGCGGAACCTACCGCTGTGAAACCCTGCACGACCGCACGCAGGTCAAACTCAACGTGGAGCGTAAGACAATGTCCAGACACCATGTTATTCTGATTGATAAGGATAGGCTTTCATCAGATACAGCCCTTAGCTGTGGTATATTGGTCATTTACCACAAACCCCCGAGGTGCCTTATTGCTATTATAAACTGGTTACCAATGTAACTAAGCAGTAAAAATAAATGTTTTGTCATACCCGTGGTATATGGTCTGATATACCACGGCTATCAGCCAATTAGCATTCAGAACTCGAAACCACACAGTTTTTTACTATTGATATGAATGGGATTTCATCATTTAGAGTAACAAACCATAACAGTGTCCTGCTTAGCTGATAAAACAACAGCTTGAGTCCTGGATTCTATTTGCAACTAAATCTACTGTGTCTTTATATATAGTAGCTGTCAACAACAGCTACAAAGTATGTTGGCCTTCACTATCATGTATGGTGCCGCCAGCCGTCAGGCACTAAGTAACAATGGGTAAAGCCCTGTGGGTGAGAGATGGATGATGAAATGTTGGTATGTCATCTGACAATAATAGCCTAGAGACTATAGAGTGATGCTGTGGCAAAAAAAGTCTCCTGGCTTTAGGTGTGTTATCTTTTAACCATCTGTCAATGTCTCTACCTCTACAGCCCGTAAGATCGCCATCCGTAAGGGTCTGGTGGAGACGGACACGTTTGAGCGGGAGACGGCCTCCTTCGAGGTGGAGCTGTCTCACTCTGGCGTGGAGGGCGTCTGGCAGAAGGACGGCATCCGGGTCAAACCCAGCAACCACTGGCGGGTGAGCTGCAACGGGCTGGTCCACGGCCTCACCCTGTCCAACCTTACCCTGGAGGACACGGGCACCATCGTCTTCTCTGCGGAGGGAGTCCGGACCTCTGCCAGGCTCACTGTCAAGGGTGAGGTATCATCAATAATCAATCAAATGTATTTATAAAGGCCTTTTTAAATCAGCAGATGTCACAAAGTGCTGTACAGAAACCGAACCTAAAACCCCAAACAGCAAGCAATGCAGATGTAGAAGCACGGGGGCTGGGAAAAACTCCCTAGAAAGGTAGGAACCTAGGAAGAAACCTAGAGAGGAACCAGGCTCTGAGGGGTGGCCAGTCTCCACCCTGGCCGTGCAGGGTGGAGATTATAAGAGTACATGGCCGTTAAGGCCAGACCGTTCTTCAAGATGTTCAAACATTCATAGATGACCAGCAGGGTCAAATAATAATACTCACAGTGGTTGTAATGTAGAGGGTGCAACAGGTCAGCACCTCAGGAGTAAATGTCAGTTGGCTTTTCATAGCCGATCATTCAGAGGCCAAGACAGCGTTTGTGATATAGAGATGGAGAGGGAGAGAGAGGGTTGAGGGTCGAGAACATCGTCATGAATATCCAGTTATCTAATACAGGGGTCTTTAACCCTGGAGAGCTGTGTCTGGATTGGATGTTATAGTAAAGAACATTTCTTAACATTTCTTCCATGTTGTTGTTCTTTCCCAGAGACTCCAGTGACTCTCATGAAGAAGCTGGTAGACATGAGACTGGAGCAGGGCTCTCCTGCCACATTGGAGTGTGAGCTGTCCAGACAGAACGTGGAGGTCAGGTGGCTGAAGGTAATAGATGTACAACCAATAGACCTGCCGTATTTGTGTCAGTAGTGTTTTACCATGTTATATAGATTAGGCACAGACAGGAAGTAAACAGTTTTATCTCATTAAATGTTGTCTATCCCTGAGAATACGGTAATAATGTTGGTCCCGTCTTTCTTCTTGACTGTAGAATGGGACAGAGCTGAAGCCAGGGAAGACCCAGTACCGTATTTACTCCATGGGGAGGAAGAGGTTCTGTCAGCTGCTGCAGTGTAGCCTCTCTGATGCAGGCACCTACACCTGTGACGTAGGAGACGTCAATACATCCTGTAACCTGGAGGTCTATGGTAATATACTGTACACTCTCCTTATCAAATCACTGCAGAACGGTCTTCATTTCAAGTGCATGTAAAACATCGCAGTACTCTCACCAACGGTACTCTTTGTTGACCATCTAGTGTTGTTATAGTGACAGGAATGCTGAAACAGGTCAACACAGCCAACCTTGTACTGCGTGCTAGTGCCACCTAGAGGTCATGGCTGCCTGACTAATGCTCTTCCATTGGCACAGTTACGCTTGCACACTGTTACTATATTCCAACGTGTTGAACCAATCTTCCAATCTCCCTCCACAGAGCCTGAAGTGGAGGTGCTACATGGGCTGGAGGACCTGTATGTCCAGGAGGACCAGAATGCTGTGTTCATGTGTGAGGTGTCCATGGAGGACGTGACTGGGGAGTGGTACAAGGATGGACACAAGATACGACCCACTAGCACCATCAAGATACGCACAGAGGGTGAGTGATACATCAGTCAATCAATCAGTTAATCCATCAAGCCGTTAAACTTCATGATTGCGGTGTATAATTTGTTCTTAATTGACCTACCTGGTAAAGGTCAAATAAATAATAGAATAAACATTGAAATTCCATGTCTGTGTTTATTCCTTCAGGGACCAAACACTTCCTTCTCATGTGCAACGTTAAAGCTGAGGATTCTGGAGAGATCCGCTTTGTGACCAAACAGACAGAATCATCAGCCTACCTAGAGGTGGAAGGTAGGGCTTCACCTAACGGGCTGCAGGTTTACCTCACCTATCTCTGTGTGATGTTCCAGCTGATCTGACTTCAGTTCCTATAAGCAGACAGCAACCCAAACTCTGTTGTGGGTGACAGAACTCCGTGTCCATGATCTGACCTGAAATCAGTTCTCTTCACTGAAATATCTGCACTTCTCTTATATTTTTTCACAGAGGCCCCCGTGTCTATCGTGAAGCCTCTGAGAGACCGTACGGCTCTGGAGAAGCACCGCGTGATCCTGGACTGCACCGTGTCCACGCCGCGCTGTGAACTCACATGGTACAGAGGCAAGGCAGAGCTGGTGTCTTCTGATAGGCTAGAGATCCACAGTGACGGCTGCTACCATAAACTGACCATCCACGAGGCGACTGTAGAGGACGAGGGTACCTATAGTATAGAGGTTGGGGAGCACACATCCACAGCCCAACTCCTGGTGGAAGGTGAGTGGATGGTGGTTTCTTGTAAAACAATATGTCCGTATTGACATATTGTTGCTCTTTTTCTAAATGTCCCTGTCAGTTTACTCCTCTCCATCTCTCACCTTACCCCTTTCACATTTCTCTCTGTCAGTTTACTCCTCTCCATCTCTCACCTTACCCCTTTCACATTTCTCTCTCTCCCTCACACACGTAGAATGATGTTCCTGACCTTTTGTGGAAAAGGTGCTCCATCTCTTTTAACCCTCCATCCCCTTGCCTCTCCAGCCCAGTCCCTGGTGATAGAGACAGAGCTGGAGGATGTGGCTGTGACGGCTCCTGACCAGGCCTGTTTCCAGTGTGAGGTGTCCGTGGCCATCAGCAGGCCCCCAGTCTGGACTCTGAACGGAGAGACCATCCAGTCCAGCCCTGATGTCCGCTTAGAGAACCACGGAACCGTCCACAAACTGAACCTGAAACAGACCAGACCAGACATGAGTGGGACGGTTACCTTCGCCATGGGAAAGGCCAAGAGCAGTGCCAAACTGAACGTGATGTGGAAGTAGAGGCAAGGGGGAGAGAATGGGAAATGTTGATTCTGTTATGATCAGGAATCGAATGTCTGAGACTGTTTTAGGGTTTGAAGGTACTATATAAGAATGCGGTCTATCTGAGCGAGACAGAAAATGTGATGAAATGTGGTACTTAGGCCCCAAACAACTGTTTCAGGATCAGTTTTGATGTTTTACTCAATGGTTGGGGTTATGAGCAAAGCTGATCGTCAGTCAGTTGTAAAAGGGCAGAAAGTAACCTTGGAGAGAAATGTTAAGGGTGGATTCCAGTCACGTCAAAAGGTCAAATCGGTATGCAACACTTGGGTGTCTGAAGGTGTTACAATGGTTTATAATGGTGGGTATGAATGCCTGTGTGTATGGATATAAATCAATTGCACACATCTGTTACACATATTTATTTTGAAAATATATTGATTGGAAATTAACATTTTAATTCTATAATTAAGTAAAAAATATTTTTTTCTAAATATGTTACATTTTCCCCACTGTCATTAAATACTGACATCCATAGTTTGAATGAAGGTTTTTATCCAATAAATCCATCAGACAATATCTTAGGATAGAGCTTACAAACATTGTTACTTTTGAATGTGCTTCGATGTCAAATCGTGGCTTTTTGTGTTGCTGAGTATAGACTGCCTGAACACAAAAGCACCTGCACTGGTTATATAATTATGTTGTATTTATGGAAGATATAATCAAACAGTTCAATACAATTGGTATGACAAAAAGACTGTCCACAAACTACGTTACAGCTATTCAATCATAAATCACATGAATAATCCATAATATATTAATTTCTTTTTTTTGTTTGCTTTATTACAGTGCAAAACAAAATATACATATGTGTATAATATATGCATATATTATTTAAAGTGTTTGAATACAGGAAGAAGAGGTACAGCAATAGGTCAAGGTCCCCATGGTGATAGAAAGCTCTCTTCCAAAGCACTGTGAATGACTAGGGAACAGCCCTGAAGCAGTTGAAAGGGACTGGATCTACGACAGTAAATATCCCTACTGAGTTTTTATGACATTAATCATGACTTGAGATACGCAAAAAAAAACAGTTAAAATGTGTGTAAATCCTAGATGTCACATTATCTAAATGGCTGTGGGTGGCTTGAATTTCAAACCAGGATTCGCCCAGTTCCTATTGTGTGTGTGTGTGTGTGTGTGTGTGTGTGTGTGTGTGTGTGTGTGAATCCATTAATGCATTGTTAGAGAGCCCGCAACATTCTGGACATTGTACTACAGTGATTTCTGTTCATCCTTTGGATAACACTAAGAAAAAGGGCCAACCCACTTGCCAAAAGAAAAAGACGAATACATTTTTTTTTTTTAAGTATCTAACATGATTGACACAGGCACTTGGTGAGTGTTTAAGTTGGATTGTGAAATTTAGTAAAACATGTTTTAATTGTTTTTAATATTTCTTAATACTGATAGATTTATCATGGGTGTATTGGTTATTTAAACTCTGAATCATCTTATTTCACAAGGTATTTTAGTAGGCCTTTAGTCAACTTTAACACAGTGGCTTTTCCCCATGCATTCATAAAACAGTATCAATCAATACGAATCACTCAATCCATTAAACTACTCTTCCTGTTCACTTCCTGATAGACCATCTTAGTTTTTACTTACAAATAACAATTATTGTGTTGTTCCAAACCCAGGTAAGTACCAATTAATATAGTCCTACCTTGTGTCAGAAGCTTAAGTTTAAAAACCAAACTACCCAAATCCTACAATCTGGTCTAAAGAAGCATAGTATTTTCAGTCCTTTAAAAAGAGGTCATGAAAAAGGGAAAGTATTCAAGTACTGTTTCCAGTAAAAGGAGGGAGAAGTGTGCTTGTCAAAACCAGATGGATAACACACAGTCTCAACACCTTTCCTCCATGGTAAGGCTGGGCGTTACAGCCAAAATATATTTTTTGTCTAAATGTGTTTCATGATTAGTGCATAACCTAGAATGGCAACAAATAAATTTGTGATTTTAAATGGGCTTATTCTAATCCGAAGGTTTTATACTCACCCAAACCAGGACAAAACTGACAGTGAACTAGTCCAATTAGTAGAACTTCTCCTCTAATTTAGCACTGTATCAAAATTCTGTTATTGTAAAAATATATAGCGGTATGTGGATCCATACCGGTATTCACAATATAGTCGCCCAGCCCTCCTCCATGAATGTAGCGTTGATACTGCAGCAAAGGGACAACCAACAGTTTGCCTGGACAAAATGTAAATATGTTTTTCCAACACATATCCAGGTCCTCTTGCAGAATACCAAGGGTTTTCCAGGCCATTGACTGGTACATGGTACTGTGTCCATGTGTCTGAGCTGGAGCATTTAGTCTGTCTGGGTTGAGGTTCATAGTCCACAGACAATGTAATCAAAAAAAAAATCATAAAAGATTATATTGTAATTTAAGGTGCATTTCAGTCATCTGACTACTGTATTTGTTATGAAAACAGTGCCATTACCCCGTATAAATGTTATCTGGCACATTATCGCACATATTCCTATGGTTTTAATAAAAACTAAATGAAACAAATACGATTAAGGGACATGGGAACGTTTTGATAGCTGCAGTAACTGATAAATGTCATTCTCTACGATTCCTTCCCCCTTAACAAGTACTGAAGCCCACTCTGCTAGTCATTATGATACTAGCTAAGCGATGAAAGAAGTAAAACCACTCGACTTACACAAAGCCAATACTTTGCTTGTTAAAAATGTTAAATTGTCTCTTGGTGAATGAAATAAGAAACACATTAAAGTGTTAAAAGTAGTAAATATCCATTCATTCAGCTGTCATTTGCTTTTCCATACAGAGTTCTAGAACTGTTCGGTCTTCCGGAAACTTATTGACTCCAACCCGGCGTTGTAGAACCGATTCTGATTGGATCCTGGGGGTTCTCTCCCATTACCTTCCTGCTACATGGTTTTTCTTCATTGTGAAGAACGCTGTAGATTCCCTCTACTTGACTGTCCTGTATGTTCCAATGACATTTGATGAAAGGCACTGTATAAAATCCTAACTCATTATAACCCACAACATCCATCTACACAAGCCCATCTGTGGTTGAAGGATGGTAGATCGTGTTCTGGAGGGTCAAGTCCTATGTTTCCCCAATAGAGGGCAGTACTAGCGTGATCCTGAAGGGTTGAAGAAGAGGGGTGGGCTTGGAGCTGAAAGTCTTGTGGTTGATCTGGTGGACGGTAGGCTGAGGGGGTGTACGGTTGGTGTGAAGACGCTTTAAGGCTGCGGTTCTCAGTCTGTCCTGTAGATGGCGGTAGTAGAAGGGTAGGGTGACTGACAGCACTGCTAGCTGGAGTCCCTCTGTTGCCTGAGCACCGTGTAGACATCCTCCACTTTACTGAGCCCTTCGAAGAAGGGGATTAGATCCAGGAGCTCGGTGTCGGCCATGTCATCGAACCACGACGCCACAGGCACCTGCAGCCACACACAGACAGGACAGAGTCAAACATGCATGTAGTTACAATGAGAGAATTACAATGGCGAGGCACCAGAGTCGGTCATACAGCTCGTCACAGCGAGAGCCAGGCTCTGGTTTCAATTAACTAGTGAGCTAGTTAGAATGCAGCTAGAGAGACAGCTGATGGCACTTTCCTTCCAGTGGTACGACGTCCTGCTTCTAAATGGTCCTTCAGTCATATAATGGTATAGTTTATAAATGATTCATAAAGGTTTATAAAGAGTTTATCGTTTCTAAATATGTAGTTTTCTATACAATTTTAATTACAAAACGTTTTCACATAACTAAAAGTTTGATAAAGCCAGTCAGCCAACATCTGCCATCTTTAAAAAAAATAATAATTAAGTAATGGATGCTGAAAAAGAAGGAGGAACAGAAAGAGGGGGCCAAGGAGGAGGATGAGAGTGGTTCTTACAGCGTTGTCTGGGTGGAAGACGTAGGAGGCTGGGGAGTTGTCTATGATGATGACCTTGTTCAGGTCCCTGCCCAGACGACTCAGGTCCTTTACATAGTTCCCCCGGTGGAACACACACGACTCACGGAACAGACGGCCGCGGAACGCACCCCACTTATCCAGCAGGTCTGACACTGGGTCAGCATACTGGAGAAACACACATAGGGGTCTCCGTATCAGGGGAGGAAAACAAGTGACGTGATTTCCTGTCTTTTGCAGCTTTTGACCAGCCTTAAAAAGGCCCAATGCAGCTGTTTATCTCCACATCAAATCATTTCTGGGTAACAATTAAAGTACCTTACTGTCATTGTTTTCAATTAAAACGGTCAAAAAGAAACAAATAGCTTCTTAGAAAAATAGTAATTTCTCTAGCAAGAATTTTGCTAGGAATGTTTGGGAGTGGTCTGAGTGGGGAGGGGAAACTGAAAGCTCTCTGTTATTGGCAGTGAGGTTTGGAACTCTTTCTTATTGGTCTATTAACTCATTTACTCCCTGGTGATGTCACCAGGCAGGCCAAAACTCCCACCAAAACAGGCTGAAATTTAAGGTAGACTTTTCAAAACAGCTCTTACACTAAAAGGGCATTATCATTTTCACACCACTATTCCAACCACAGAGTGAAATATAAAACACAGAAATATCACATTTTTGACAGCAATGGGCCTTTTAAACTAACTTGTTTTGATTGCTGGTTTAACATGGTGCTATCCTCACCTTAGCCAGGCTAGCTGTGAACAGAATACATTCAAACAGCTCTCCCATCCTCTTAAGGAACTCATCCACGTGAGGTCGCTTCAACACATATACCTGGATGGATACATTGTATGTTAAGTTTAAGGTTTAAACAAATACATTATCTGTTCACCTCTAGTCTTAAACCAAATGAACCCCCCACCCCACTGATGCATTGAGCCGCCTTTCACTTCTTCTTTCTGTAGTGTTCTGCTGCCGAGGGTCATAGTCCTGAACCAAGTCATGCAGAATAGGCTTTACCTTTCTGAACAAACCTATCCTGGATTACTTGAATCAGGCCCAGGCCCATGATACACTGTTGGCTCCAACTTCAGAACCATGTAGGAGGTGACAGTCTCTCAGCGTGACTCCAATGTTCATTTTGTGGTAGAAAACCCAAGGACTCAGATGCCATTCTAACCCAGCTCAGAACCAGATTGAGCAGTTAGTAACATACAAATATACAGTATTGTAGGGAGCCATATTATATATCTTAAAAATACTAAAGGATTTAACATGGAAAGGTAGAGGCCAATGGCATTGGTCTGTGACAGTTGGGCTCGTCACCATGCATAGTGATAGGCTCACCTGATGAACAGTTCCATCGATCTCTACGGGAATGATAAAATCAGCATTGTTCACCGGCTGTGGGAATAATAAAGATACATTATTTTGAACAAAACCACTTAAAAGACATCCTAAACACCAGAAACAAGTATACATTGAGAGAAACCATGTGTATTTAGAATATAAAAAAACAGCTAGTCTGGATGTGTGAAAGTGGCAACAATGACAGAGATGTCATTGTGACTGCCAACAATAATACTGTGGAGAAACCAATCTCTTTCCTCACTCTCAGTGAGTGTTTCTCATTACTATTGGACATTACTGCCTGGTGATGTCATGCTTTCACAAGAGGGGAAAAATCTCTTTCATAAAAAGAAAACAAGATGCAAAAAGGCACACAAAAACATTTGTGTCCATAGCATTTGCGAGGATAGGACATTTTTTAAAGAAAAGCTAAACCCGAAATTAAATGGTACAGCAATTGTATCAATGTTCACCCATAGCTTTAGAGCTCATGGATGATGGGAAAATGCATCTGTGACTATATAATATTACTAGTGTAAATGGTGCGGCAGTATGTTCCTGGTCTTACCTTGAATGAGCTGTGGACCAGAGTTTCATCCAGGTCTATGACAACACAGACCTTCCCTGCGTCTTTTGACTTGGCCTGAGGAAGCAGCGGTCTGACTTGGACCTGAACCACACACCCAGTTAACGTACACAAACCACAAACTAACATTTGTCATGATACATGTACAATGCAAACTACACTGTGACATAGACCTAAAATACCACCAACACCAAGTCCCGTCCTAGTTTCTAACATTTACTATGACATCATAAACACACAAACAGCATTTACCTGGACTTAGGCAAACACTGCATATACAAACTAGACCACAGCATTTACCTGGACCTACATGAAAACACTGCATATACAAACTAGAACACAGCATTTACCTGGATCTACACAAACTAGACCAGAGCATTTACCGGGACCTACACAAAAACACTGCATATACAAACTAGACCAGAGCATTTACCGGGACCTACACAAAAACACTGCATATACAAACTAGACCACAGCATTTACCTGGACCTACATGAAAACACTGCATATACAAAGTAGAACACAGCATTTACCTGGACCTACATGAAAACACTGCATATACAAACTAGAACACAGCATTTACCTGGACCTACATGAAAACACTGCATATACAAACTAGACCACAGAGCATTTACCTGGACCTACGCAAACCATATACATAGATTCTAAAACTTCCCTGAATCATTAAAGAGAGCAGTGGTACATACCTTGGAGACAGTCCCGTTCTCCTCCACCAGTAGCGGGGCATTGTTGTTGACCGGCGGGGGCTCAGCCTGGTCATGACATAGGCAGCAGAAGAGGCTGTGGAACAGGCCTCGACTCCTGGGCTTCTTAGACGACGAGGGTGGGGGACCTGGAAGAAAATAATGAGTCCATCCGTCAGTCACACAGTCTTCCTGTATCTATTTACTCTCACTGCTCCCTGATGTGGTTTATTCACCGACTCTTAACTTGAGACGTGGATATGTTGTAGTTTGAACTCTTGCGTAACTTGTGGGGGGATGTCGATTGAACATATGTGTGGAAATTCCTGTAGCCCGAGTTGGGATTTGTCCCGATGCGAACAACATATTTCTGCAGATATGTTCAAAGGATAATACATGTGATGTAATGGTTGTTTTTCAAGTTAAATCCAGCAGAATTTATTTCATGTATAGCATCTTTAGTCTTTGACCTCCTTGCAATCATTTGGCTTCAACCTGAAGCCCTTTTCCCAATGGTTCCAATGAAAAACAATTAACAGATAAAACACTTCACTTGGTTAATAGTTATAAGAGGAATGTCCTTGAGGCGAGAGACATGATTGTGCAGCTTTAATATTTCCATGAGGAATATGTAAACTTAGCTAAGAAAGTCATGAGGGGCATGTCACTTCAAATCAGTGACAGTTTGAGTAGCCAGCCACTTAAATCATTACATCTAACTCAATTTGTTATAATGTCGAATCTCTATTTCTAAACGTTGCCTGACGATGACTGCCAGTCTTGGAATAAAACATTTTCTTAAGACTAAACTGACTTCACTTTTATTTACTATAATAAATCTCTAGAGTTCCACTACTCGCTCTCTGCAAACTTCTGCCCAATCAGAAAAGGGACAAATGTTTTCCTTAAACTCTCTTTCATTCTCTTTATTCCCTGTCTTTCTTTCACTCGCAACGTGACCGTGTTACAAACTCTTTCACTGTCCCCCCTTTCTTTCTTTCTCTCTCTCTCCCTCTCTGGCCCGTTCCAGACCTGTGGCCCCCTTTCTCTCCCTCTCTGGCCCGTTCCAGACCTGTGGCCCCCTTTCTCTCCCTCTCTGGCCCGTTCCAGACCTGTGGCCCCCTTTCTCTCCCTCTCTGGCCCGTTCCAGACCTGTGGCCCCCTTTCTCTCCCTCTCTGGCCCGTTCCAGACCTGTGGCCCCCTTTCTCTCCCTCTCTGGCCCGTTCCAGACTTGTGACCCTCCTCTGCCCACTGCCACGTCCAGGCCAAACCAAAACAGGAAGGGGAAATGCGGGGGCAGATCAGAGGGGGAAACAGATGGTGTCAGCCCACCACCACTGACGCAGCAGGATCAGATGTCACAACAAGGCAGGTTACAGAGAGCAGACAGCGACCTGGGAACAGGGCCTCAGCAGGGATACGTCTAATCCATTACCTCTCCTTTAAAGCTACAATATCTAACTTTTTGGGTGACCTGAACAAATTCACAGATCAATGTGTGTAATAAATCTGTCATTCCCATTGAACGCAGGTTGAAGAAGCAGTAGATCTGTTCTATGCTTCCCATTCTCAAGTTTTGTTTTTACTATTGGTTTTGTACACCAGCTTCAAACAGCTGAAAATACAATGTTTTTGGTCATGGAGAAATATATTTCACAGCGGTTTAGATGGTACAATGATTCCCTACACTATACAAGCTTGTTTTGTTACAAACCGAAATTACACAAACGATTAGAAGTTTGGCAACCAGGAAATAGTCTAGAGATTTCTGCATAGTGTATCTTTAAGAGAGGGGTCCAATTCCAAACCAGGCCCTCCCTAGGCCCTAGCCCTAGATCCTGGTTGAGTCCCCTGCCTAACAGATATGAAAGGATTGAAAGATCAACCAGAGGCCTTTAAGGATTCTTATATCATATGTTATTGTATCACAGATACAGTGGATACTGCCTACCAATCAAATCCTTTCACATCCGATAAACAAGAGGAGTCTCTGGGTTGGTTTGTGACCAGTAACGCAGGTTGCCCATTGGCCCAGGTCAGCTAGAGGCAGGAAGTTACAATGTTACAATGTTAAACAGGAAGTCATGGGCTCTCACTCCATTTGTGTCTCCTGGGCATGGCTTTCACACAGTGCTTCCCTTAGGATTTATTTCAGCCATGGTGGCAAGGTAGGTGGTACATTGCTACTGGCGTTAGTGCAATGACATGCTAGCTGTTCCCATAGACCTCCAGGCATTAAGCCAACGACTATCCATATAAAAAAATGTGCCTATGAATATAGGGAAACACTGCAACATTAACATAAACAATACTTGTGTAGTAATGTGTTATCAATACAAATAGAGGAGCTACTCATACCAGGAAGTAAAACTAGTCTACCTGGTACAATTACATCACACACACTAAATACAATCCCTACTTGTTGCCACCTCACACCTTGCTTGGCACATTATCTCCAGACTTCTCTGAGGTCGATCACGGTGACACAGCCACCACTCCGACAACGTTGTGACCAAGTTGTGGACAACGAACCAAAATGGCATTTCACTTATAGCCTATGGCTGTAGTTTAACTGTGCCATCCAATGAGGAAGTACAAGGTGCGTGGGCAGGCCTTAATCTTTGTTTTGAATGGGTCATTATAATGTAGATACTAGGGCTGGCTACTGAAACTGTACAGTCCTCTTGTGGTAACTGCTGAATGCATGACAGCGGGAAAAGCTTTTCAAGAACGCAGCACCCATAACACACAGTCTTCTAGACCAATGGTTAACGTAAACAAGTCACACGTTTATAAATGCATCCGTCTGTAGCCTAGTACACAGCTGCTTTTTAAATGTTAAATGTTAAAACTCTCAACAAGTAATTTCAGCAGTGTTCGCTTTTTTTTAGGAGGTCTATGACAGACAGCAACTGCAGCCTCGTCAATTAATTGTAGCTACGCGATTTGATTGAGTGGGCTCGTCCGTCCTCACTGCAGTAACCTTGCCTGTCAAAAAGTTGCTTCGCGTATCACAACAATGTTGCCATTTGAAGCTTAGTTGTTGCCATTCATTGTGGTTACACAATGGTAGTAGACGGTTGCAGATTTGATACAGTTTCGTTTCGTAAACGCTGTCCTTGTCTTTGAAAACACCCAATGGACGACGAACTAGGCTAGCTAACTGTGAAAAGTGTTGAGTGTGGTGCAAAACAACTGACGTGCATCTTGAGAACTTTCTCCAAAACTTACCCTTCTCTCTATTCCCCTCTTCATCTCGACTAACTTGCGTGATTATTGAGGACTGGTGGTCCATTGCAAAAACTTTACCCACAATAGAAACTAAAAACTTTGTTCCGTTTTAGATTGTTCGCTGACTAGGAACATTAAATTATAAATGTGCACAAAGTTACATAACCGCAAACAGTATTTAAATACATTACGCATCCAAACGATTACATTTCTCGAATATTCAATGACGTACCAGAACGGTATAAAATCTACAAATAAAAGTTATATACATTTAAAAGGGAGTTGGTAACTTTGTTTCAACATGGAGTTCAACTCCGCTCTCAATTTGAAGATACAAACATGGAACTCGGCGGTTTCAAGGCTTCCCATTCCTTTTAAAGTGGCACACAAATTTATGATTGTGCACCGAGAGTGGCAGTCCACTTTTGCAAGAGTACTCGACAGACTACGACGGTCCCTTGAACCATAAATTATAGGCCTATTGTAATTCTGCGTTCATAACATCTTGTAATTTCGTAAATATCAGGATATGACTGGGAACAACCTCATTGAACGCACCTCCAACTTTTATTACTAGTGGGAAACTAGACTATCATCCCTGTGCTCCGAGTTTCCCACTTGCACCTCTCTGACCTAGTTTGTCAACAAAAAAGACAGCAAGCATGGCGGCATCTTCAGTAATTGTTATTTATGGTAAGAACAAAATACAAATTGTTAATACAAAATTTATTCTGATAATCTATTATAGTATAAAAAGTGAAAGCAGCTCTGGCATACTTTTATGCCATACAAGTATTTACGACTTCACAACTGGTAATTACCACCTTCCCACTTGCTTATGAACGCATCATAAGTAACAAGGAAACAAAGATACATTTTCAAAATGGAACTTGAAACCTTTTAACGACAGAGAAGAAGCTGTCCACAAGCTGTTAACAGGTTTAAAGCACTACGTCGCATTCTACTTCTATCTCGACAACAATCCTCTTCGCTGACTTGGGGACTTTTATTTTCGTCATAGCCTTCACCTTTAATTACATTTGTAGCTTGATTGACAGAAAGTATTTAATACTTCATGCAAATAAATGTAATATTATATTCTCCTCTCTCGAACACTTGACATTATATTCGCCCTGCGAATGATTACAATTTACAGTAGTAGAGTACATCAGTTGCTTTGCGTAGCCTACTGTATGTACTCTGTATAACTTTTTTATATTCTCAAAGGAACGCCCAGTTAGGGAACCCTTGAAACTGACTGACAAGGGGAAAAGGATAGGGAGTGTCGTTCAACTGCAAGCGCTGTCGGGACAACCCGCTTTAGTTCAATAGGAGTCCAATTTAAAGGGAAGAATAATGAAAATGTGTGTTTTGCAATTGTATCAATAGTTTATTACAGACTATTTCATAAAAACATTTTCAACATTTCCACATTATAAACACTGCAAATTAAAACATTTACAAATCTTCAACCATCCAAATTCTTACAAAAAAAGAAATACTGTATGTATGGTGAAGAGTAATACATAAGAGTCTCTGTATATTTTTTCTTCATGGCATTTTGTACAGTAGGCCAAATGGTAGACAAAAGTGCCCCAAAATTGTATGATATGAATAGTTCAATAAATTAACAGAACATATACTGCGCGTCATCTGCAAGTAAGCCATTAAAATGGACAACACATTTACATGATAAAGTTTGTAACTTGACCCAATTTAGGCTAAATTGACTCACTAATAGACTGCTGGTCAAGCTAAGAGCAACCTGTCCAATCAACAGAACATACTGTAGAATTCTAGTCCAGCCATTGGCGCAGTGATGACGTTGATGAGGTGTACAAATTCAATAGAAGACTACAGAATCTACATAATCAAAGTCTGACCGTTTTCATCAATGAAGTTGCACTATTGTTCAACTTGAGCATCAACCACAGGACATCTGGTTGCTCCACTAAGATACTCTACTATATTCACAGGTTTGTTATCTGTGTCTATGAACAGTATAATCACAAAGGTGAGCAATATTTTTGCACTGTTTTCATTGTATTTAGAAAATCACCCAAAAGAAGAAGAAAAAAGCACACATGCAAATAAATTAACATGAAAAATGGTTAACAGGTCACATACAATTTCATGAACAAAAACGTTTTTATTTTTGGTTTTGCGTTTTTGAAATGTGTAAATAAATGCAACATAAATTAGCAGCATAAATGATGGTACATTCACATAATCACCACCAAATGTCAGGATGCAGAAATAAGGCTGTGCTCTAAAATCAAACTGACAAATATGTGTGTCCAGGTTAATTGTATTGAATTCATTTTCCAAACCAAATGTCTTGTTTTATATATTTAAAAGTTCTACACACATTGCGATAGCAAGCTCGGAGTAGTACTAGCAGACAGTAGACCTGAAACAGAAACAAATCGTGCCAGGTCCAAAAACAAACGATAACTCAATATTTTGAAACCGTGGTATCCAACAATCCAACAACTGGATTCAAATCTCAGTTGATGAACTGTCCAAGACTCATTCTGTTAGGTCTCAGTAGAATGAGACTCCATGCAGTCTGTGGGCTGGTGCAATGCTTATGGCTCTAATCTCCACTCCCATAACTTACTCAGTCACGGCCTCACTCTGTGGGGGATGAGGACTCAGAGTCCTCCCTCTATCATGGAGCCCACTGTTGTGCACCACACATCCCCCATACCTCCACCCTCTGGTGGCTAGTTAACACTGACATAAGTCATATGCCTTCACTTAGGTAGGTTTGGTGTGGTCGATGTGGTTGAAGAAGCTGAGCTGGAGTAGGAGCGTAGGAGGACCCTGTGTTTGGTGGCGACCTCGGTGCGACGTCGATGGTGCTCCCCCAGGAACTCCTTCAGCTTGGTGGTGGTGAAGGTGAGCGTCTGTCTCCTCAGCTTCATCAGGTACGAGTCCTGCAGCCATGCGTGGGTGAAACAGTCCTTGGTGCTCAGACGGGCCCTGCGTTGCAATAAAACACATGGTCCAATCAGGGATCAGAACACAGGAGTCCTGTACTGATCTAGGATCATGACACCACTTTTTTTCTTGTTTTCGTGGTATCCAGTTGGTAATTAGGCTTTTCTCATCACTGCAACTCCCGTACGTACTCGGGAGAGGCAAAGGTCGAGAACCATGTGTCCTCTAAAACACAACCCATCCAAGCCGTACTGCTTCTTGACACAATGCCCGCTTAATCCGCAAGCCAGCCGCACCAATGTGTCGGAGGAAACACCATAAACCTGGCAACCGTGTCAGCATGCACTGCACCCAGCCCGCCACAGGAGTCACTAGAGCACGATGGGACAAAAACATCCCTGCCAGCCAAACCCTCCCCTAACCTGGACGACGCTGGGCGAATTGTACGCCACCCCATGGGTCTCCCGGTCGCGGCCGGCTGCAACAGAGCCTGGACTCGAACCAGGATATCTACTGGCAGTGGCCTTAGACCACTGCGCCACTCGGGAGGCTATGGCCCCACTTTCCATGTAATCTTATTCATTATGATTTAAAAGGCAAAAATGACGATCACTCCACTCGTGGTTTGTTAAATAAGATAATGATGTAGCTACTCTTTGAAGCACTCACCAGGCATAGCTACTCAGCATCTTCTTGAGGAACATCGAGGCACTTTGGGACACGTTGGGGTAGAGCTTGGTCGGGTCAAACTTGGCAATCTGGATTTTGGTCTCAGTCTGGTGTGGGTCTTTGTCCTGAAAGGGCAGCCTACCGCTAAGCCTGAGCAAAAGTATCATAGACAATGAAAGTTCTGAGAGAAAAAAATAAATCGCACAACTTCACAGACTTATGACAATAGTGATTATGAAATGAGTACGTTGTATATTTACATGACGTAGGTTAGAACCCCCAGGCTCCAGATGTCAGCTGGAGGGCCGACCACATCACCTTTCACCATCTCCGGAGCTTTTCACGCCAGCATAGAAGGAGCAGAGAGAGAGTTCAGAGGAAAATAGTGATCATGGTGATGATAACAGCTTATTACCCAAGATATACTTGGCGTGTACCAGTTCCAGATACCAGTGGGAAAGTCAATAGTGTTACCAACTCACACATATACTCCAGTGTGCCCAGGCCGCTGTTGTATTGTTTGAGGGAGAGAGGGTTGAAGTTCTGCGCGCTGCCAAAGTCTACGATCTTGATGACATTGAGGTTGGTGACCATGACGTTGTCAGGCTTGATGTCTAGATGGAGGATGCGTCTGTTGTGGAGGTACTCCAAACCCTGAAGGAGCTGAACTAGGTAACACACCACGTCATCCTCCGAGTAACGGAACCTTAGCAGGAAAATAGATTTATTCCACGGATATGTTGTAGAGCACAGCTGAGAGCAGTGTGCAAGTGTACAGTGCCTTGCGAAAGTATTCGGCCACCTTGAACTTTGCGACCTTTTGCCACATTTCAGGCTTCAAACATAAAAATATAAAACTGTATTTTTTTGTGAAGAATCAACAACAAGTGGGACACAATCATGAAGTGGAACGACATTTATTGGATATTTCAAACTTTTTTAACAAATCAAAAACTGAAAGATTAGGCGTGCAAAATTATTCAGCCCCTTTACTTTCAGTGCAGCAAACTCTCTCCAGAAGTTCAGTGAGGATCTCTGAATGATCCAATGTTGACCTAAATGACTAATGATGATAAATACTATCCACCTGTGTGTAATCAAGTCTCCGTATAAATGCACCTGCACTGTGATAGTCTCAGAGGTCCATTAAAAGCGCAGAGAGCATCATGGAGAACAAGGAACACACCAGGCAGGTCCGAGATACTGTTGTGAAGAGGTTTAAAGCCGGATTTGGATACAAAAAGATTTCCCAAGCTTTAAACATCCCAAGGAGCACTGTGCAAGCGATAATATTGAAATGGAAGGAGTATCAGACCACTGCAAATCTACCAAGACCTGGCCGTCCCTCTAAACTTTCAGCTCATACAAGGAGAAGACTGATCAGAGATGCAGCCAAGAGGCCCATGATCACTCTGGATGAACTGCAGAGATCTACAGCTGAGGTGGGAGACTCTGTCCATAGGACAACAATCAGTCGTATATTGCACAAATCTGGCCTTTATGGAAGAGTGGCAAGCAGAAAGCCATTTCTTAAAGATATCCATAAAAAGTGTTGTTTAAAGTTTGCCACAAGCCACCTGGGAGACACACCAAACATGTGGAAGAAGGTGCTCTGGTCAGATGAAACCAAAATTGAATTTTTTGGCAACAATGCAAAACGTTATGTTTGGCGTAAAAGCAACACAGCTCATCACCCTGAATACACCATACCCACTGTCAAACATGGTGGTGGCAGCATCATGGTTTGGGCCTGCTTTTCTTCAGCGGGGACAGGGAAGATTGTTAACATTGATGGGAAGATGGATGGAGCCAAATACAGGACCATTCTGGAAGAAAACCTGATGGAGTCTGCAAAAGACCTGAGACTGGGACGGAGATTTGTCTTCCAACAAGACAATGATCCAAAACATAAAGCAAAATCTACAATGGAATGGTTCAAAAATAAACATATCCAGGTGTTAGAATGGCCAAGTCAAAGTCCAGACCTGAATCCAATCGAGAATCTGTGGAAAGAACTGAAAACTGCTGTTCACAAATGCTCTCCATCTAACCTCACTGAGCTCGAGCTGTTTTGCAAGGAGGAATGGGAAAAAAATTCAGTCTCTCGATGTGCAAAACTGATAGAGACATACCCCAAGCTACTTACAGCTGTAATCGCAGCAAAAGGTGGCGCTACAAAGTATTAACTTAAGGGGGCTGAATAATTTTGCACACCCAATTTTTCAGTTTTTGATTTGTTAAAAAAGTTTGAAATATCCAATAAATGTCGTTCCACTTCATGATTGTGTCCCACTTGTTGTTGATTCTTCACAAAAAAATACAGTTTTATATCTTTATGTTTGAAGCCTGAAATGTGGCAAAAGGTCGCAAAGTTCAAGGGGGCCGAATACTTTCGCAAGGCACTGTACGTGTGTGTGTGAGCATCATGCTCCACACACCTGTCTATAAGGCTGTGGAGCAGCTCCTTGCCAGTGCAGTACTCAGCCACCAGCACCAGGTAACGTGGGGTGACGTAGGCCTCGTGGAGGGTCATGACCTTGTCGTTGTGGAGAGACTTGAGGATCTCATACTCCTGCAGGATGGACTTCTTAGTCTCCTGGTCGTACGGAACGATCTTAGCCATGAAGACGTGTCCTGTGGCGTTCTCTCGACACTCCCGGACCACACCGAACCGCCCTCTGGCCAGACAGAGACAATACGGCAGTTTAGTCACTAAATAATGTGTGGTTAAACATGAAGCCAGTTTCCCTGACTGAAATGAACCATATAAGTAGTAGTAGTAATAGCAATACTGTGTAGCGTAATAGTGTACTACTGTAGCTGTAGAAATATTGACCACATCTCTAACATCTCAGTCACCTGGCTTTCTCATCCAGGAAGGTGTAGGGCTTCTGTGGGACTCCCTGTCGTAGAGCTGTCTCACCCGGCTTGAGTGTGGTGCGGTCCCTGGGGTCCCTCGAACAGGGGTGCCCCGCCCCTCCCCTATTGGGCTCAGACTGCTGACCTGGAGCACTTGGGGGGATAAGGAGGGGGCCGGGAGGGGGCTGGGTGCCATACGGGCAGTGGCGTAGGTAGGAACGGACGCCATAACGGGCTTGGTGGGGGTGGAAGGAGGTGTAATGAGAGGGAGAGGGGGAGAGATGGGTGGGGTTTGGGTCATGGGTGGGACCACGTTGACAGGACTCTGGGGTTTGGGGAGGACGAAGGGAGGAGGTTTGACTACAGGCGGGGAGGGGAGAGTTGGAGGGGTGGTAGGGGTGACCATCAGGTGTTCAGTTGGAGGGGTTGTGATGGCAGGGCTGGCGGGGGCCGAAGGTGTAGAGGGAGAGAGAGCTGCGGTGGGAGCAGGGAAGGTTAGAGACGTCTGTGTAAGGGAGGGTGAAGAGGGAGAGACAGTGGACACCGTTTTACCAGGAGGTTGCATTACTGCTGGTTTGACCTTTGTGATAACAGTCACTAAGGTGGTAGCTGCTGGGGCAGGGTGGGAGGGAGGTGAGGAGATTGTCTTCACAATGGCCACCGCTGGAGAGGACACGCCTACTGCAAAGCAAACACATGTCTCTTCAATATCATATTATCATAACCATTCTGTAAAACAAATATGCAACAATACAGAAAAAACGGCAGAACATTCTTTACCACTTCTTTTGACCCAATTTAACATAATTTAACACAATTTACAGAATTTGAACCCCCTGTCCAACAGGTGTGTTTCAGCACCTGTTGAGTCCAGGCTGACTTTGTCCGATGTGTTGCTGTAGGGTCCCTGTCCTGCCTTGTTGACGCAGGCCACTCTGAACCTAAAGGCGCCCCCTGGTGGCAGGTCTGTGACATTGTAGTAACAGTCAGCCACTCCAGTCGCTATGATCAGCCAGTTGGCATCACCTGAAAGGAGAAAGAAAATAATGCTTCATTTATATGATTGCCAATTGCGTTATGTTATATCAATATGGCCAAATAGCCAATTTATATGCGTCACTTTGACTTTACACACCAATGTCATTTGTTGCAGTACTTATAATTCACACAAGGTGGAGATAGTGTTTCATGTTGATGGTGAAACAGACGAAGGTTATGTTTACAATATCAGCTGTACACTAAGGTGGTGTGGAGCCATAATTATCTGTCATAGTCACAACTCATACAGAGGAATAACAGAATAACAAAAGAACATTCACATGGTAATGAGGAGATAGTGGGGTACAATCCAATGAACAAACACAGACAACAGCAATCATCCAAAGCCCAGCCTGGCAGTAACTGTGTGGTAATACAAGGTATGAAGCCATCCAATTCAATCAGTCCTGAAATCATATTAACATTCATGTCATTCCCACTTTGATACAGTCCTAACGATGTAGGCTCTACAATGATTCACCGTATTATGAGACCATAATGACTTATAAAGCGTGATGAAATAGGGCTCATTAGCAGTCTATGTGGCCAGTTTGTACTGTGACTATTTGCCCAGTGTTTGAGTTATTCACTGCACAGTAGTGTTTAAAGTGACAGCCAAAGGTGTTTCCTACCCAACCGCCAATAAGGATAATACATTTGGGTGAAGTGGGCTGTAAAATAAATCAAACATTAATATTTGGCTTGAGTTCATGGAGATGACTAGCCTGGAATCCAAATTGATATTCTCAGTGTCAATCGTGACATCAGTTTGGACTCCAGGCTAGGAGATGAATGTCAACCCACCTTCTGTCTTCCTCTCCAGAGAGTAGCTACAGGGGGGCTTGGTGTCGGCTGGTTTCCATAGCACCAGGGCTGTGTTGTTGTACGTCTGGGGAACCTCCGGGGTGCCTGGCCTTTTGGGGACACCTGGAAGGTGTGACAGGGGGGAGGAGAGTTGGGTGGAGGGGAGGATGAAGGTAGGGTGGAGGGAAGAAGAAGGTGGGGTGGAGGGGAGATGAAAGTGGGGTGGAGGGGAGATGAAGGTAGGGCGGGGGGGAGATGAAGGTGGGGCGGAGGGGAGAAGAAGGTGTGGGGCGGAGGGGAGAAGAAGGTGGGGTGGAGGGGAGAAGAAGGTGGGGTGGAGGGGAGATGAAAGTGGGGCGGAGGGGAGAAGAAGGTAGGGTGGAGGGAAGATGAAGGTGGGGCGGAGGGAAGAAGAAGGTAGGGTGGAGGGAAGATGAAGGTGGGGCGGAGGGGAGAAGAAGGTGGGGTGGGGGGAGATGAAGGTGGGGCAGAGGGGAGAAGAAGGTAGAGTGGAGGGAAGATGAAGATGGGGTGGAGGGGAGATGAAGGTTGGTTGTAGGGGAGATGAAGGTGGGGTGGAGGGGAGGGGAGATGAAGGTGGGGTGGAGGGGAGGGGAGATGAAGGTAGGGTGGAGGGGAGGGGAGATGAAGGCAGGGTGGAGGGGAGATGAATGTAGGGTGGAGGGGAGATGAAGGTGGGGTAGAGGGGAGATGAAGGTTGGTTGTAGGGGAGATGAATTTGGGGTGGAGGGGAGGGGAGATGAAGGTGGGGTGGAGGGGAGGGGAGATGAAGGTAGGTTGGAGGGGAGGGGAGATAAAGGTAGGGTGGAGGGGAGATGAAGGTAGGTTGTAGGAAAGATGAAGATGGGGTGGAGGGGATATGAAGGTGGGATGGAGGGGAGGGGAGATTAAGGAAGGGTGGAAGGGAGATGAAAGTGAGGTGGAGGGGAGGGGAGATGAAGATGGGGTGGAGGGGAGATGAAGATAGGGTGGAGGGGAGATGAAGGTGAGGTGGAGGGGAGGGGAAGAGATGAAGATGGGGGGTGGAGGAGGGGGAGATGAAGGGAGGAGAGATGAAGGGTGGAGGAGAGATGAAGGAAGGGTGGAGGGGAGATGAAGGAAGGGTGGAGGAGAGATGAAGGAAGGGTGGAGGAGAGATGAAGGAAGGGTGGAGGGGAGATGAAGGTGGGGTGGAGGGGAGATGAAGGTAGGGTGGAGGGGAGATGAAGGAAGGGTGGAGGAGAGATGAAGGAAGGGGTGGAGGGGAGATGAAAGTGGGGTGTAGGGGAAATGAAGGTGGGGTGGAGGGGAGATGAAGGTGGGGTGGAGGGGAGATGAAGGTGGGGTGGAGGAGAGATGAAGGAAGGGTGGAGGGGAGATGAAGGAAGGGTGGAGGGGAGATTAAGGAAGGGTGGAGGGGAGATGAAGATGGGGTGGAGGGGAGATGAAGATCGGTGGAGGGGAGATGAAGGTAGGGTGGAGGAGAGATGAAGATGGGGTGGAGGGGAGATGAAGGAAGGGTGGAGGGGAGATGAAGGAAGGGTGGAGGGGAGATTAAGGAAGGGTGGAGGGGAGATGAAGATGGGGTGGAGGGGAGATGAAGATCGGTGGAGGGGAGATGAAGGTAGGGTGGAGGAGAGATGAAGATGGGGTGGAGGGGAGATGAAGGAAGGGTGGAGGGGAGATGAAGATAAGGGTGGAGCGGAGATGAAGGAAGGGTGGAGGGGAGATGAAAGTGGGGTGGAGGGGAGATGAAGGTGGGTGGAGGGGAGATGAAGGAAGGGTGGAGGGGAGATGAAAGTGGGATGGAGGGGAGATGAAGGTGGGTGGAGGGGAGATGAAGATGGGATGGAGGGGAAATTAAGGTAGGGTGGAGGGGAGAAGAAAGTGGGGTGGAGGAGAGATGAAGGAAGGGTGGAGGGAGATGAAGGAAGGGTGGAGGGGAGATGAAAGTGGGGTGGAGGGAAGATGAAGGTGGGGTGGATGGGAGATGAAGGTGGGATGGAGGGGAAATGAAGGTAGGGTGGAGGGGAGATGAAGGTGGGGTGGAGGAGAGATGAAGGAAGGGTGGAGGGGAGATGAAGGAAGGGGTGGAGGGGAGATGAAAGTGGGGTGTAGGGGAAATGAAGGTGGGGTGGAGGGGAGATGAAGGAAGGGTGGAGGGGAGATGAAGGTGGGGTGGAGGGGAGATGAAGGTGGGGGTGGAGGAGAGATGAAGGAAGGGTGGAGGGGAGATTAAGGAAGGGTGGAGGGGAGATGAAGATGGGGTGGAGGGGAGATGAAGATCGGTGGAGGGGAGATGATGAAAGTGGGGGGTGGAGGGGAGATGAAGGTGGGTGGAGGGGAGATGAAGGAAGGGTGGAGGGGAGATGAGATGAAAGTGGGGTGGAGGGGAGATGAAGGTGGGTGGAGGGGAGATGAAGGAAGGGTGGAGGGGAGATGAAAGTGGGGTGGAGGAGAGATGAAGGAAGGGTGGAGGGGAGATGAAGGAAGGGTGGAGGGGAGATGAAGGTGGGGTGGAGGAGAGATGAAGGAAGGGTGGAGGGGAGATGAAGGTGGGATGGAGGGGAAATGAAGGTGGGGTGGAGGGGAGATGAAGGAAGGGTAGAGGGGAGATGAAGGTGGGGTGGAGGGGAGGGGAGGGGGAGATGAAGGTGGGATGGAGGGGAGATGAAGGTGGGGTGGAGGAGAGATGAAGGAAGGGTGGAGGGGAGATGAAGTAATGGTGGGGGGGAGATGAAGGTGGGGTAGAGGGGAGATGAAGGTGGGATGGAGGCGAGATGAAGGAAGGGTGGAGGGGAGATGAAGGAAGGGTGGAGGGGAGATGAAGGAAGGGTGGAGGGGAGATGAAGGTGGGATGGAGGGGAGATGAAGGAAGGGTGGAGGGGAGATGAAGGAAGGGTGGAGGGGAGGGGAGATGAAGGAAGGGTGGAGGGGAGATGAAGGTAGGGTAGAGGGGAGATGAAGGTAGGGTAGAGGGGAGATGAAGGTGGGGTGGAGGAGAGATGAAGGAAGGGTGGAGGGGAGATGAAGGAAGGGTGGAGGGGAGATGAAGGAAGGGTGGGGGGAGATGAAGTTGGGGTAGAGGGGAGATGAAGGTGGGATGGAGGGGAGATGAAGGAAGGGTGGAGGGGAGATGAAGGAAGGGTGGAGGGGAGATGAAGATGGGGTGGAGGGGAGATGAAGGTAGGGTGGAGGAGAGATGAAGATGGGGTGGAGGGGAGATGAAGGAAGGGTGGAGGGGAGATGAAGATAAGGGTGGAGCGGAGATGAAGGAAGTGTGGAGGGGAGAGGAAAGTGGGGTGGAGGGGGTGAAGGTGGGGTGGAGGGGAGATGAAGGAAGGGTGGAGGGGAGATGAAAGTGGGGTGGAGGGGAGATGAAGGTGGGATGGAGTGGAAATGAAGGTAGGGTGGAGGGCAGATGAAGGTGGGGTGGAGGAGAGATGAAGGTGGGGTGGAGGGGAGATGAAGGTGGGATGGAGGGGAAATGAAGGTAGGGTGGAGGGGAGATGAAGGTGGGATGGAGGGGAAATGAAGGTGGGATGGAGGGGAGATGAAGGAAGGGTGGAGGGGAGATGAAGGTGGGGTGGAGGGGAGGGAGATGAAGGTGGGATGGAGGGGAGATGAAGGTGGGGTGGAGGAGAGATGAAGGAAGGGTGGAGGGAGATGAAGGAAGGGTGGGGGGAGATGAAGGTGGGGTAGAGGGGAGATGAAGGTGGGATGGAGGGGAGATGAAGAAAGGGTGGAGGGGAGATGAAGGTGGGGTAGAGGTGAGATGAAGTTGGGGTAGAGGGGAGATGAATGGTTAGGAGCAATAGAGAGTTAGAGGGAGATGTTGGGTTTGGTGGAGTGGGAAGTTTGAGTAAAAAAAAACAATGTTTTATTGTCGCATATTTTGATGAGTTAGGGTGTCACAGAGGGGGAGGTTTTGGGAAGGGGAAAGTTTGGATGGTGTCACAGAGTGGAAGGATGGAGATAGCCGATGGAAAGAGGAGAAACTACCCAGGACAGAGTAATGGGTTTTTAGCAAAAAAAATATGCAAACCATACATGGCACTAATAGCTTTTCACCCTGATATGATGATTTTAATGAAGGCTGCCCACCACTGAGACTGATCCAGCCAAGGCCTCAGACCTCAGACAAGATGAGCAGTCTGGGGAATCCCTCAGCCAACAGATTGATGACAAATGGAGACAGACAGCATCAGCAGACGGGATTAGTAATGCAGACGCCCAGACAGTGTTCCCAGAGCAATTCAATTTGAAGCTGTGAAAATCAAACTGAAATGTAGCGCATTGAGTCTGACACCTGAAGAGAGAGAGAGAGGCCATCAAGTGTCTGGAGTCACCTAGTTCTGTCGCTTTGCTGATGGATATTTGACATTTGTATTGATATGGTTATTTATAGCCTGCTGTCTGGACAAGAACCAACAGATGCCAAATCATAATTTGATCATCCTGTTGTTGCAGGAACTAAAAAAGACTTCTAAAAGTTTGTAATTTCCACTTTAAAATGTCAGACTTTATTTGCCTTAACGAAAAATGTATCAACCCCCTACAAAGAAATAATAATAATTCTAATCCACAAAATAATTCACATTTCCTGTTGATGCAGGATTCTTTTCCTGCTGTGAAGAACTGGGTCAAATTAAGATCCGGAATCTGTAGTAGCAAGATGGACTGTCTGAGTGACAGTTGATTATTTGATTCTAACACATTGGATTCCAACCTGGGAGCGATTAGAAAGAGGTTGTAAATTCAAGGCAAAAAGCCATTCGTTTAATGCATTGCATTCACACTGAAACACAAATCCTATTACCTAAATCTTTCAAGGTTCATCACATCGTAAAGATTAATAATACATGTTTTTGCTTGGAATGAAGGGCAAATTCCCCTTTCTGGATTCAGTGTAAATGTCATGTTTACACTAAAGGTTTTGGATGCAATTCAAATCCAACAGATTTTACAGGTCCAGGATATTAGAATATCGCGTGAAGATAACGGCTTCAAACAATGGGTATTTTCCTGTTTCTCCACAAATCTAAACGACGGGATTGTCGTTGATAATAACATTTTCTTGTAGATAACATGTTACTCACAGGCCAGAGACAGTGTGCAGGAGCTGGTGACGCTGGCTAAGGGGTTACTGGCCACACACTCATAGAGCCCTGCGTCCCTCCTGCTGGTCTTCATGATCGTAACGAGCTGCCTGCCGTCTGGACAGGAGATCAGACTCATCCTGTCGTCCATCTCCAGTGGTCTCTTATCTGTGGACAATAAACCCATCAACAATAATCATTACAGTGGCATCCTGTAAAGTAGTGTGTCATTGTACAGTCCTATTTCAAAAGGTGTTTATCTAGTATTCCATGAGAAACTTTATGGAAATAATCATCTCTAACATCAACACAAGTTTAGGAAGTCGTGCTCACACAGGGCCCCATGTAAGCATGAGCTATGATGGGTTATGACAATATATCATCCCTTCACAGGCAACGACCAACGTTTCAGCAGCAGATCCTACGGTAAAGCTTTATTAGACAGCGCTGTTGCAAAGAGTGTTGTGTCTGTCAGCTCTATGAGTTCTTACCTTTCGTCCAGCTGATTTGTGGGTGGGGGCTGCCAGCCGGGAGGCAGCTAAGAGTGACAGGGTCACCCTCCAGTAAGACGTGGTCCCTCAGCTTGATGAGGAACACAGGAGGGAAGTCTGGGAAAAACAAGGGTGTGGCTTAATAATATTATTGAACACTGAGAATGAACCTAGAATGTAAAAGCAGTGTGCAGCTTTCATTGCCAAACTCCAACTCTGTATGCACATTCAACATAAAGGCAACTGGTTGCTGAATTTAGCAGACAGTACTAGAGGAAGTGCGGGAATACTGCAGGCTGCCTGATGACCCCTCATCTTTGGCTGAGGGGAGGACAGTCTGAGAGGGGGTCTTATCCTTCCTGCTCCTGCCCAGACCCCACCTGTCCCACCGCGACCGTCTGTCAGTCTCTGGAGCTGTGGAGGACACGACATAATGGCAAACAGCTGAGACAGACGAACCTGAGGAGGTGAGCTAATATCTCCAGTATGTATGCTGCAATAGTTTATGTGCCTGGGGGCTAGTGTCAGTCTGTCCTATCTGGTGTAATTCTCCTGTCTTATCTGGTGCCCTTTGATCTTAGGTGTGCTCTCTCCAATTCCCCCATCTCTCCCTCTCTCTCTCTCTCCCTCTCCCTCTCTCTCACACACACTCACTCACTCACTCACTCACTCACTCACTCACTCCCTCACTCCCTCTCCCCTCCCGTAGGACCTGAGACCTAGGACCATGCCTCAGAACTACCTGGCCTGATGACTCCTGGCTGTCCCCATCCCCAGTCCACCTGGTTGTGCTGCTGATCTAGGACCTGCTATTTTGACCCTCTCTCTCTCCCACCACCTGCTGTCTCGACTTCTGAATGATTGGCTATGAAAAGCCAACTGACATTTACTCCTGAGGTGCTGACCTGTTGCACCCTATATAACCACTGTGATTATTATTTGACCCTGCTGGTGATCTTTGAACATGTTGAAGAACGATCTGGCCTTAATAGCCATGTACTCTTACAGTTTTAGAAAAATTATGCTGTCTAGAACCAAAAAGGGTTCTTCGGCTGTCCCCATAGGAGAACCCTTTGAAGACACCCTTTTTGGTTCCAGGTAGAACCCTATTGTGATCCAGGTAGAACCCTTTCCTGAGAGGGTTTTACATGAAAGCCAAAAGAGTTCTAATTGGAACCAAAAAGGGTTCTCCAAAGGGTTCTCCAAAGGGGACAGCCGAAGAAACCTTTGGGAATCCTTTTTTCTGAGATTGTATAATCTACACCCTGCACAGCCAGAAGAGGACTGATGTAAAAAGGGCTTTATAAATACATTTGATTGATATTTGATGGAAATTGCCAATGCCAGTTTAGCCAGCATAATATATCAAGATACATATTACTTACTGAGCGACTTTTGACTTTTTGACTTTTCGGAATGAAGGCTTGATGCAGACCCAATGGATTCCTTGGACACTTTGGATTCTTTGTTTGTCTGTTTGGTTAGCTGATTCTCTGGGATCCCCATCTCTTTGAGACCTCTTCCCTCGGACTGGGAATGTCGATGACGGGAAAACAGTGGAGTTTTCTTTCCCTCTGGCTTCTCTTCCTCCATCTCTTTCCTATCCTCTGACTGGCTTCGGACTTTCCCAGAAATTCCTGCCACCTTGTTCTCAAACTTCTTCCTCATCGCCAAGACGGGGGAATCGCTGACCTTCTTAAAATCCCTTTCTTCTGCATCTTTCCGACTTTTCTCTTCCTCCACGCGTCGCTTGGCCTCTTTCTCCTCCTTCCTTTCCTCTGACTTGCTCCTCAAACTGGCTGAGATACCCGCTACTTTGTTCTCAAACTTCCGCCGCATGGCGAAGACAGACGACTCCTCCATCTTTTTGCGTTCTCTCACCTCCTGCTCTCTCAGAGCCTCTATATTGTCCAGCTCTGTCGTGTCCAGACTCTTACTGCGGCCTATGGCCCAGGACACCCTGCGCTTACTGGCCGCAGGCTCAGTCTCCTTTGACTTCTCCTCCTTTTTATCTATGGATGGGGTCCTCTTGGTGCGCATGGAAAACCGTCCAATGATGCCCAGGGACCCTGGGTCTCTCTCCACCTCCCTCAAGTCCTGGACGGACTTGGACTTCTCCTGCAATCCTTGGGGCACCATCTCCAGTGGAGCCCCAAGACGCCCCGGCCAGTATACCTCCTGACCCTCGCCTGTCTTACGGGGAAGGGTCGGGGACTTCTCTTCTGATTTGGTCCTGGTAAGTCTCCGGAGCCCACGGGTAAGGGATGACTCACGCTTCTTGAACCTCGATTCAAAGACTTCCTCCGAGTCGATGTCCTTGATATCTGTTCTGAGGGGCGTGGTAGGTTGGCGTGGGGTAGTGGGGCGGACTGGGACCGTAGACGAGCTAGTCGAGATGGTTGGGCTTGTTGGGCGTTCGGTGGCCACCTTAGCGAAGACGGCAGGGTGTTCAGGAAATGTGGGGCTAGGTGTAGATTGAGATATCTGGCTGCTGTCAGGTTTTCCAGATGGTACTACAATAGTTTGCATCACGTTGGCATACGCAGACGTTTTTCTTGTAGGCGTAACCCTTGGAGAATCACAACCTTTTGCTTTCACCTCTTCTTTCTTTAACTCTATCTCCTGCTTCTCTTTCTGTTCATCTTCCTCAGTATCCTTCTCCTCTATGACGATCACAGGAGCTAACACAGTAGGAGACCTGCCCTGGGAAATCTCCCTCTTCGACTCGTGTCTATCAACCCTCTCCTGTGCTTTGGTCCTTCTCTCCATCTCTTCATCTCTTTCAGACGTCTCCTCAGACTTGCTCTTCTTCTTCTCCTCTGGCTTTTCCCTCGCTCGTTGGTCCTCTTTGGCTAAGGTGGGCTGTATGGAGGAGGAGGGCCCATGAGAGTAAGGTCTGGAATCCAGCCTGGTCTGCTCCATAATTGCTGATATGGAAGTGGCCTCCTGGAGGTCTTTCCCCTGTGAGTTCCTCTCAATGCCCTGGGTCCTTTCAGCACTGTCTCTCCTCTCAGTGCTCTGGCTAGATGTGCTAGTGGGGATCTCTAAGGGGGCTCCAAACTGCCGGTGTAGGGGAATGGGCTCCGAGTCTCCCTGACTGAAAGAGGAACTCTTCTGGAACATTTTGGATTTGGATGAGTCCTCCACTGCACTTTCGGCAGATGCTGCTCTGGCCAGCAACCGCTCTGGCGCCCCCACCCTGGATCTCCTCAAGTTTCGGTCCAGGGACGAGGTTCGCCTCTCGTCGTCCATTCCTAGGGTCTCCAGCAGGGGACCTCGCAGGCCGCTTTTGCTGTTGCCTCCCCTCAGCAGCCTCTGTCTCATCAGCTCCAGTTTGAGGGCATAGTCCTCCTGGCTCATCTTGGCCGCCCCAGGGCTGGGGCTCCGATTTGGTAGCTCCATGGAAACAGCCTTTTTAAGGCTTTTTTTGCCGTTGTCTTCCTTGCCCTCCTCCACAGCCCCCTCCTCTGGTTCAATGTGTAGAAGCAGGGCCGAGTCAGCTGAACTGCCCCTCCTCATTGTCGCTCTCCGGGACTGAGTCTGAGTGTCATCCTCCTCCACACTTGAGCCCTTCTTCATGGGGACTCTCTTCGTTTTCACTGCAGTCTTCTCCTCTTCCGAAGACCCGCCATCTTCCTCGGTTGTTACCCTTTTTCTCGTTCCTCTGCTTCTTCCTAATTCCTTGACCTCCTTTTTGGACACCACCTCCTCTATGGGCTGTTCCCTGTGCCGGGTTAACCACGCCCCTTCCACTGTCCCATTGTCCCTGGAAGGCAGTCCTGTGACGTCCTCGTCACCTGGTATCTCGTTGAGGGAGACCCTGGAGCCGGAGAAGACCATAGATAGAGGCATGGGGATGAAGGGGAGTTCGTCCACATCGTCTGAGTCAGAGGATGAGGAGGGTGGGGGCGAGCCCTCTTTGAGGTGACGGGCCACAGCGATAGAGATGTGGTTGGACGAGTCGTTGAGAAGCTCAGGGATGGAGCGCATCACCATCTTGGATTTGTAGCTGATGAGGGAACGCTGGGTAGAGATAGGGAAAAGGGGACATGTTAAAGGAGTCATTTGGAAGGTGCTTAGAGGGATTCATTGAAGTGTACTACTATGTACTACTTACAGAAATAATGAATGCCTTACCTGCCAACGTCTTCGAGATAAGACCTGCTTTAGGATCGCTGTGTTGATGCTCTTGTCTTTTATTGGAGTCTTGAACCAGGAGTGGCGAAGGCTCTCTGTAGAATTAGGCCTCCTGAGAGTAAAACATCACACGGTGACAAATAAAACACCAAGTCCCAAACACTTATTTTCTGGTCTTATTTTGTGTTGAAATTGTTTGAATTCTTAATATAAGGGAATTCATTACAATCAATTTATACCAAGGCATTATCATCAATAACACTCACAGTCTGTCAGCCACCAGCAGTTTGATGACGAACCCCTTGGCCTCTCTACAGAGGTCAGCAAACATACTCTCCTCAAAAGCCACATTTTGGTTCCTGATGTTGAGGACGGTGCATCTGTCGTTCTCCCCAGCAAAAGGAGACACACCAGTCAGGCTAGAAGGGAAATATGTTATGTTGATAGTCTTTTATTGAGACTGTTCACTAGCTGTCAAATCCATTTTAAGTGGGCCAATTGAAGCCTGAGGCAATATGCAAACAATATCCAGGTGATATGCATTGGTGTTTTGCTTACTGAGGTTATAGAGTGTGGCGAAAAATTACATTTCAAGATTGACAGAAATGTAATGCAAAAGGTGTATTGAATTCTAAGAATATCTCGACCAGAGACATTTATCATGTTCTTAGTCCAAGCAGAACCTTAACCACTCACCATAGGTAAGTGATAACCCCAATAGGCCTGTGAACAGAGAGAGGGAGACAGATGACTTTCAGAGGGCAAGATGAAGGAGAGAAGGAGAGAGCGATAAAATCATGATTAATCAGGAAATAGATTAAAGGAGTCTCCAGCCCCCACCCCCGACCAGGTGCTCACCAGATGTCTGTTGCCTTGGAGACCGGCGTTTGGTTAACGATCTCAGGGGCAACAAATTCCGGAGTGCCATATTTGCAGTAGTGGGCTTCATTGGTCCCCAGCTTGACGGCATTGCCAAAGTCACAGATGCGGATCTTGTCACTGTGTCGACCTGCCATGAGGATGTTCTCAGGCTGGGTGGGTTGGATGAAAACAGGGAATTATTAAGAACATAAGCTAGGTTTCCATCCAATCGGCAACAGATTTTCATGCTAATATTCTAAACTACAAATAAAATGTACATTAGAGACCATCCTCTGTTATTTGATCTATGTGAAACTATGACTTGATTTGTGTAATGTTATTAATTTTAGTGTACATGTTTTGAGTGAGGAAAATGCATTGGTATCTGAGTAGTATGTATTCTGGGGTTTGAAATATTCTTTCCTTGTTATATTAAGTAAGTTGATAATTGCAGAAGTATCTGTTATACGGTGCCTTCTGAAAGTATTCAGACCCCTTGACTTTTTTCACATTTTGTTACGTTACGGCCTTATTCTAAAATGGATTCAATAAAAATTAAAAACTCTGCAATCTACAAACAATACTCCATAATGACAAAGCAAAAAAAGGCTTTTAGAATTTGTAAAATCAGAAATACTTTATTTACATAAGTATTCAGACCCTTTGCTATGAGACTCGAAATTGAGCTCAGGTCCATCCCATTTCCATTGATCATTCCTGAGATGTTTCTACAACTTGATTAGAGTCCACCTGTGGTAAATTCAATTGAATGGACATGATTTGGAAAGGCATACACCTGTCTATATAAGGTCCCACAGTTGAAAGTGCATGTCAGAGCAAAAACCAAGCCATGAGGTCGAAGGAATTGTCCGTAGAGCTTCGACACAGGATTGTGTTGAGCCACAGATCTGGGGAAGGGTACCAAAAAATGTATGCAGCATCGAAGGTCCCCAAGAACACAGTGACCTCCATCATTCTTAAATGGAAGAAGTTTGGAACCACCAAGACTCTTCCTAGAGCTAGCCGCCCGGCCAAACTGAGCAATCGAGGGAGAAGGGCATTGGTCAGGGAGGTGACAAAGAACCCAATGGTCACTCTGACAGAGCTCTAGACTTCCTCTATGGATATGGGAAAACCTTTCAGAAGGACAAAAATCTCTGCACCACTCCACTAATCCGGCCTTTATGGTAGAGTGGCCAGACTGAAGCTACTCCTCAGTAAAAGGCACATGACAGCCCGCTTGAAGTTTGCCAAAAGGCACCTAAAGACTCTCAGGCCACGAGAAACAGATTTTCTGGTCTGATGAAACCAAAATTGAACTCTTTGGCCTGAATGCCAAGCGTCACATCTGGAGGAACCTGGCACCATCCCTACGGTGAAGCATGGGTGGTGGCAGCAACATGCTGTGGGGATGTTTTTCATCGGCAGGGACTGGGAGACTAGTCAGAATTGAGGCAAAGATGAATGGAGTAAAGTACAGAGAGGTCCTTGATGAAAACCTGCTCCAGAGCGCTCACGACCTCAGACTGGGGAAAAGGTACACCTTCCAACAGGACAACGACCCTAAGCACACAGCCAAGACTACGCAGGAGTGGCTTCAGGACAAGTTTCTGAATGCCCTTGAGTGGCCCAGCCAGAGCCCAGACTTGAACCGATCGAACATCTCTGGAGAGACCTGCAAGTAGCTGTGCATCAACCCTCCCCTTCCAACCTGACAGACCTTGAGAGGATCTGCAGAGGACTGGGAGAAACTCCCCAAATACAGGTGTGCCAAATTTGTATCTTGTAGCGTCATACCCAAGAAGACTCAAGGCTGTAATCGCTGCCAAGGTTTTTAATATTTAATACATTTTCAAAAATGTCTGGAAACCTGTTTTTGCCTCATCATTATGGGGTATTGTGTGTAGATTGATGAGGGGCAATTAAAAAAATAATACATTTTAGAATAAGGCTGTAACATAACAAAATGTGAAAAAAGTTGAGGGGTCTGAGTACTTTCCGAATGCACTGTATAATAGCTTGTGATTAAAGTACTGTATTTGTCCCTTGCACAGTGGGAATCTGATGTACCTTGATGTCAAGATGAGCAATGTCTTTCTGGTGAAGGTAGCTGACCCCTTCAAGCACCTGCTGAATACTGGACCGGATCTGCAGCACAGAATATCTCCTTTAACACATTTGACATTCTATATTCTACATTCTGTATTCTATATTCCATATTTTACATTCTACAATGAACAAAAATATAAACACAACATGTAAAGTGTTGGTCCCATGTTTCATGAGCTGAAATAAAAGATCCCAGAAATCTTACTTACTCACAAGAAGCATATTTCTCTCAAATGTTGTGCACATATTTGTTTACATCCCTGTTAGTGAGCATTTCTCCTTGGCCAAGATAATCCATCCACCTGAACGGTGTGGCATATCAAGAAGCTGATTAAACAGCATGATAATTACACAGGTGCACCTTGTACCGCGGACAATAAAAGGCCTCTCTAAAATGTGCAGTTTTGTCACACAATGCCACAGATGTCTCATGTTTTGAGGGAGCGAGCAATTGGCATGCTGACTGCAGGAATGTCCAACAGAGCTTTTGACAGAGAATTGAATGTTAATTTCTCTACCATAAGTAGCCTCCAACATCGTTTTAGAGAATTTGGCAGTACGTCCAACCGGCCTCACAACCAAGTGTAACCACGCTAGCCCAGGACCTCCACACCTGGCTTCTTCACCTGCGGGATTGTCTGAGACCAGCCACCCGGACAGCTGATGAAACTGATGAGTATTTCTGTCTGTAATAAAGCCATTTAGTGGGGGGAAAACTATATTTGTTTGACTGGGTCTGGCTCCCCAGTGGGTGGGCCTGGCTCCCAAGTGAGTAGGCCTATGAAATCCATAGATTAGGGCCTAATTTATTTATTTTGATTGACTAATTTCCTTATATGAACTGTAACTCAGTAAAATTGTTGAAATTGTCACATATTGCGTTCCTATTTTTGTTCAGTATATATTCTACATTCTACAATCTACAGTCTATATTCTACATTATATATTCTATTTTCTACTTTCTGTTTTCTACATTCTTGTATGCGCAACATATAAAAAAAACCTATTTGACTGAATTTCGCTATCTTTTAGATAAAGATAATTGAGTCGTTCTTGGTTGATTTTTCCATGCAATCCAAAGCACACTCAAACATAAGGTCAACAGGCCAAGGCAAACCTCGGACTCCATGACAGTAGTCTTCTTGGTCAGTCGGTCCAGAAGCTCCTCATGGCATCTTCACACAGCAGTTAAGGAGAATAGAGGTATAGTGTGTAATAACCATAGAGATAGATAGAGGACTCTAGTGCCCAAAACCCCATTTTAGCATGGGCAGCGCCATTGAGGACTTTAACCATTTTGAAGTAATCAACTGGGTGGGACTTCCTATGGGTTAAGGAGGGATCACATGATTCAATTTGTGTCATCAGAAGGGATCAGCCAATGAATTATACTCGTGAGCAAACAACACAGTACAGGTGGCAGTATACACCCTTTCAGTTTGTTCACCAACTCATAGACATAGTAGAAGGTGGACTACTTCAAAATGGAGATGGCCTCAATGGCTTTGCACATGCTCTCACAGGCGCCATCATGAGACAGATACAATAATGCAATGTCTATATAAGTCTATGGTGATAACCTTATCGCGATAGTCCAAGTGGGAGGCAAATGACATTTTTTATAATAAATGAACCAAACTCCCACACATGGTGTCTCCTGGTAATGAAACCAATCTGTGATGAGTCAGGAGAAAGTAGCGCTTCGGTTCAGTCATGCCTCCAGGGGAGCAGAAAGGACATTGAGATTAATGCTATCCAGCAGTTCTCTCTCATCCACACAGTGGGAAGAAGGTGGGAAGAAGGCTCTTGGCTCTGGTATGTTCATGGAGAGGATTTTATGCAAAGACGTTGGATCAATGCCATATTTTGATCCATATTGGATCTAGCTGTAAACAAAATTGAATATAATTTGAAAACAAACAATTCTAGGAAACACGATGTTGGTTTCTGGTTGAAATCTGGGCTAAATTGAGTACATTGATGGCTTTAGTTTTTGATGCAACATACATAGATGAGATATTTAGATTAACAGGGAAAGAACCTTGTCGCAACCAATACAATACTGTCTCAGAGGATATGTTACATTCAAAATGTTAATCTCTTGTAATGTGGCTTCTTCCATGCTGACCAGACTGCCCACGGTACGTGAGCGTTGCAAAATAAATGTATACATGCATATTGTTCAATCATTTCATCCAAACTGCTCGCGAGCGTCTGTGTATCCAGTCGCTAAATAGTTTTATTTTAGACACGTGACGCTCTGCAAGTCCCGCCTCTGGTTTTTACAAACATATACCCACATGGGTGATTGAAAGATGAACGGGGTCCACACTCCAGTCAAGTTGGTGGTGGTAATGCCAACCACCATATAACATCCACAGAAGAAGAAGAAGAATGAACAAGGAGAGATGAATCAAAGCAAAACTAAGTCAAAACTAACTAGGTTTCCTCTTTATCTGTGGATTAATTGTTGGAGTAGAGAACACACCACTTTAAGTGACTCAAAATGGGTCAAAATTCTACAAAGATCCAGAAAAAAAGGACCATAAGCATTTCAGGTAAAATAAACTAATGTTTTCTAAATCCAGAGGCGCTACATCGCAAGACCTAAGGGAACACTTGTGAAACAGACCAAACAGACTAGACCGGGGTTTGGTGTTTGAGAAGTGAAAGATTCTTCTCAAAATCTAAAGACACAACCTAGATTGGAGCAAATGTCTTAAGGAGTTGAACATGTTATTTTTCCAACCTTGTCAAAGTGACAAAAGGACAAAAACAAGGTCAATGAATGTTTAATGTGTTTTGACCTCTCCCCAAATGAATAGAGTTGGTTCACAGTTGGTATTTTATCCTGCGTGTCGTGAAAGCGTCTGGTGGGGATAGACAAAATCAACATGCGCATGAAGGCGCATGATGGCGAACACGGACTCATGCGCAGAACCGGTTAGGTCATCATGTTATGGGTTTTCTGACAACTGAAATGAATCAAAGAATTGGTCAGTGAAAGGATACAGCTCAGTGATGATGACAACCATGTTCTTCTTCTCAAAGGCGTCATGGAAGTAGAGGATTTTCTCGTGGTTCAGCTCTGACAGAAGGTTCATCTCCCTCAGGGCCAAGGCCTTCCTCTTGGCCCTCGCAGACACGAACTTGGCCGCGTACTCCACCTTCCCCTTCTTCTCAGACACCCTCTTCACATAGGAGAACGCCCCACTGGAAAACAGTCGCACAATGATGATATCAATGCAATAACTCTAGGAGAACGCCCCACTGGAAAACAGTCGCACAATGATGATATCATTGCAATAACTCTAGGAGAACGACCCACTGGAAAACAGTCGCACAATGATGATATCAATGCAATAACTCTAGGTGAACGCCCCACTGGAAAACAGTCGCACAATGATGATATCAATGCAATAACTCTAGGAGGACGCCCCACTGGAAAACAGTCGCACAATGATGATATCAATGCAATAACTCTAGGAGAACGCCCCACTGGAAAACAGTCGCACAATGATGATATCAATGCAATAACTCTAGGAGAACGCCCCACTGGAAAACAGTCGCACAATGATGATATCAATGCAATAACTCTAGGAGAACGCCCCACTGGAAAACAGTCGCACAATGATGATATCAATGCAATAACTCTAGGAGAACGCCCCACTGGAAAACAGTCGCACAATGATGATATCAATGCAATAACTCTAGGAGAACGCCCCACTGGAAAACAGTCGCACAATGATGATATCAATGCTATAACTCTAGGAGAACGCCCCACTGGAAAACAGTCGCACAATGATGATATCATGCAATAACTCTAGGAGAACGCCCCACTGGAAAACAGTCACACAATGATGATATCAATGCAATAACTCTAGGAGAACGCCCCACTGGAAAACAGTCGCACAATGGTGATATCAATGCAATAACTCTAGGAGAACGACCCACTGGAAAACAGTCGCACAATGATGATATCAATGCAATAACTCTAGGAGAACGCCCCACTGGAAAACAGTCGCACAATGATGATATCAATGCAATAACTCTAGGAGAATGACCCACTGGAAAACAGTCGCACAATGATGATATCATGCAATAACTCTAGGAGAATGACCCACTGGAAAACAGTCGCACAATGATTATATCAATGCAATAACTCTAGGAGAATGACCCACTGGAAAACAGTCGCACAATGATGATATCATGCAATAACTCTAGGAGAACGCCCCACTGGAAAACAGTTGCACAATGATGATATCAATGCAATAACTCTAGAATGACCCACTGGAAAACAGTCGCACAATGATATCAATGCTATAACTCTAGTAGAATGACCCACTGGAAAACAGTCGCACAATGATGATATCAATGCAATAACTCTAGGAGAACGCCCCACTGGAAAACAGTCGCACAATGATGATATCAATGCAATACCTCTAGGAGAACGCCCCACTGGAAAACAGTCGCACAATGATGATATCAATGCAATAACTCTAGGAGAACGCCCCACTGGAAAACAGTCGCACAATGATGATATCAATGCAATAACTCTAGTAGAATGACCCACTGGAAAACAGTCGCACAATGATGATATCAATGCAATAACTCTAGGAGAATGACCCACTGGAAAACAGTCGCACAATGATGATATCAATGCAATAACTCTAGGAGAATGACCCACTGGAAAACAGTCGCACAATGATGATATCAATGCTATAACTCTAGGAGAATGACCCACTGGAAAACAGTCGCACAATGATGATATCAATGCAATAACTCTAGGAGAATGACCCACTGGAAAACAGTCGCACAATGATGATATCAATGCTATAACTCTAGGAGAATGACCCACTGGAAAACAGTCGCACAATGATGATATCAATGCAATAACTCTAGGAGAACGCCCCACTGGAAAACAGTCGCACAATGATGATATCAATGCAATAACTCTAGGAGAATGCCCCACTGGAAAACAGTCGCACAATGATGATATCAATGCAATACCTCTAGGAGAACGCCCCACTGGAAAACAGTCGCACAATGATGATATCAATGCTATAACTCTAGGAGAACGCCCCACTGGAAAACAGTCGCACAATGATGATATCAATGCAATAACTCTAGGAGAATGACCCACCGGAAAACAGTCGCACAATGATGATATCAATGCTATAACTCTAGGAGAATGACCACATCTTTCAATGGGATTGAGTTCTGAGAAACCAAAAGTCCTAGTTGAGAAAGTTAAGGGACATGAGTATTAATCAGTACGTGACACCTTGTTATCGTTCAACTTCTGGTGAGTCAAGCCAAGCTCTACCAGAGAAAAACAAAAAGCCTTTGTGATGTGTTCCTCTATTGACGGGTGACTCACCTCTCCTCTATTTCTGTCTGCTATCATTATGCAGTCAGGGTGTTGTTTGGTGTGGTGGAATTCCCCCTACTGACCCTTGTGGCCACCGTTCACAGTGCAATTTAATACAGATAGCAGCTACCACTCGCAGAGCCTTCAAATACAGAAGAGATAGCCTGGCAGAGCGGATGATTGCCTGGTCCATGACTCACCGTCCTATCTCCTTGTGTACATCGTAGTAATCAGTCAGTCTCCTCATCTTCCTCAAAATGGACCCCTCATCCTCCATGGGCTCCACCACCTCCTTCCTCACTGCAGGCAAAGGGTTGGAACAGGGGGGCAAGGTTAATGTGGGTTAGTGGGTGGGTTGTGTGTGTGTGTGTGTGTGTGTGTGTGTGTGTGTGTGTGTGTGTGTGTGTGTGTGTGTGTGTGTGTGTGTGTGTGTGTGTGTGTGTGTGTGTGTGTGTGTGTGTGTGTGTGTGTGCGCGTTTGCGTGCGTGTGTGTGTAGGCGTGCGTGCGTGCGTGCGTGGGCTGACAGATGGTTTAATAGTCTCAGACACCTTGTGGTCCAACCCATATGGAGCAGATTTGGTTGTTTAACTCTCGATTACAACAAGCTTTGGCTGAGATATTACAAGGACAAACAGATGCAATCCAACTAAAACTGACATGTCTGGCACCAACAAATAATAGGAAAAGCCTTGGTACTGTGACATCTGTGTTAACAATATTCAGTATGCAGAAAAAACACACTGTGTCTTTAACACCTTACCATAAGGGTGTGTTAATCAACAGTAATTAATCAATTATATAAGCACTATGTATCATTCCTGTAGATGTTTTTCAGACTTATCCCAATATCTGTATATATCCTTATACATTTCAGACAATATAGACTATGGTCCTGACCTTTGTGGACAGTGAGTTCAGCCTTGCAGGAGACTTGCCCAGCCAGGTTCTTGGCGGTGCAGGTGTACAACCCTGAGTCCTCAGGCCGGGCGTTCAGCACCACCAGGGAACACTCCGTATCATCGTACACAAAGGTGAAGTGACTGCTCTCTGACAGGAGAGTGTCATCCTGGAACCACAGAACAGATAACCACAATCAATTCCACTTGATCAACTATCATGGAGGAGTAGGTTTGTTTTCCTGGAACCACAAAGGAGTTAATCATCCAACAACCTGCTTAATCACTGCAGAATAAGTTTATGTGGTGAATGATATGATATCCATCCATTGACTCTTATCATACCTTGTACCACAGAATATCAGGATCGGGTTGTCCCTCGACAACCACAGCAAAGCGAGATGTCTCTCCTACATGTATTTCCAAGTCCTCCATGATGGACTCAAATTTAGGACGCACTGTTGGGAGAAAAGGAGGATAGAGAGTCTGGGGTCAGTTTGGCTTTTTACCTCATCATAGTTACAGTAAGCACCAGGGCTGTTAGCTGATTCTAGATCTGCACATAGGGGTGAACTTTGACCCCAAACTCACCTGCCATGGCCAGTAGGATGGTACAGAGGTCGCTGCCAAACTGGTTGTTGGCTGTACAGACCAGCTGACCAGTGTCAGTGCTCTTCACCCTCTGGATCTTTAGGGTGTGTTGGTCGTCGTCTGGCATGCTCATCTCAAACATCCCTGGCTTGTTGAGCAAAACCACTCCCCTCCTCTTCCAGGTGACCACAGTATTGACGTGGTTAAGGGTGAGGGTGATGCTCACGGACTGGTTCTCCACCACGTACACAACGTCAGGCTTGTCCAGGATGATGGGAGCTTTCCTCTGATAGGGACCTGATAGGGATCAAAGGTCTAATGATCAGGGGATCAAACCATCATCTCGGATGTATTGACAGACCATCATTCTCTCACAATAGTAGATCCGATATATCCGGCTACATATCCATGTAATTATAATATTTTTGTACACCTGCTGCAATGTGTTTGGTGACATTGCTTTTGCACTATGTTTACATAAATCAATTTAAACTTTGAACCTCCAACATAACTGTAGAGACTTGGAGCTTATATAAGCACCTCTATCCATGAGCTGCACCAGGTCAGTGGAGGGGGAGGGTTTGCTGAGGAGCTTGGCGGTGGCCGCTAGGACCCTGAAGGCATAGCGGACTCCCTTGGAGAGACCGGTGACTGTGTAGGTGGTCTCTCTCAGGTTGGAGACTATGATGCTCCACTGGATGGAACCCAGAGGCTGCTGCTGCACTGCATACATCAAAGAACTCCCATCTGGAAGTACAACCATGAGGGTTACTGTAGTAGTGTAGCGCATTTGGAGGGTAGAGGAGCCTGAAAGGGACTCAAATCCAGGTCCCTGTGACTCTCAGTTATATTGAGGCATACCTATGGAAGAGTCAAGCCTCTTTGGTTTCTTCCAGCTGAGTGTTATGGTCTTCCCTGTTATGGACTCTACCACTGGAGGACCATCGGGGGGATCAGGAACAATATCTACCAAGGAAAATACCAACACACTCATACTGTAATCAGTTGGCACAATGATTCTCGTGGCTTTTTTGGTTGGAACATCTGTTGCTGTGATTGCTGGTGGATGGTCCCCATCCATACCTGTGACGTAGAGGTGTGCGTAGCAGGCTGCCTTCCCCACTTTGTTGGAGATGACACTCTTGTAGACGCCCCCGTGGCCGTGACACACACAGCGGATGACCAGACTGTGGACATCCCTGTCTGGAGGAGGAAGAGAGAGAGAGATGACACAGGTAGAGGAGGGAGCGAGAGAGAGATAACTAATGTAGAGGAGGGAGAGAGAGAGAGATGACGCAGGTAGACGAGGGAGAGAGAGAGATGACTAATGTAGAGGAGGGAGAGAGAGAGAGATGAGGCAAGTAGAGGAGGGATAGAAATAATGAGAGAGAGCAAACGAGAGAGAGAGAGAGAGAGAGAGAGAGAGAGAGAGAGAGAGAGAGAAAAAAAAAAAAATAGAGAGAGATTACTTCCTTACGCTGGGTCATCTTCCTGTCGTCTGTGCTGTGTATCTTCTTGCCGTTGTGGTACCAGGCAATGGTGGGGTAGGGCAGGCCCGCCACCTTACACTTTAGCACTGCCTCCTTCCCCTCGATCATCTCCAGGTCAGCCAGGGGCTTGACGAAGTCAGGCATGGTCCTCTGCTCCTGCTCCACCTCGCTCTCCAGAACCTCCGGCTCCTCAGCGATGGAAGGCATCTTCTCCAGCTTCGCCCTGGAGAGAAGAAGGAAGCAAATAGAATGAGAGACCGAAAGAAAGGGAAATACAGAAGAGAAGACAATGAAACACTCCTATTATCTGTTTTTAGACCACTGAGATGAGGAGAAGAAGCCACTGCAGACTAGTGGGATCACCCCACGTCTATGGTTTACACCGTACATGTGAGAAGAGACAGCGGGCCGCGGTTCCTGCGTGTAGAGTTCGGCTGTGGACTCCGCCTTTCCGTGTGCGTTCTTAGCGATGGCTGTGTAGAAGCCCTCCGTGTCGCTGCTGACGTGGGTGATGACCAATGAGTAACGGCCTCCTTCCTGCAGGAGACGCACATTCTCACTCTCCTCCACCGGGTTCTCTGGATGGAGATAAACACAATATGGTAGATTCATAAAGAGTCAACCAATGGGGTAACAAAGAGACATTACGAGCCATACTAGCCTACATTACCAATTTGCTGTCCATTCTGTACCAATAGGAAATACAGTACTTTCTAAGAGAGATACTTACCGAAATGGTTCCAGGTAACGATGGGAGGTGGGGACCCGCTGACCTTGCAGTCAAAACAGGCGGTGCGACCCTCTATGACCTCCAGGATGTCCAGCTTGCGGGTGAACAGGGGCTCCCTGGAGGGAGTGACCTTTAGGTGGGCACTGGAGGTCAACTCCTCTGGAAAAGGAAGGAAAATCATCAGCAATTACATTAATGGTTTCCAAGTAGTTTATAGACAATAAGTGATTTACAAATTATTTAAAAAAGAGGTTTTAACTCATTGGTTGAAATTGTGTAATCATCATTTTTGATTCTTGCCAAATAGTGTGGCTGTATCATTACATTACTTACAACGGCAGCAATTCATTACTGTCGTATAAACCCATTATTTGGCAAGGAAGTTTTCTTTCTGGAGTTGTCATTTACCGTTGGCAGTGCTCAGCTTGCAGGTGTAGGTTCCACTGTCGTCTTCATGTACTGAGTTTAACAGCAGCCGGCACCTGCAATGGAAATCCCCTCTGTCAGCTACCTGGACCTTATTACACGCTCCATGAGCTAACACTGCCTCACATCCACTTGTGTGGGCTGTTTCCTTCATTAGAAAAAGTGAATGTCCATTCACAGTTTGCTTACGGATGAAATGTTGTTATGTCAGAAATTGAATTTTGAAGGCCCCTCCATATTGTTCTGACAAACCATCCAATCTTCTCAGATCAGAGTGGATGAAGGAGAAAGGGGCATGGAAAGGAAATCAATTCAAAGATTGAAGGCACACCCTCTATTGCTCTCATCCATTCAATCAAGGGAAAGGGAAAGAATTCACTTAAAAGCATTGAGGCACCTTTCCCTTTCATAGTGTCTAGGCCAGGGCACTCCAACCCTGTTCCTGGAGAGCTACCCTCCTATAGGTTTTCACTCCAACCCTGTTCATGGAGAGTTACCCTCCTGTAGGTTTTCACTCCAACCCTGTTCATAGAGAGTTACCCTCCTGTAGGTTTTCACTCCAACCCTGTTCATGGAGAGCTACCCTCCTGTAGGTTTTCACTCCAACCCTGTTCATGGAGGTTTTCACTCCAACCCTGCTCCTGGAGAGCTACCCTCCTGTAGGTTTTCACTCCAACCCTGTTCATGGAGAGCTACCCTCCTGTAGGTTTTCACTCCAACCCTGTTCATGGAGAGCTACCCTCCTGTAGGTTTTCACTCAACTCATGGAGAGCAGGAGAGCTACCCTCCTGTAGGTTTTCACTCCAACCCTGTTCATGGAGAGCTACCCTCCTGTAGGGTTTCACTCCAACCCTGCTCATGGACAGCTACTCTCCTGTAGGTTTTCACTCCAACCCTGTTCATGGAGAGCTACCCTCCTGTAGGTTTTCACTCCAACCCTGTTCATGGAGAGCTACCCTCCTGTAGGTTTTCACTCCAACCCTGTTCATGGAGAGCTACCCTCCTGTAGGTTTTCACTCCAACCCTGTTCATGGAGAGCTACCCTCCTGTAGGTTTTCACTCCAACCCTGTTCATGGAGAGCTACCCTCCTGTAGGTTTTCACTCCAACCCTGTTCATGGAGAGCTACCCTCCTGTAGGGTTTCACTCCAACCCTGCTCATGGACAGCTACTCTCCTGTAGGTTTTCACTCCAACCCCAGTTGTAACAAACCTGATGCAGCTTATCAACCAGCTACTTATTAGAATCAGGTGCGCTATATTAGGGTTGGAGCGATAGCAGGGTTGGAGAGCCTTGGTCTAGTCCTACCCACCTCTTCCCGTTAAAGGTCATCTTGCAGTTGAGGAGTGCCGGCTGAACCAGTTTCCCATTGGACAGCCAGTCTACCTCCACATCCAGAGGCCCGGTCATGTGACACTCAAACATGGCCGACTCTCCGGCCGTCACCGCTACGTCTCGCACCTCTCTGATGATGGCCAGGGCTTCCTGTGCCGGGGAGGCTGGGGAAAAGACAGAGGAGAGACCAACACACATCTGTTACTGTTGCAGCTAGAAACACAAGCATTTTGTTGCACCTGCAATAACAATACACTTTGATTTGATTTGGAGTTTTTTCAAAATGCAGCTGGCACCAACCCTAATGGTCAGTCACTGACGTTGGTCTTGTGGATTTTGGAGCGATCTTTACCTTTGACCTCTAGTTTGCATTCGCTCTGCTTGGTTCCGTATTCGTTGATGATCTTGCAGGTGTAGAGTCCTGCATCAGATCTCTGTGCTGAAGTGATGATCATTTCACTGGTGCCGTGCTCTGTCTCACGCACAATGAATCTTCCATTGGTTTTTAGGGTCACTTTGTCCCTCAACCTAGGTGATAAAAACAGGTACATTCTGAGCTCTTGCAAAAGCAAACGAGAGAAAGACATGACAAACTGTACTGAAACACACTGAATACTGTATTCTTACCAGTACACCATAGGTTTAGGCTGTCCTCTGACTTTGACAGACATGGTAACCTCCTGTCCCTCTGTCACCCCGTGGTCATTCAGTGCTGCCTATCAAACCAAAAACTAAGACTGTCTAAAAGCCGGGACATTGAATACTCAATCACCCTTAGACTATTGAGATGCCCCCTGAATCTTCTTTACCTGAAAGGAGGGAGGATCTTTGAAGAAGGCGTATTTAGACTGTGGCTCCACCCCTCGTGAGGGTGGTTCTCCAATCTCCATGACCTCCTCCAGGGGGCTCAGGTACTCCTCGTCTGATTGGAGGGGACTCGTGACCTCCACTAGGGGCAAGCTGCTCGGCTTCCCACCATGCAGCTGGGTCAGCTCTGAAGTAACAACATAATACTTGTTTATCATATACTGTATCATTTGAATGTATTTTAAGGATGTCCCCACCAGAGGAGGCCGGTGGGAGGAGCTATCAGAGGACAGGCTCATTGTAATGGTTGTAATGGAATGGTACCAAACACATCAAACATATGGAAACCACGTTTGACTCATCTGCATTAATTCCATTCAAGCCATTGTAATGTGCCCATTCTCCTATAGCTCCTCCCACCAGCCTCCACTGGTCCCTACAAAATGGTGCCCCGTTTGAGCACGATCCTTTGCAGCATCAAAATTAACAGAACAAGCGCATTGTCCTGTCTATGCAACACAGAGCGATGCAGGGTAATAAAAATACATTTTGTAATATAGATCAAACATTACTCATAATAATTCCACAAAGACGTTTATGGACCAGCCCGATATGCCAAAGTAGTTAACAAAATGGACACATTGTAACTTGATAGTGTTTGTGAGGCATAAAGCTGAGAGAATGTAGCAATAAACATTAACTGAATTGCTAGAACATTCAAAATTAGCTTCCCAACAAGCAGCTTATGCTTGCTCCACTGTCTCTTGTTCTGCTTGTGTGTTGCTCTACTTGTATCACCATGGTGACAAGAGTGTTTGAAGAGATGAGAGATTTAGCTGGAGCGATGGAGACACACCCACAAACACACACACACACACACACACACACACACACACACACACACACACACACACACACACACACACACACACACACACACACACACACACACACACACACACACACACACACACACACACACACACACACACACACATTGCTGAGAGACCCTTTGAAGTGACCAGCGCTGGACAGATAATGGATTAATCCCTGAATCCCTGACCCAATCATTCTGTGAGACTAGCCCAGCGCCACAGGAGACACACTGTCTCCACCACCAGCCTCTCCACAAGTCACAGTTAATTCAGCTCCACAGAGGAACCATAGTATTGTAGCAGCCACTTCTTTACAAAACCATGGGCTCCAGAATTCAATTTCACTGGCAAGATAAACAGACAATGTTCTGACAATAGAACGAGAACAATCGACAGAAGCTATAGATAAACTATGAAAAGCTTCTCTCCTGTTAGGAAAAAGAACAGGGTAGCTTAGTATATATAGAAACTGCTTGCTTCGATTGCTTGGCCACACACATGAAGAGATAAAGTGATCAAAATCACAGAGACTAAAGCTAAACAAGGACATCTGCAGAAAGAACAGAGGACATACAGGCATTCTAGATGTTTAGAGGTCTTAGAACCAGAAATGAATGAGTAAACAAGTGAAAACCCTTTGATGTTAAAATGTTCTAATTTCTTCTAACTATGCCTAAGAAGTTTCAGATGTGGAGATCGAGGACTCACCTCAGAAGTTACATGTCTGAGTCGAGCCTGTGCACAGACAACCAGCACCAGCTTTATTCCTGTAATGCAGCCAACGTTTACACAAATGCTGCATGAAGCAAGACCTAGCCTGCTGCTAATAACCTACCAATTCAATCTCATCCTCCTCTCCCTCTCAATGTCCTCCTTCTTCTTCAGCTCCAAATTCTCTTCTTCCTTCTCTCTGTCCTCCAGCAATATTACGTCAACCCACATTCCCTGTAGCCTAAAGGCTTTGATACAACAACAAAAAATTAACTGATAAAATCAAGTCAGACTGCAATATTGCAGTATTTACGTGATTCATAAACACCAAAGACTTTTGGAAAGCATCTCATATTGTGGGTATATACTCCAGTTGCAAAAACTCAGCATTTGATGTACGTGGGTTAAATTCAGACGTTTAATACCCTAAATCTCCTCTAATACACTACCGTATAAATCCCAACTTGATGCGCCAAAATCCTCACCCACCCCACAGAACCATAGCAACACGACTCATAATCTCATTGTGCATGAGTTTGGCAATTCCCCTGACTCGAATCATCGCAGATAAAGAAAGGGTCTGTGATCGTAACATTAATCTCACACTGGGACATACAACAGACCACCATTGAGAACAAGAGGCTGCTATATATACCTAGTGGTAGCCTCCACTGGCCTAATATGGCCAAGCAGGCCTGGACGCTGAGCTAGTGCCAGAAAACTACAGCAGTAGTGTTCACTCTACAGGGTAACACTGTGCAGTTACATTACAGGACTGGATAAAGAGCTTGTGGCACATTCAAAGGAAGTTTAAATAGTTTGGCTTCCTCAAAAGATATGGAAGGAGTGGCTCTAAGAGAGCGAGAGACATGTATGAGCATATTGTATGTATATTGGATTGTCACAGAGATCTGTGTGTTTCTGTTTGAGGTAATAATTGTATTATTGCAGCCATTACTCAAGTGGCTGGAAAGGACTGTGGTTGCATTTGGATTTGATGCAGGAGTGGTACTGTTTGTCTGCATTGAGAGCTGTGGTGTGATTTATCTTTTTATATAACCACAATTCAAACTATTGACTATTGACCGAACCAAAAGACATCTCAGCTAATAATACACAAACTAAAGTTTTATGTCCAAGAGGAATAATCATTCTGTTGACAAAGACTAATCCCCAGTTTTGAACATCCGCCTAACTCACTGAAAACCCAGGGACCTTTAGTGACTGGAGGGCAAGTCTTTGTTTTGAAATACACCAGGGGACACAAATGCCTTTCACAAATCATGAGTTGCCGTGGCAACTATATGTGAATGGAGCTTGTGCTAGGGATGGGATGCCCCTTTGTAGTTATGAAGACAAAATGTCAGAGCAGAGCTGGCAGGGGATTAGGATGGGGACTTGTGGTGTTTGCGAGTGTGTGCGTGCATGCATCTGTCTGTGTGTGTGTGTCTGTGTGTGTGTCTGTGTGTGTGTGTGTGTGTGTGTGTGTGTGTGTGTGTGTGTGTGTGTGTGTGTGTGTGTGTGTGTGTGTGTGTGTGTGTGTGTGTGTGTGTGTGTGTGTGTGTGTGTGTGTGTGTGTGTGTGTGTGTGTGTGTGTGTGTGTGTGTGTGTGTGTGTGTGTGTGTGTGCATCCCAGACAACAACAACAAATGGTGTGCCTTTAATTCCTAGTCAATTGATCAACTAGAATGTATGGCCTTCTGTGTTCATGCCTGTGTGAGTGTGTCTGTCTGTAACCCCGCTCACCTGATTTGATGTAGAGCGTGGCGTTGCAGGATGCTTTCCCGGCCGCGTTGACAGCGGTGACGCAGTATGTCCCAGCGTCTCCAGACCTCATCTGGGTTATCAGTAGAGAGTGCTGCTCCCCCTCAGCCCTGACCACATGGGACGGGCTGCTCCTTATCAGAACGTTACTCTTCTTCCAAGTCACTGCATTCCAAGGGGTCACACACAAAGACACATCTCAGACCACGCTCAGACAGCTTAATCACAGTCCCTTCCCCTGTGTCTAGGTGCAGAATGATGTGTGGCCCCTAAGCACCAATTCAAAGTCAGTTTGACATACAGGAAATATTCAGACCCCTTCCCCTTCGTCCAGATTTTCTGACATTACAGCCTTATTCTAAAATAATTTTTATTCTAAAAAATGTTAACTCATCAATCTACACACAATACCCCATAATGACAAAGCGAAAAGAGGTTTTTAGCATTTTATCAAATATATAGAAAATAATAAACAGAAATATCTTATTTACATATGTCAGACCGTTTGCTATGACACTCAGAAATGAGCTCAGGTGCATCCCGTTTCCATTGATCATCATTGAGATGTTTCTATAACTTGATTGTCCACCTGTGATAAATTCAATTGATTGGGCATGATTTGGAAAGGCACACACCTGTCTATATATGTTGACAGTGCATGTCAGAGCTAAAACCAAGCCATGAGGTCAAAGGAGTTGTCTGTGGAGCTCCATGGCAGGATTGTTTCGAGGCACAGATCTGGGGAAGGGTACCAAACAATGTCTCCAGCATTGAAGATCCCCAAGAACACAGAGACCAACATAATTCTTAAATGGAAGAAGTTTGGAACCATCAAGACTCTTCCTCAAGCTGGCCGCCCGGCCAAACTGAGCAATCGGGGGAGAAGGGCCTTGGTCAGGACCAAGAATCCAATGGTCACTCTGGCAGAGTTCCAGAGTTCCTCTGTGGAGATGGGAGAACCTTCCAGAAGGACAACCATCTCTGCAGCACATGAAAGGGCACATGACAGCCCGCTTGGAAAAAGCCACCTAAAGGACACTCAGGCCATGAGAAACAAGATTCTCTGGTCTGATGAAACCAAGACTGAACTCTTTGGCCTGAATGCCAAGCGTCACGTCTGGAGAAAACCTGGCACCATCCCTACAAATACGGTGAAGCATGGTGGTGGCAGCAACATGCTGTGGGAATGATTTTCAGAGGCAGGAAGAGAGAGACCAGTCAGGATCGAGGGGAAAATGAACAGAGCAAAGTACAGAGAGAACCTTGATAAAAACCTTCTTCAGAGCGCTCAGAACATCAGACAGTGGCAAAGGTTCACCTTCCAACAGGACAGCGACCCTAAACACACAGCCAAGACAATGCAGGAGTGGCTTCAGGACAAGTCTCTGAATGTCCTTGAGTTGAGTGGCTCAGCCAGAGCCTGGACTTGAACCAAATCGAACATCCCTGGAGAGACCTGAAAATAGCTGTGCAGTGACGCTCCCCATCCAAACTGACAGAGCTTGAGAGGATCTGCAGAGAAGAAATGGAGCAACTCCCCAAATACAGGTGTGCCAAGCTTGTGTCGTCATTTTTAAAATATATTTTATTTCACCTTTATTTAACCAGGTAGGCCAGTTGTGAACAAGTTCTCATTTACAACTGTGACCTGGCCAAGATAAAGCAAAGCAGTGCTACACAAACAACACAGAGTTACACATGGAATAAACTAAATGTACAGTCAATAACACAATGGCAAAGTCTATATACAGTGTGTGAAAAAAGATTAGGGAGGTAAGGCAATAAATAGGCCATAGTGGCAAAATAATTACAATTTAGCAATGAAACACTGAAGTGAATGATGTGCAGAAGATGAATGTGCAAGTAGAGATACTGGGCTGCAAAGGAGCAAAAAAAGAAATAACAATATGGGAATGAGGTAGTTGGGTGGGCTATTTACAGATGGGCTATGATAAAGTGCAATGATCTGTAAGCTGCTCTGACAGCTGGTGCTTAAAGTTAGTGAGCGAGATATGAGTCTCCAGCTTCAGTGAGTTTTGCAATTCGGTCCAGTCATTGGCAGCAGAGAACTGGAAGGAAAGGCGACCCAAAAAATAGTTGGCTTTGGGGGTGACCAGTGAAATATACCTGCTGGAGCGCTTGCTATGGGTGGGTGCTGCTATGGTGAACAGTGAGCTGAGATAAGGCGGGGCTTTACCGAGCAAAGACTTATAGATGACCTGGAGCCAGTGGGTTTGGCGACGAATATGAAACGAGGGCCAGCCAACAAGAGCATACAGGTCGCAGTGGTGGGTGTATATGGGGCCCAAGAAGACTCAAGGCTGTAATCACAGCCAAAGGGGCTTCAACAAAGTACAGAGTAAAGGGTCTGAACACTAATGTAAATGTGATATTTTCATTTTCAATTTTTAACAAATTTGCAAAAATTTCTGAAAACCAGTTTATGCTTTGTCATTTTGGGTTATTGTGTGTATTGTGTGGAAAAAAACGATTTAATCCAATAAGGCTGTAACGTAACAAAATGTGGAAAAAGTCAAGAGGTCTGAATACTTTCAGAAATCACTGTATTACCTCATCATGGTCCAAATGTGCTTGGGAAAGGCAAAAGCTGACCCCAGAGCTTTGCTTAACCTCTACCTGGAGATGACCTACCTATTGGGAGGGGGCTGCCAGTGATGACACATTTGAGCAGGACCTCAGAGCCAGAGGTGACAATGGTGTCCCCCAGGGGCCTCTCAAACGCTGGTTTCTCAGCTGGCCCCTCATCTGCCGACATGTAAGAGTCATCTGAATCGTCTCCTACAACAGAAAGGCAGGAGCTGTATTACTATCCTTCTATACTGTAGATATTCATCTATTTAGGACGGTAGCACATTAATGTCTAGCTGATGTGTCGCCCAGTGGATACCTGCAATTCAGTGTCCTACCTGTCTCAGGAGACATAGACTGACTTTCCCGAGACTTTCCCGAGACTTTTCCCTTCTTCTGAGTCTTGGAATCCCTGCCCTCCTTCTTCCCTGCTCTTCTCGTCTTTTCTCTCTCTCTCTTCTCTCCGGCCTCCTCCTCTTCCATTTCCATGAGCTCGTCCTCCACCAGGATGGTAGGAATGGTCATCTTCAGCGAGGGAGACGTCCTCCCCGGCTCTCCCTTCCTTCTCTTCGTTAGAGGGCTGATGGAAGGGGTGGAGATGGGGGTGGGGGACAGCCGTGGGGGCTTAGGGGGATAGGCAGAGGCTGGCTCTTTGGCATTGGTCGGTGATGGTCCTCTCTGCATGGTGGGGCTTGGAGACCTGGGGCTTGGAGGCCTGCGGTGGTGTAGAGGTTTCTCAAGCTCTTTAGGAGAGGATGGCCCTTTGGGGTAGGTAGGCGATGTTCTTTGTGCGGTAGGGGTTGGAGACCCGGGGTGGTCCATTCTGGGTGGAGGCTGCTCCAGCTTTTTATCAGCAAAAGGCCCTTTGGGTGTTGGAGATACAGGTGGTTGTTCCTCGGCCGTGTGTGGGGGCTTCACCGCTGTGGGAGAGCTCCGAAGACCTTCCCTGTGTCAAATGCATTATGTAATGTTGGCACAGAAAATAGAATAGAAAGGAATTATGTCATTTATATCTGTAATGTGTGTGTACATATATCACTATTGAGCTGTCATAGTAGTGTGTACCAACACACACAGGCACACACACGCGTACACACAAATCGACCAACACAAAAACACACACACAATGTTAATGGATCATCTCAGCCTACCTGGTTGGGCTTTTCCGCGTGACTCTTGATGAGGGTGATCGTCGTCCTGGTAACTGGTTAACCAGTACTGTCTCCATGGAAACAGAGCCTTTCCCCACATTTTTAGACTCAGACGGCTGAGCTGACGCTGAAGCTGAATCATGCTGCTCCCGTTGAGGAACATTCCTTTGATCTGTCAGACCCTTCTCATGGGATTGGGATGATTTTCGGGATGAAAACTCTCTTCAATGCTCTTCCTTAATAGTCCTCTCTCCTCCAGGACCTTCGCCCTCTCTTCCAGCTTCTTGACCACCTGAGGGGGAATGGGCTCCAGCTCGCCCACAGACTGTCTCTCAATCTGGGGCAACTGCTCGGTGGAGTAGGCCTTCTTCAGGTTGGGCCTCCCCACCAGCTTCTTGATCCTGGCCAGCTCCTCTGTGAACTTGTTCTGGAAGCTCTGGACCCTCTGCTGGTAGCTTGGTTTGTCCTCCAGAGACGAGGCCCTCTTCTTTCCGAACGTGGAACGCCTTGAGGCCGCGGCATCCGGCTGGCTTGTCCCCTCCTCTTTGGAGACCCCCTCCAGATCGCAGGATGCCGCCCGGCCGAAAGAGCGCCCAGATCTGACCCCCGCACTCACCTCACTCACCTTTTGTTCAAACTCCTTGATCTTGTCAAAGATCTTGGGTGCGGCGCGGGCCAGTTTGGGTGTCTTGCCACCACTGCTGCCGCTGCTTGAAGTATGGGAGGAGGCTCCTGACAACATCCCTGGGAGTTTGTTTTTGACCACAGCTCCTCCTAGGGAAGGGTCTTGGGTACTGTGTGAGATGACACTGTTCTTATGGGAGCTGAGAGATGTTGTGGGTTGGGATACAGTTTGACTGGACTGGGGTGAGGCAGGACTGAAGGATGGGCCTGTTTGGGTTTGGGGGAGAGAAGGAGATGGGATCCTGGAAGATGGGGGTTTTAGGGAAGTGGAAAGTTAGACGTATAAAGAAGGGACAAGGAGAGGCCCAGGTTTTTGGAAGAGGAAGAAAGACCATTGGATGTTTTGTGCTCGGTAGAGGATATTTGCTTGAGAACGTTTGTTTGAATCTTGTAATTGTGTGTGTGTGTGTGTGTGTGTGTGTGTGTGTGTGTGTGTGTGTGTGTGTGTGTGTGTGTGTGTGTGTGTGTGTGTGTGTGTGTGTGTGTGTGTGTGTGTGTGTGTGTGTGTGTGTGTGTGTGTGTGTGTGTGTGTGTGTGTGTGTGTGTGTGTGTGTGCGTGCGTGTGTGTGTGTGTGTACGTAAATGAGTGTCCACTGCTTTATGAAATAGTAATACCGTTTATAGTCAACATAATTTGAGTGTTGATTTCTCATCAGGACAGAGGTACCGTTCACAAATAAACAGAACATGGAATGGCCATAAATGAAGTGATTTTAGCACAGATAACACTTCATTTATATGGACACAAACCTCAATACACTATAGTAGATAATGCATGGGTCTAGCACAACATGTGTAGGAGCCAAATAGATCATATTGTATATTTGTATGTTTCCAATTCATGATCCCTGTCAAGTGTATGTTCCCCCTGTACAGGCCAATGGAGAATACAGGTAGAAGTCATTCAAGCTCCAAGGCCTACTGGGAGTGACTGGAATGGCAGGACACAGGATTTTGCCCAGACCAGACCATGACATGAATGGTCAATGTTACTATGTTGCAGTGACACATAGAGAAATAATACGAGCGCTGTATGAATTAATCTAATACTAACTCTTCCAACATAACCAGAAAAGACCCCTATTCATCAACTATGAAAACAATCACACATGCTTTGACACACACACCTCTCATGTTAGCTGGACACACAGTCAGTTTCGTTGGGATGAAACTAGCTCGCAAAGACATGCAGACAAACATCAGCTTTGATTCCCACTTCCATTCATGCGTGTGACACCAACGCTATGAGGATATCCAGGATTATCTGACGTCAATGCAAGTAGAACACGGGAAACAATTTGGTCAATATACATGGCATGCAGCAAAAACCAAGGGAAACCGGAGGCTTCACTGGTACTTTTTGATATCATAATCAAATAGAACCAAGCTCAAGACAGAACTGAACACAGCTGGAAAATGCCATGGCATGAAGTCAAAGGAAGGTATGATTTAACAAACAGAAATAATATACTATTGGAAGCAATGATGATTTGTGAAAAGCTAAAAGGCAAGGACACAAAAGGAAATTTAAAATACATGATCAATTCGATAGAAAATATGAAATCTTTGGGAATAAATGGATCTTGGAAAATCATGATGTGTAATATAATATTTTGTGTTTGTTGTATCTGTTAAAGTTGGGAAATTGGTTTGGAGGCCACTCTTTTTCTAATCAGTGAAAAGAAGAAGTTGTTCCTATAAAGGCATGGAAAACGTTCTTCCCCTGTAGAGGCTGAACATGCTTCCATAGTAGTCGCTTCCTACAGACACACTTTCCTCTGACCCCAGCATGGGTTGGTTAGTGCGAGCCAGGTTAGCGTGTGACGCCCGGATCAAGGGCTCCACTCCCAGGTGTCTGACTAGGGCCCCTGGCCCCTTATCGGTCCCTCCGCAGAGAGCTTGCCTGCTGGGGTGTGTTGGGTCCTGGGCCCCTGGGGGCCGCGAGCCCAAAGCCATGAGCTCCCTCTCCACCACTGGGTCATGGCCCCCAGGAAGGGTGGCCCTCCGGTCAGGGCTGGAGTCCATCATCCTACATCCTTCACCTGCAGGGACAGAGGACAGGGGTCAGGGGTCAGTCTGGAGATGGAGACTTAGAGAATAATGTGGATTAGAGAGAGAGAATTTAAGGAATAAAGGAGAGAGAGAGAGGAGAGAGAGTGGGGGAAAGAGAAGGAGAGAGCATGAGCGACAGGGAGAGGGAGCGAGAGCAAGAGAGAGGTAGAGAAAGAGAGAGACAGGGAGGGAGGGAGGGAGGGAGGGAGGGAGGGAGGGAGGGAGGGAGGGAGGGAGGGAGGGAGGGAGGGAGGGGGAGGGAGGGAGGGAGGGAGGGAGGGAGGGTTAAGACAAGCACTAGAGGAATGTCTAAACCAACAAAGATGATTGATTAAGTAGAGAGGCGGGAAAGAAGGAAATAAGTAAATGTGTTCCACCCCGAGCCCTGAAACAACCCCCGAACTCCATCAATCAGTGATTGACATTTTATCGACTGGAGATGGAGACAGAAATGCGTCGGCAGCTGAAACAACTTGAAGTCAGCAGCTTCCTTTAACGACTAAACCCATTTATTGCGTCGAGACTAGGAAACGAGGGAAAATAAAGCAAGCAGCATCTCCCACGAGCACTGAGGATTCTAAACAGACTCAGCTCCACAGACAAAACACAAATTCAGATCTCTAAAATGCTCAATATGAGCAAACTGTAGTAGACGGAGGATGGGGCCTACTAATAAAAGCACACAGCCTTCCAAAATCTTGCCATGCAGATCCTTAAAAGCCTCTCTGGCAGTGAGGTGGATCCCCTCTGGCAGTGCTTCTCTGGGCGCTCTGAGTGGAAGGAAGGGGAGTGGTCTCTGAATCCTCCCACGCAGGTGTGGAACGGGATTTGTTTTAAATGGGTCTTCCATTTTCCATGACTCATTCTGAAGCTAATGATGATGAAAGACATTATCCTCACACAACACCTTACTAACCACAAGCATCCTACTTGTATGCATTATCGGTTAACAAAAGGTTCTGTTGGAACCAATTAAAATGTTTACTTTTATTTTGGGGGGAAAGGAATTAAATGATCTGGTGGAATATAATTGACATGCATTAGCTACATTATTAGTGAAGATGATTTCTGTGCTGAGCTAAGGGACAGTTAATCGAAGAAATGCAATTTGCGTTGTTATCTGGTTGATACTTGGTAATGGATTCAACATCTCACTGCAGGTGGGGCGATGAGTGAAAGCCAAGTCTTTGTGTTGGTTCCTTCGTATGAAAAGAACAAACACTGAATCCTTCCTCCACTCTCATATGATAGCGCCATTCTCTCTCTGCTTCTCTCCTCTTTCGGGAACGACTGCACTCTCGGTCTGTCAACACGAAACCTTCGAAAGTGCAAACAGTCTCTTTACAACCGAGCAAGGAGGACAGAATTGAACATAGATTTGTGCTGCTAGAGGAGTGTATCCATATTCATGGTCTACATTTAGACAAGCTGGTGACCCCTGTTGTGAAGCATCTGCTTTGGTGGCACCGATGAGCACTGTGATACCCCCATAACAAATCATCATCAGTTCCCTATCAAATCCTGTTTCATCTATATTTCCATACACAAAGAGTTGGTGATGCTAAGTAAAGGGGTGGCATGATGTGATGTTCACGATGGGGAAATGCTCTGTTTTCTGAAAGCCAGGGCTCTCTATCCAGACCATAACTCTGTAGGGTGGCAGAGACAGACAGACAGACAGACAGACAGACAGACAGACAGACAGACAGACAGACAGACAGACAGACAGACAGACAGACAGACAGACAGACAGACAGACAGACAGACAGACAGACAGACAGAGAATGCAACGGCTCCAACCGAGGCAGCATGTAGGTCAGAATGTCACATTGTTACACCATTACATCATGGCGTGAAGGATTAAAGGAGTCTGTCACATCATATATACGTTTCATCCAACGAGTAGGGCTTATGCCAGCATACACATAGTGCCATAACCGACAGTCACGTTAAAGCCATGCAAACACATGCATTTACTTAGTGCCAGAAGAATTATGCTTATGTCTTAATCCCGGAAACCTGATTTACAGACTTGATTAAGGACAGGCCTCTAAATCACAGATCATGCTCAAGTTAATGAATTAAGTGAATTACCTGCAGGCACTCTACGGCCAGCCTTGTCCTGGTGCCGCCCGCCAGGTCCTTCCTTGGTTTCAATTGGGACCTGGGGCTCCGTGGCTTCATCCTCTGTGGTTTCAGAGTCTGAGGGGAGGAAGATAAGGAAGAGGACGGTGAGAAGAAACCGAGAGAGGAATAAAACAACAGCTGAGTCTGAGTCACAGTGGCAAATGACACTTCATTTTCACTTAGCGACAGAGAGGATAATGGGTAATAGAGTTGAGCATTGGCAGGTCTCCTTCAGAGGTAATACAAGGGGGAGTCACTGAACCGTGTGATAAAATAACTGATATGTTTAAAGATAATGATTAAATAGTTCTACCCTAGTATAGTTTATGTAGCATGTATAAGGAATAACTAAAGTATTAAACATAAGTCCAACTAGGTTGGACTGGGAGGGAGAGAAATGTGTGTGTGCCTAAGAAAATACAGAGAACAATTCAACTGTGTTTGAACCGACCTGGCAGGAACTCTGAGGAACCTATGAGGACAGGGAGTACTTCTCAATGTTCCCCTAATCTCAGGGGAATGGAACCGTCGGCTGGGTAGTGATACACAGTGGTGAGAACTATGGAGAAGGATACAACTCACCTACTGTTGGTGTTTATGTATGTGCGTAGGATATCTACTGTTTGTGTGGAAGTATGTGCGCAGCTATAAAATGGATGTCTTTGTATAATGGACTTCAGAACGTTCTCTGAATAAACTGTACTATCTTTTTGCATAAGCTGAGTCTTTGACCAATTATTATTATACCCATGGTCTTACAAACCTCGGGGATTGGTCAAAGCTATTGATTGTCAATTATTATCATTGGGATTGAAAATTCTCGTGACACCGTGATGTGAAGCCAAATGTGGCATCTAGAAATACACCACTAGACTGGTTGAAATACCTTTATAGAAACGACGTTCTAGACTGGACTTGATCATTTACCAAATAGGGCTATCTTCTGTATACCCCCCTACCTTGTCACAACACAACTGACATATATTTAGATTAAATATTCTACAATGTAGAAAATAGTAAAAATAAAGAAAAACCCTGGAATGAGTTGATGTGTCCAGACTTTTGACTTGCACTCTATCTCTTTAATAGATATTAGCACCCAATATGTACTGTAGCTGTGGCCCTTTATGTGGAGGCCTTGTGCAAATCATCTCAAAGGAGAGAAGTCAGTTCAGCGACCTTTGATGAGATCAATAGAGATGTTACAAAGAAGCGGCCATTTCTAGGGAACATGTTAAGAAAAAACATGAACCACTTATTAAGAGACTTAAAAGGACATTATTCATGGGTGAAACACTAGAAGAAACTGTCACATGGTCAGAACTAAATGGCGTGTGGTGCAAAACCCTGTGTAAATGTTTGGAATAGAGCAATAGACATATTCAAGAGACAGAGAAATCAAATAGATGGAACATGATAAATAAAGAAAGGGAAGAGGAAATGAGTCCAGGCAAACATGGGAGGACCTCTTTCACCACAGTATCTTGGCTTGTAGACGTAACAAGAATCTACAAAAAGTCCCTTAGGGGCTTAGCACATTGATATGGCAAATCAATAATAACAAAGAAGAGAGAGAGAGAGAGAGAGAGAGAGAGAGAGAGAGAGAGAGAGAGAGAGAGAGAGAGAGAGAGAGAGAGAGAGAGAGAGAACGGACAAATGACAACGAGAGCGCGAGAGAAAACAAGACTGGTTTACCATAGCTTTGCTTTCGGCAGGAGCGGAAAACTTCGCTTCCATAGTGGCAGGAAGAGAGGGCAGACGGGAGAGCACAGTTACTATAGAAACCACCATCTCTCTCACCCACACGACCAATCCGCTCCATACCCATTAGAGTCTAAAATCACCAGCCAAGCTGCCAACCCTGACACATACGCTTAGATAGCATACTGCTGGAGCTTGCTGAGGAAGAGGTTATGCCTCATTTCACTGACATGTTGCTTTGGATAACAGTATCTGCTAAACGACAGAAAAGGGAGTAAATGTGAAATAGACAATAACAGTGATCATACAGTTTTAACAGTCAATTTCCTTGTGTATTTGGGTTCACCCATCTGCACCAAGTGGGATGGGACTAAATAGCTGGACACACACTGTGCAAGGAATATCGACTCAGCAATATGAGAGGTTGTAATTCAAAATGTCTCGCTGCAATACACACCGTGGATTAGATTAACAGTTGGGTGGAAATATGATTTGGAAAAGGAGCTGTGAGCATTTCTGTTTGACTGAGATTCCAGATGTAATGCTAAACTAAGACCCTCAGAAATGATTCATTCTGTGATGTTATGCAGAGAGGCAACAATATGGTTACAAGAAAATTGCTTGTGGGGGCGGAGGAGAGGCCTTCTGACAGCTAAATAATAAAAAAGCCCACTGTCTTTTTCCTAGCGGCAATTAAAACATGAAAAATGCATGAAATCTCTGTACTAAATCATTTTTTTAAACAAGGATCTTTTTTAATACAGAAAGCGTTAGGTGGTTCTCAGATACAACAACAAGCTAAATATGCACAGTAAAACTCAGTAACGGTGTAATAACTATTATTAACTGTTTAATTACTAAGCAATAACTGTGTAATAACCATTATTAACTATTAAAACCATTATTAACTGTGTAAAACCATTAATAACTGTGTAAAACCATTCTTAACTGTGTAATAATTATTATTAACCGTGTATTTACTATTATTAACTGTGCAATTACCAAGTAATAACTGTGTAAAAACTCATACAGAAAACACACCATGGGTGAACCTTCCAAACGTCTTGGTGGAGTGTCCGGTCCTCTGAAATAATAGAGAGACAGAGGGTTGCATGAGTCAAACCAGCAAAAAGTACAACATTCATGAAACTTAATGAGTTACTGAAATCAGAGGCGAACATTTTTGTCAAAAGAAAAGGCCCAAACAAGAGAAGAAGCTCATATCTCAAACTCCATAATGTCCTGCATCCTACATCCTTATAACCTAATCTAAAACCCTACACACTGATAACTTGATAAGTCATCACTTCCAATGACTCCTATAGCCTTTGATGACTCCTATGACTCCTATGACCAGCCATCGAGCAGGACCTTGAAGAGCTCAATGGAATGACTCATTACAGTACAGAGACAGAGAAAACCCTGAAGTCAGAGTAAAGTAGTGATTCAACTGCTAGATCAATCAGGCTGCTCTGCTCTCTAAGTACCATGCCTACTGCTATTTGCCAGCCAGAGCCTGTTGATGAAGTGTTGCCTGGTGGCCACAGGGAGACAAAAAACAACTGAAGCAACTAGAAGCATCATTGTCAATCTCCTGTTCCTGGTTATGGGGAACTCTGGGAAATTATATCAACACATACAGATGTAGGATCTTCATTTGAGCCAGTTTGCTACAGCAGGGAAATAATATTGCAGCAACAGGAAATGTGGATTATTATGTGGATTATAATATTAATATTAATTATAATGTTAATATTGTTATATTAATGGACATTTTTGTAGGGGTAGATACATGTTTCATTAAATTTATAAATTTCATTAAATTACAAACTTTAGAAGCCTTTTTAAAACTTGAATAGACCACAAGTTGTAACGGTCGTCGTATGAAGAAGGTGAGGACCAAGGTGCAGCGTGGGAAGTGTTCATCATTTTAATAAACTGAACTGAACACTAAATACAAAGTGACAAAAGAGAACAACCGAAACAGCTCCTTCAGGTGCAACACACACTAAACAGAAAATAACCACCCACAAACAAAAGTGGGAAAACAGGCTCCCTAAGTATGGTTCTCAATCAGAGACAACAATTGACAGCTGCCTCTGATTGGAGACCACACCAGGCCAAACACATAGAAATATAACACACAGAACAATGCCCACCCCAACTCACGCCCTGACCAAACTAAAATAGAGACATAAAAATGGAACTAAGGTCAGGACGTGACACAGGTTTGCATCTCAGCAACAAAAGAATGATCAAATTAGACGCTACATCTGTAGTAGGCAGAACCAGGCACAAACTGCATTTCTGCGCAGTAAAGGTTTCTGGCTTGGCAAGGCTAGGGAATCATTGGGCACCATAGTTTCCTCAAAACTCTATACTGTTTATCGCAGAGTTTTGAGAGGATATTTCACAAGGTTTATATGGTTATTTCTGAATATAGACTGTGTCGTACATACTGTACCACATAATTGTACTTGGTCATCTGGTGCTACATATCAGTTGTCTGCACTGTGGCCCAGTGACACACTTCTCTATTCTCCACAGATCACATTTGGGATAAACCCAAAAGTCAAATCCAAAATATCAGACGTTCTCTGCCAGGATGGATACATGTTGTAGGGTACGTACACATAAGCTAATTAGAATAAAATGTCTTACAAATGGAACATTTATAATATAAATGGAGAAAAAAACATTTGACCGTGAAATTTGTCCAAAAGCTGATTTTCCACCCAGCTCCCAAAGGCATCTTCCCACCAGCCAACAGAATGGGACATTGACCCCCCAGGGTGGCATTCTTTGTTACCGTGTCATGTGGAACTGTAAATCCATACCCTCTGTGCCACAGAGGCCACAAGAACCCAGAGGACACTGAGGACATTCCACAAAGAGAGCTATAAGACCTACTGTACAGACCTGGATTTATTAACCTACAGCAACAAAGATCTGTGTTTACTGGTAAAACAGGTAAAAGGGTGGGGAACAAAGTATGTATCCCTTTCCTCTTGGTTCTAGTAATCGATCACAAAGCCATTATAGCTCTGTAGTTCTCCATGAGAAAACGGCTTAGAAAAGAGCATGCACTAAGTGTAACAGAGCAACTTTGTGTCTGAAAGGTAGAGACTCACCTGGAACCTCTTCTTGGACCAGATTTTCTTCATGTCTAGAAGTAGTGCCTCTGTATCTCTCTTTCTCTCTCTCGGTGCCCTCCTCTGGGTTGCAGATTACCTGTGGCACTTGCTCAGCAAAACATCACTGCTGGGATCCTACCCAAATGGAGTGTGAGCCAACCACAATAATTGAGATTGAGCTTTCTTCACAAGCGTGGGTGTTTATAATCCTCTGGTCTGGATGTAGAGGAGGAACATTCAGGGATTACAATCCACAATATCCAGGTGTCTTTGTGTGAGAGTGAGAGTGTTTATCCGCCAAGGTGAGCAGCATCACTCTGACGTAGCAGACTCTGACTGCTGCCGGAGGAGAAAATGTTCAGCCGAACGCTGACACAAGCCGAGCCGGTCTCCATCCCCTCCAGCCCATCCCTCCCTCCTTCAACAAAGCCCCTCCTCGGAGCAACAGTAGCCAGGCAGAGAGGAACAGATTGAGACCCCAACCCGTGAAGACAACAGTGGAGAGGTGTGATCCGGAGGAAGGAAAAGTACCTGCTCCTCTAAAGCATCCTCTCTGTCTCCTCTCTCTGACACAGCAGCAGCAGCAGGAGGAATGAGAGGAGAGGAGAGATAGCCGCCAAGAATGAGAAAGAGAGAGAGAGAGCAGACAAAGAGAGAGCATTGGGGAGGCACAGATGGAGCAGGAGAGAGAGGAGAGGGTAGAGAGAAAGACAGACCAATAGAGATGGAGGGAGAATGGAAAGTGGGAAATAGAATCAGACAGAGTTCCCTCCGTTCTGTTGACGCCATAAACCCACAGTTGAAGTGTGCCCTGCTTCCAACCCCACCCTCCCCAAAATCCAAATCCTTAATCCAAACTGCCTCTTTTTCCAGGATCCCTCTCTCCTCTCCTCCTCTGCTTGATTCTCTTCAGCTCCAGTATCTTCAGAGGAGAGGAAGAATGCAGCCTTCAGAAAACAGCCTCCCCACCCCCAGGGCATCAATTATACATTCATGGTCCATGTCTGTGACGTTCTACTAAATCTGACTTCACGCTAAATAGCAATCAGTTATTTGCACCAGTGAACAGAGCAGAATTGCCCCTCTCCATTTCTTTCGCTCTGCTTCAGCTCCAACACTACAAATGGTGTAGATAGATTAGCTTGATGGCTAGCTGGTGCAACATACAAGCTGTGCACGCCATATTCTCTGACAGATACACAACTCAATAGGAACAACAAACAGCATGGATAAATTCCCTGTACATTTGACATCAACAGTAGGTTGTGCGTTTGTCTTTGTGGTGTTTTATACACAGTGTATCTCTCTCACTACGTTAGTGTAGGGTTTCCCAAACTCGGTCCTGGGGCCCCCCCTGGGTGCACGTTTAGTTTTTTTGCCCTGGCACTACACAGCTGACTAAAATAACCAACTCATCATCAAGCTTTGATTATTTGAATCAGCTGTGTAGTGTTAGGGCAATAATCAAAACGTGCACCCAGGGGGCCCCAGGACCCAGTTTGGGAAACCCTGAGTTTGTGTGTCAGCAGGTCAGAGTGTGTGAGGGAAATGGAGTCTTAACCATCAATAAATGATGTGGGAAAAGATGATGATGTCTTTCTACCCCGCCTCCCAGTTCTACGGGTCTCACAGAAATAATCATCAACTAGAAATAACAGATCATGAAACAAACAGATGTGGTGAAAGGAATTAGGGAACGAGGAAAGGTGAAGAGAACACATCATCCTCCCACTGCTATCACCTGACACTACAAATCCTCCCTTCTTATTACAGGCCTGTCACACACACATGCACATGCGCACTCTCTCTCTCTCTCTCTCCTCTCCTCTCTCTCTCTCCCCTCTCTCTCTTTCTCTCTCTCTCGCGCGCAAGCACGCACGCGCGCAAGCACGCACGCACGCACACACACACGCACGCACACACACACACACACACACACACACACACACACACACACACACACACACACACACACACACACACACACACACACACACACACGCGCACATCATAATGTATTGTTCTCTCAGATACATCTGTGTCCACCATATCCATCAAATTCATCTAAAAATAATAACAGGGGACCCATATCTCATTGTAAAAACCACCCAGCCATCCAGAAACTAGATGGGCATTTTTTCAGATTTAGGCCAAATCTTTCACACTGCGATTGACTGCTATGCTGAGAAATCCACTTTTTTAGCATTGTTACGTGAGACACGCTATTGTTTATAGTGTCAATAGCCAGGGGATATTACCACATGCCCATAAATCAGAGAAAGCCAACCATTCACAGATGAGTCTTTTTTATAGCTAAAGCATCTATTGATCGTAATAATGTCGTTTTTTTTTTACCAATTTGGCTGTTTCTAAGTAAGTGAATGCACTCTAATTCAAAAATACAGCCAATACAGTTTCCTTTTCACTCAAAAGTTGCCTCAATAGCTATAAGCCTTCTCCTTCCTTCCTTCCTTCATTCCTTCCTTCCTTCCTTCCTTCCTTTCCCTTTTCCCCATCCCTCCCTCTGCCTCCCTTCGTCTCCCTCCATCCCTCTTCATCCCTGCTCCATCACCTCGCCCCATGCATCTCCAGAAAGAAGGGATTTTCTCTGGCAGTGAGTAATCAATACCAAGGGTCTCTGTGAGATACAGGATACACCACGATAGACACAATTCACTTGACCGGGATCAATATGTCCCTGGACCAATCATAACACTGCCTTCTATTACAGCAGTCAAATGAAAATCCAAGAAGCAGATGTCAAAGCTGCAATACGTTGTCAGACAAATGACCTAAGGGGATTCAGTTATATCACAGTAAGTCACCATAGTAACACAATGGGCGTATCTTTTATAGTATAAAGAAGCTTCCTCTCCCCTCTTTCTTCCCCATCATCAGTTACATGAAAATGAATGAAAACAACATGACTTCCATGCAGATATCAATTAGCTGATACAATACAGTAGCCAGCATACCATTTACTCTACGTGGATGAGTTTACAGCAATGAGAAACAGAGCAGGCTTCACGGAAGCCCATTGATTTTGTGGCAGAGGAGGGTTTCAGTGGCGCAGCTCTGATGAACTCTCTGCAGGCCCACAACTCTATCAGAGGCATTTATCTGGCATTAGCTCCGTGAGGAACCCTGGCATTAGCTCCCAACAGAGGAACCCAGAGCCTTCTCCAAAACCTGTTAGTCACAACCCATATCTAGACATTTGCTGGGGAAGACAAGGTAATTATTCCTCTTGCCCCAAGGTTTCCCCGGGTCTACATGTTTCCAGTTTCCCTGTCTTGTTAGAGGAAACTTCCTACCGGGCACAGACATCAGTTCAACGTCTTTCCATTTACATTTGGTTAAGTTGTCAGCTAACATGAATTCAACATGAAATCAACCAAAAATATCACCCTGTCATTGGATTTAGGTTGTAGGTTTGGCGGAAAAAAGAGGAAATTCCTTTAGGTTGATGACTTTTTGCAAATCCAATCAGTTTTCCACATTGATTCAACATCATCACGTTTCATTTTAGGGTTGAAATGACGTGGAAACAACGTTGATTCAACCAGTTTTTGCGCAGTGGGTTTGTACATTCTACCACTGTCATAGAACAGAAGCCATTCGTTTGTTGTAAACGTAGCTCACAGTCAGACCCTGTGGAGATACAGGGTGGTGTAGAGGTCCAGGCCCAGGGGACAGACACAGTGGGCATGTCTGTACTGACTGCTGACCACCACACAGAAACCTGATCCTATCACCTAATCCTGGCCCCCTCCAGGCCTCAGACCATGGGACTGACGCCTAACTAGAGAGAAGGAACATAAACAGGACGCCAGGCCAAACACGGAGGCAACTCATCTCATGATCCGGGGTGAAATTTCCCCTTGGTACAGATCTAGGACCATCTTTCCTCACCTGACAAAATAGGTCAGTTCCCTTAATATGGCCAGTGGTGGAAAAAGTACCCAATTGTAATACTTCAGTAAAAGTATAGATACCTTAATAGAAAGTTACTCAAGTAAAAGTGAAAGTCACCCAGTAAAATATTACTTCAGTAATAGTCTAAAAGTATTTAGTTTTAAAAATGCTTAAGTATCAAAAGTAAATGTAAAAGTATAAATAATTTCAAATTCCTTATATTAAGCAAAGCAATTTTCTTGTTTTTTAAAATTACGGATAGCCAGGGGCACACTCCAACACTCAGACTTTATTAACAAAAGATGCTGTTGTGTTTAGTGAGTCCACCAGACCAGAGGTAGTAGGGATGACCACGTGTTCTCTTGATAAGTGTTTGAATTTCAAAATGTTCCTGTCCTGCTAAGCATTCAAATTACTTTAGTTGTCAGGGGAAGTACTTTAGTTGTCAGGGGAAATGTATGGAGTACAATATGCTATTATGGTACTATTAATATTTTCTTTAGGAATGTAGTGAAGTAAAAGTAAAACTTGTCAAAAATATAAATAGTAAAGTACAGATACCCCAAAAAACTACTTAAGTAGTACTTTAAAGTATTTTTACTTAAGTACTTTACAGAACTGAATATGGCGATACATTGTGGTCCGTGACCATGCACTGTGATGCATTCTGGGAATGTAATGGGATTTCACATCACACAGATGCCTCTTGCTAGTTTATCTCATTCTCTAGGTCTGGTCTGTGTTAGTCACAGGACTGGATAGTGGACTGGGGTGACAAAGAGGGGAGAGAGAGGGGGCAGAGACAGACTGAGAGAAGGAGAGAAAGAGAGAGGGGGGCAGAGACAGACTGAGAGAAGGAGAGAAAGAGAGAGGGGGCAGAGACAGACTGAGAGAAGGAGAGAAAGAGAGAGGGGGGGCAGAGACAGACTGAGAGAAGGAGAGAAAGAGGGGGGGGGGCAGAGACAGACTGAGAGAAGGAGAGAGAGGGGGGGCAGAGACAGACTGAGAGAAGGAGAGAAAGAGAGACAGACTGAGAGGGAGAGAAGAGACAGACTGAGAGAAGGAGAGAAAGAGAGAGGGGGGGGCAGAGACAGACTGAGAGAAGGAGAGAGAGAGAGGGGGCAGAGACAGACTGAGAGAAGGAGAGAAAGGGCAGACAGACTGAGGGGAGAGAAAGAGAGGGGGGCAGAGACAGACTGAGAGAAGGAGAGAAAGAGAGGGGGGTAGAGACAGACTGAGAGAAGGAGAGAAAGAGACAGACTGAGGGGGGAGACAGAGACAGAGACAGACTGAGAGAAGGAGAGAAAGAGAGGGGGGGCAGAGACAGACTGAGAGAAGGAGAGAGAACAGACTGAGAGGGGGAGAAAGAGAGGGGGCAGAGACAGACTGAGAGAAGGAGAGAGAGGGGGAGAAGGAGAGAAAGAGAGGGGGGGCAGAGACAGACTGAGAGAAGGAGAGAGAGGGGGGGCAGAGACAGACTGAGAGAAGGAGAGAAAGAGAGGGGGGGGCAGAGACAGACTGAGAGAAGAAGGAGAGAAGAGACAGACTGAGAGAAGGAGAGAAAGGCAGAGACAGACTGAGAGAAGGAGAGAGAGAGGGGGGGGCAGAGACAGACTGAGACAGAGACAGACTGAGAGAAGGAGAGAAAGAGAGGGGGGGCAGAGACAGACTGAGAGAAGGAGAGAAAGAGAGAGGGGGGCAGAGACAGACTGAGAGAAGGAGAGAAAGAGAGAGGGGGGGCAGGGGACTGAGAGAAGGAGAGAGAGGGGGGCAGAGACAGACTGAGAGAAGGAGAGAAAGAGAGGGGGACAGACAGAGACAGACTGAGAGAAGGAGAGAAAGAGAGGGGGCAGAGACAGACTGGGAAGGAGAGAAGAGAGAGGGGGGCAGAGACAGACTGAGAGAAGGAGAGAAAGAGAGAGGGGGAGACAGAGACAGACTGAGAGAAGGAGAGAAAGAGAGGGGGCAGAGACAGACTGAGAGAAGGAGAGAAAGAGAGGAGACAGACTGAGAAAAGGAGAGAAAGAGAGGGGGCAGAGACAGACTGAGAGAAGGCGAGAAAGAGAGAGGGGGGGCAGAGACAGACTGAGAGAAGGAGAGAAAGAGACAGGGGGGGCAGAGACAGACTGAGAGAAGGAGAGAAAGAGAGAGGGGGGACAGAGACAGACTGAGAGTAGGAGAGAAAGAGAGAGGGGGAGACAGAGACAGACTGAGAGAAGGAGAGAAAGAGAAGAGAGACAGACTGGGGGAGAGAAAGAGAGAGAGGGGGGCAGAGACAGACTGAGAGAAGGAGAGAAAGAGAGGGGGGACAGAGACAGACTGATAGAAGGAGAGAAATAGAGAGGGGGCAGAGACAGACTGAGAGAAGGAGAGAAAGAGAGAGAGGGGGCAGAGACAGACTGAGAGACAGAAGGAGAGAGAAGAGAGAGGGGGGGGACAGAGACAGACTGAGAGAAGGAGAGAAAGAGAGAGGGGGGCAGAGACAGACTGAGAGAAGGAGAGAAAGAGAGAGGGGCAGAGAGAGACTGAGAGAAGGAGAGAGAAGAGAGAGACTGGGGGACAGAGACAGACTGAGAGAAGGAGAGAAAGAGAGGGGGGCAGAGACAGACTGAGAGAAGGAGAAAAAGAGAGAGGGGGGCAGAGACAGACTGAGAGAAGGAGAGAAAGAGAGAGGGGGGGCAGAGAGAGACTGAGAGATATACTATGAGATACTCTATACCTACAGTATGGACTAAAATTAGGATGTACTGTATCTACCATGTGACCAGACAGACATGCAGTTGGGCTGACAGACATACAGACAACTGTATGGGGGGGGGGGGCTCACTGGTGGGAGATAATGTATTTACAACTGCTCCCACAGAGTCTTTGAAGTATTGCAATATTATCCTTTAGAACAATGTACTCCCTAGTATTTCCTGTAGCTGGTACAGTCATTTTATGGATGCAATGCCCAGTCATTTCTCTCAGCGTCTGTTAATAGTTGAGAGCCTAGAAGAAGAGACTATCCTCAGAGGCAGTGCGTGTCTAGTTATCATCATTGGGGGATGCTGTGAATAGCCTGCTCATTAGATTAGTATTATTGGTTTGCACTGGAGGCCTGTCAGCCAGCCAACACCTGTTAGGTTTGAAACATCCTGGTCCCCAACTAGAATTAGAAGAATAGGTCAATGGCGTTGTACCATTCAATATTCTATAAGGAGGTAATGGAAGAGAATGAACAGTAGACAATATGAGTCTGATGAGGTCTTCTGTGTCTGTTGTGACCTCATCATGGTCCCGTCCTTTTTTACTTCAGACTTCGTCCCAGTAAGCACAACAACATCAGATTGTCATAAGATAATAGATAGCTGAGCAGTAAGAACGAACCTACTCAAGAGCCCAGACACTTCCCACCTTGTCCGTGTGGTTGGTTAGAAAGAGTTCCAACACTCACCTTTGGGTTTCTTTCTCCTGGGGCCGGTCACACCGTCGCTCACACTTCTCAAAGCCTTCCGAGCATCCAGATACTCCTTCTTTAGCATGGCTCCAGTTGATATCTCTCTCACTCTCTTATTCGTTTAACATTGGGCCTCTCAGATGTGTAATCCTCGTTAATCAAACGTCCGTCTTCTTGTCGAGCTCTCAAATCACCATCAAATCCCAATCTAAGTCCGTTCCTCTACACTTGACAGTTCTTCCTGGTTTTACCCTCAAATCTTGACCTTAGTGAGGTAAGAATGACATTTCAAAATGGCCACTTCTCCTTAGTTGGAATGTGTATCCCAATCCGATGGAAGCAAGGGTGAATATGAGATCCTTAAAATGGCTTCTCCTCCCAGACTCCTAGATGTCCTGTCTACTTCATGGCCAGGGTGAGGACACATTCCTTAAGATGGCTGCCTCAATTCGCCTGATGGTTCCCTCTGCCTCGCTCAGGCCCTCTCTCTCTCTCTCTCTCTCCCCCGTTCCCCCTTACTCCAACACAACAACACCAAGCCCGGTGGTCTATTTCGAGTGGGCTATTGTACACCCCTGTTACCCCTGCTCTGTACCCTTACAGTGGACGTGCCCTCCTGTAATAAGGAGATTACAGACAGGGCTGAAACGACCTTTACTGTCCTGTCTGACTCTCTGCTTGGACTGAGAAACCCCCTACTAGTGACAGACTGAAGAAGGGTTCCTGGGATCCTGAAACAGAGTCTGAACTCATTAAAGAACAGAGAAAGTTTGAACACAACTTATTGAGTGGGAGTTGTTTACATTTCTGTCTGTTTTGACAGCCAATGAACATGGCAAAGATATCGTTGTCAGCCATGAATAACTTCAACAAGCTGCTTTAAAGCTGGAATACTTAATGGTGAAACTGCTAGGTCTGTTGGGTCTTGAAAACCCGTCCTTAGGCAACACAGTGACTAGGTTTCAATGATGGACTCTTTCAGCGTAGAGGAAGTACACACTTGAAAACCGTCCTTAGGCAACACAGTGACTAGGTTTCAATGATGGACTCTTTCAGCGTAGAGGAAGTACATCACTGCCTACGTCTGTTGGGTCTTGAAAACCCATCCTTAGACAACACAGTGACTAGGTTTCAATGATGGACTCTTTCAGCGTAGAGGAAGTACATCACTGCTACGTCTTTTGGGTCTTGAAAACCCGTCCTTAGACAACACAGTGACTAGGTTTCAATGATGGACTCTTTCAGCGTAGAGGAAGTACATCACTGCCTACGTCTGTTGGGTCTTGAAAACCCGTCCTTAGACAACACAGTGACTAGGTTTCAATGATGGACTCTTTCAGCGTCCTTAGACAACACAGTGACTAGGTTTCACAAGGAAGTACATCACTGCCTACGTCTGTTGGGTCTTGAAAACCCGTCCTTAGACAACACAGTGACTAGGTTTCAATGATGGACTCTTTCAGCGTAGAGGAAGTACATCACTGCCTACGTCTGTTGGGTCTTGAAAACCCGTCCTTAGACAACACAGTGACTAGGTTTCAATGATGGACTCTTTCAGCGTAGAGGAAGTACATCACTGCCTACGTCTGTTGGGTCTTGAAAACCCGTCCTTAGGCAACACAGTGACTAGGTTTCAATGATGGACTCTTTCAGCGTAGAGGAAGTACATCACTGCTAGGTCTGTTGGGTCTTGAAAACCCGTCCTTAGACAACACAGTGACTAGGTTTCAATGATGGACTCTTTCAGCGTAGAGGAAGTACATCACTGCTACGTCTGTTGGGTCTTGAAAACCCGTCCTTAGACAACACAGTGACTAGGTTTCAATGATGGACTCTTTCAGCGTAGAGGAAGTACATCACTGCAACGTCTGTTAGGTCTTGAAAACCCGTCCTTAGGCAACACAGTGACTAGGTTTCAATGATGGACTCTTTCGGCGTAGAGGAAGTACATCACTGCCTACGTCGATAAAGAAAACAAATCTGGGGACTCAAATCACAAGCCAGACATGCCAGAACAACGCAACTCAAAACCAAAGTTAGCAGGCAAAACCTTTGCAGTGGTTTTACTGAAGGTTGAAGGTGATCTCCGTATTGCTAGCTACTATTTTGTATTGTATTCAAGCTGATAAAGTATTGTAGGCAGTGAAGTAGTTCCTCTTTGCCAAAATAGTCCATCATTGAAACCAGACCCTAGTCGCTGTGTTGCCCAGGGTCGTGGTTTCAAGGCTAACATCTGCTTGAGATATTTCAACAATATACAAGTAACAGCAAACACCGTTTTTTCCCCCTCTGACATCATCACACTTGCAATGGAACAGCAGAATATATACTGCCGTTGTTTTTTCCATGCTGCCGAACATGCCTCCGCCTCTGTTCAATCATCAAAACAATAACCATAACAAAGCATCTGGGCAGTGGGGTAAAGTACTTAAGTAAAAATACTTTAAGGTACTACGTAAGTCGTTTTTTAGGGTAACTGTACTTTACTATATTTACTTTTACTCCACTACATTCCGAGAGAAAATAATGTACTTTTTACTCCATACATTTTCCATGACACATTAAAGTACTCGTGTCATTTAGAATGCTGAGCAGGACAGGAAAATAGTCCAATTCACACACTTATCAAGAGAACATCTCTGGTCATCCCTACTGCCTCTGATCTGGAGGACTCACTCAACACAAATACTTTGTTTGTAAATGATGTCTGAGTGTTGGAGTGTGCCCCTGGCTATCCATTAAAAATCAAGAAGATCATGCTGTCTGGTTTGCTTAATATAAGGAATTTTAAAGGATTTATACTTTTACTTTGATACTTAAGTATATTTTAGCAATTACATTTACTTTTGATACTCAAGTATATTTAAAACCAAATACTTTTAGAATTTTACTTTTACTTGAGTCATATTCTATTAATATTAAGATATCTTTACTTTTACTTAAGTATGACAATTTTACTTTTTCCACCACTGGCTCTGAGGGAGAACATTGTCTCTGTTTCCCATGAAGCCGATTCGATCTTTAAGTAACTATAACAAGTAGAGGTGAACTTTTGAATGACGGACCAAAAGCAGAATCAATTTGACAGGCTAAAAACACATGTACAGAGTGTGGTGGTATAGAATAGATGTAGAATACTTCATTGTATTCTACATCTGTATTCTACATTGTATTCTACATCTGAACGGGATTGTTCACCACTATGTCTGACGTCACTAAATTGGTCTCCTGCTTGAGGATATCAAATGTTAGACACGTAAACCAAATTCTGGAGTGCATATATACCCACCGACAGTGTGAGTCTAAGACATGGGTCTATAACTGCACAGTAAATATATTCTGAGGGTGGGAATCCACCCTGTCAACTTGTCACGGGGTCATAGCATAGCTAGCCACACTGAAACTCCCTAGATCCACTAGGACACTGGAGTGGAAAGTCACGATATTTGGCATAACAAACGGTAGTTGTGGAATATGGGCCAGAGGCGTGGGAGGATCACGTTCAAGTCCTCTCAAGCATGGGAGTATCCATGTACTGTTGCATTCTGGTTTCCTTCCCAGAATAACAAAATGGCAGAGGTTTGAGAGGCCAGTCTAAGAGCATGTTTGGGAACTTGAAGGGGTTTATATAAGGCAGTCATAACACCTTTATAGATGTTTCATGTAGTCTAAATACCATGTCAGCTAAAATACCAGTTACTTGGATAGCGCTCAGAGAAACATGATGTAAGCATTGGGGTGGTTTACACCATTAAACACCTATCGTGGACATATGAAACTGACAGATTCTCGTGGACAGATGAAACATTGAGGATCTGTCAAGGCTCATATATAATTATGTGATTACAGGCAACAATAGTTTCTGGTTTGGGCATTCGTTGTTGATTTTTGGACCAATCAGTACGGGGAGAAGGCGGTGCTTAAGCAAGTGCAGTGATTTTCAAGCCTGTGTGTGGATGATATACAGTTTCCACTAGATTCCACAGCCACAAAGTCAAAATTGTCTGTATCGTAAAAATTCATGAAAACAAAATTTGCCCATGATAAACACTGGTGAATTTAGCGGAAGGGAGGGGCTTGGCTGAGAGTTTCCGTTGGCGAGGGAGGAGACTTCACTTCCTTCCGTTGCGGAAAGGTAACCATAATTGTTAACAGCATTCCCCCCCAGAAGTAAAACAGCAAATTACAGATTTTCGCAAGCGGATTTTACTTCTGGGTAACCAAGAATATAAGAGTTGTAAAATCATTGAATGTGTGAGGGGGTTACGTTTACAGACTGACCTCATGTCAAGTCATTGAAGTGATTCAGTGGTCAAAGCGTAAACACTACTAAGCCAAATATGATGTGTGTAAAAGTATTACAGTCGCAGGCTTGTTGTGGTCAGTACTGACATATGGTGATTGTTGACTTCTTAAAGGGCAGGCCTCAAAAAAGACCTACATGTGATGCATCTAGTCTTTTCTACATACATCTATTACCAGAAAAAACACACACACTTCCTCTATCCTTTTATACATCTATATCTCCCACTCCCTCAACCCTCCCTCCCTCTTTCATCATGATGACTGTGATTGAGTGTGACTGTCCATAGTCTCAGCCCCACTGAGGCACTGTGGTGTTGCTATAATTACTTGTGATGTGTACTGGTGCAATAGGAGAGCTCGATGGCATCCACACATCTCTGGAACACAAACCCCCTGGCACATACCATGCCACAAATAAGAGAGGAGGGGATAGAGGGAAGGGAGGAGGGAGAGAATCACACAGGGGTCTGGGGGCAGGGAGGGAGGGAGGGGAGAGAGAGAGAGAGAGAGAGAGAGAGAGAGAGAGATAGGTGAAAAGAAGGGCAGAGAAAGGGGAGATAGAGAGATAGAGTGTCTGAGAAGAGGCTTATTGGTCATGGTGCATGGTCATGGTGAGAAATAGATGATCACATGCAGGTTGAATATCACCAGGAGGGAGAGAGACAGAGACCTACCAAGAGGAGAGAGACACAGAGACCCACCAGGAGGAGAGAGACCCACCAGGAGACCTAGACCCACCAGACACAGAGACCCACCAGGAGGAGAGATAGACACAGAGACCCACCAGGAGGAGAGCCACAGAGACCCACCAGACACAGAGACCCACCAGGAGAGAGACCCACCAGGAGGGAGAGAGACAGAGACCTACCAAGAGGAGAGAGACACAGAGACCCACCAGGAGGAGAGATAGACACAGAGACCCACCAGGAGGGAGAGAGACAGAGACCTACCAAGAGGAGAGAGACACAGAGACCCACCAGGAGGAGAGATAGACACAGAGACCCACCAGGAGGAGAGAGACACAGAGACCCACCTGGAGGAGAGAGACATAGAGTCCCATCAGGAGGAGAGAGACACAGAGATCCACCAGGAGGGAGAGAGACACAGAGACCCACCAGGAGGATAGACACAGAGACCCACCAGGAGAGAGAGAGACACAGAGACCCACCGGGAGGAGAGAGAGACACAGAGACCCATCAGGAGGAAAGATAGACATAGAGACCCACCAGGAGGAGAGATAGACATAGAGACCCATCAGGAGGAAAGATAGACATAGAGACCCACCAGGAGGAGAGAGACATAGAGACCCACCAGGAGGAAAGATAGACATAGAGACCCACCAGGAGGAGAGAGACATAGAGACCCATCAGGAGGGGGAGAGACACAGACATGACAAGAGAGGGGTAGAAGGTTCTAGGCAGAGACTCAAGAGTAAGACCAAGATGTCAACAGGAGAGGGGAGAGAGGTGAGGAGAAAACAAGAGGGTGTGATGGCTGAGGAGAGAGGGGGAGAAGGCTGAGGAGCGAGGGGGAGAGGGCTGAGGAGAGAGGGGGAAAGGGGAGAGGAGAGAGGGGGAGAAGGCTGAGGAGCGAGGGGGAGAGGGCTGAGGAGAGAGGGGAGGGGGAGAGGGGAGAGGGAGAGAGGGGAGAGGGAGAGAGGGCTGAGGAGAGAGTGGGAGAAGAGTGAAGTGAAACGGAGAGAAGGTTTGGGGCCAGAAAGTGATAAGCAGAGATTGTCTTGTGAAGGCCAAAAACGTCCCCAGGAAAGGGAGAGAGGAGTATGGTGGAAAGGAAGGGCAGTTATTGCAGAGGAAGAGGGAGATCAAGAGATTGAGGTGGGGAGAATGAGAACCGATAAAAGGGCAAGGAAATAGATTAATAGAGGGGGGGTGAGTGAGAGCTGAAGGGGAGTATAAAGAAGATGAGATGAGAGGGGAGTGAGTTAGAGTTCCTCGTCTAGCCTTTCAAAAAGGCCGATCCATCTCTCAGTCGGTTACAGTGAATTCATGCCGTCAGAACTCCCACCCTCAGCAAAGGAGCCCTCCAAAGCATTCTAATTATAGCTAGTATCTTATGAAACAAGGGGATCAGGGCAATGCTTTCGGCTTCACCACGCACAAAGTACAAGCAGTGTCCTTCGTCGTACCGTCTTCCCTTTAATAGCGTTCTCACAGTAAGATTCTGTCCTGCGTCCCAAAATGGATTCCTATGTCCTTAATTGGGGACAACGGGCTCGTGGTAATGGCTGGAGCGGAATAGGTGGAATGGTATCAAATACATCAAACACATGGTTACCATGTGTTTGATGACATTCAATTTACTCTGGTCCAGCCATTATTATGAGCCGTCGACTCTCAGCAGCCTCCACTGCCACTACATAGGGAGGAGAGTGCAATTTGGGACACAGACAGACAACGTGTTTTGATTTGATTTTGATTTGATCTGATTTGTGGGACACTACGTGTGGAGCTCCAGTTACATCTGTTCATTCTCTCATGTGATGTAGTCCAGACTAATGACATGGCCTTTACTGACTGGTGAGCCACATAGCATTTGTCTGATTCCTTTATTAGATGTATTAAAGGGACAGCTCTGCAGGCCCAAATGTGATTCTATAAACACAAATAAATACACAAACATCTATTAACAGTCATTCAAATGGAGTAATCCCTCTCTCTCTCTCTCTCTCTCTCTCTCTCTCTCTCCCCCTCTCTCTCTCTCTCTCTCTCTCTCTCTCTCTCTCTCTCTCCCTCTCCCTCTCCCTCTCTCTCTCTCTCTCTCTCTCTCTCCATCTCTCAGTTACACCCTGGACAAAATGGCCGCCATATCACTTCAGTTTTCTCCAAACTGCAAAACAACAACAATCATCCAACCAGAGGGTCAGAAGGTGAAGGGTTCAACTGCTAAAAGATCACAGCGACAGATGAAATTGGGGGGTCACACCAGCCCCACCCTAAACCTCGACGTCTCAATTTAGACTGAGGAGCCAAATTTAACCTCACCCCTCTCAAGACAAGTCTTGCTAGCTGACGGCTTCTACAGTAGAAGTCGTTTTTGAAGGAGCAGGGTTGAGGTACTTTGAAAGAGCAAGGGTTTTCTAGAGTGGAATGGACAGCCATTTGAGATGGAATTAAATCAATATACCACCTGCAAACCTGTTGGGTACATTGTTGTTGGCTTTTGTAAAGATTGGTCCTTTGCTTACCGAGCACCTTTTAAAAAGTAGATGGATAACAGATGTTCCCCTGCATGCTTCCCTTGTAGACTTACACAATGTTTTGTGAGGGTTGTCCCCATGTTTCAATACTCAGCAAACACAGATGAATTATAATGTTGTCCCAATGTTTCCCCAACGTTACCTTCTCCCAGGTCCATAACGGCAAGCAGGGCGCTGCTCTGAGCCTCCCCCAGGCAGTTGCTGGCCACGCAGGTATAGAGCCCAGCGTCACTGGCCTTGCAATCCCTGATCCACAGACCCCCAACATCCTTCTCCCCAGCCGGGGCCAGGAGATCATTGTTACGGTACCAAAACAGAGAGGGGGCAGGTTGACCCCCCACAGACACCCTCAGGCGGATATCACACCCTGTCCCCACTGCAGCCTTGCGGAGCTTGCGCAGGAACACCGGCGGGGTTCGACCTGGTTCCCCTGTGTCCGGAACTACCTGGTCCTGGGAAACTTGGGCCCGTTTGGAGGGGATACCAGGACTGAGGTGTGTGCCGCCTTCCGCCATTTTCTTTGGGTTGGTGCTCATGGTTCTGAACACTTCATGTTCAA
>NC_088218.1:13779422-13979422 GCF_036934945.1 Oncorhynchus masou masou | reverse complement strand
CTCTATCTACACTGAGTGTACAAAACATTAAGGACACCTGCTTTTTCTATGACATAGACTGGCCAGGTAAATCCACTTCAATCAGTGTAGATGAAGGGGAGGAGACGGGTTAAAGAAGGATTTTTAAGCCTTGAGACAATTGAGACATGGGTTGTGTATGTGTGCCATTCAGAGGGTGAATTGGCAAGACAAAATATTTAAATGCCTTTGAACAGGGTATGGTAGTAGATGCCAGGCGCACCGGTTTCTGTCAAGAACTGCAACGCTGCTGGGTTTTTCACACTCAACAGTTTCCCGTGTATCAAGAATGGTCCACCACCCAAAGGACATCCAGCCAACTTGACACAAGTTTGGAAAGCATTGGAGTCAACATGGGCCAGCATCCCTGTGGAAAGCATTGGAGTCAACATGGGCCAGCATCCCTGTGGAAAGCATTGGAGTCAACATGGGCCAGCATCCCTGTGGAAAGCATTGGAGTCAACATGGGCCAGCATCCCTGTGGAAAGCATTGGAGTCAACATGGGCCAGCATCCCTGTGGAAAGCTTTTGACACCTTGTAGAGTCCATGCCCCGACAAATTGAGGCTGTTCTGAAGGCAAAAAAAGGGGGGGGCAACTCAATATTAGGGAGGTGTCCTTAATGTTTTGTACACTCAGTCTATATCTATCTCCCACTCTCAATGTCCTAGACACATAGAATAACACTGAGGTTGGGCGGAAGTTTTGGCGGGATAATGAAAACCTGGCAATTTGCAAACACTCATGACTATGAACAGAGCACCCTCATGCAGCTGAGCCCCAGCTGTGGTAAACTAGAAGACAACTGGTGAGTTCAGACCATCTTCTGGCCACCTTGTTGTACTGCAAGAGCCCTTGAAACAGCCCCATGAAAATATATATATATTTTTTTAAACTAGGCAAGTCAGTTAAGAACAAATTCTTATTTACAATGACGGCCTAGGAACATGAGTTAACTGCCTTGTTCAGGGGCAGAACGACAGATTTTTACCATATCAGATTGGGGGTTCGAACTAGCAACCTTGCATTTATAAGTGTTAAATTCATGTTAAAATGCTCTAACCACTAGGCTACTTGCCGGCCCCAAAGTTACTTCCTACTTTCTATCCTAGATTACTTGTCCTCTTGAAATGTTCTAGAGGATCATGTTGGGATTTCAATGCATCATAGGACAAAAATACAGGACAGTGGTGATAAGAACAGCAGCATGGGAACTACAGTAGCTATGAGATATGTAAAGATATGTACCCTGGCTGCGGTCTATAAACTAGTTCCCCAGGCCTGACTAGAGACATGTGTGGCTCCATGACTCTATTCTAGTCACATGAGAGAGCTGACAATGGTACAGATAATCTGTCAGAGAGTTGGTGAGTTATGCAGAAGACTGCCCGTCTGCCTGGCCAGGACCACTTTCAGAGTTGGCCAACACAACCTGGGGCTTAACTTAACTCTCTCTGTATAGAGAGAAGGACGTGTTTGCAAGAGAACGATTGTGTGCTTCCGAGGTTATTGTATCTCGGTCTGGTATGTTTATTCCCCACTGAGACAAGCTGTAATATCTGACCTTGTCTATGAAACTGTATTCTATAATTGCACAGATGCAGGCAAGCAGAGCCCCAAGGCTGGAGTTGGATAAAGAAAAGCATAATTGTTATTATTTTCAAAGGCACATTAACACACACACACACATTTGTTTGGTGGGAAAGCAGGTGCTATGATGAGGGACATACAGTGGGGCAAAAAGTATTTAGTCAGCCACCAATTGTGCAAGTTCTCCCACTTAAAAAGATGAGAGAGGCCGGTAATTTTCATCATAGGTACACTTCAACTATCATAGGTACACTTCAACTACTAACTCCTGTTCCCAAGAAAGCTAAGGTAACTGAGCTAAAAGACTACCGCCCCGTAGCACTCACTTCCGTCATCATGAAGTGCTTTGAGAGACTAGTCAAGGACCATATCACCTCCACCCTACCTGACACACTAGACCCACTCCAATTTGCTTACCGCCCAAATAGGTCCACAGACGATGCAATCTCAACCACACTGCACACTGCCCTAACCCATTTGGACAAGAGGAATACCTATGTGAGAATGCTGTTCATCGACTACAGCTCGGCATTCAACACCATAGTACCCTCCAAGCTCGTCATCAAGCTCGAGACCCTGGGTCTCGACCCCGCCCTGTGCAACTGGGTACTGGACTTCCTGACAGGCCGCCCCCAGGTGGTGAAGGTAGGTAACAACATCTCCTCCCCGCTGATCCTCAACACTGGGGCCCCACAAGGGTGCGTTCTGAGCCCTCTCCTGTACTACCTGTTCACCCACGACTGCGTGGCCACGCACGCCTCCAACTCAATCATCAAGTTTGCGGATGACACAACAACCTCAGGAGGCTGAAGAAATTTGGCTTGTCACCAAAAGCACTCACAAACTTCTACAGATGCACAATTGAGAGCATCCTGGCGGGCTGTATCACTGCCTGGTACGGCAACTGCTCCGCCCTCAACTGTAAGGCTCTCCAGAGGGTAGTGAGGTCTGCACAACGCATCAACGGGGGCAAACTACCTGCCCTCCAGGACACTTACACCACCCGATGTTACAGGAAGGCCATAAAGATCATCAAGGACATCAACCACCTGAGCCACTGCCTGTTCACCCCGCTATCATCCAGAAGGCGAGGTCAGTACAGGTGCATCAAAGCTGGGACCGAGAGACTGAAAAACAGCTTCTATCTCAAGGCCATCAGACTGTTAAACAGCCACCACTAACATTGAGTGGCTGCTGCCAACACACTGACACTGACTCAACTCCAGCCACTTTAATAATGGGAATTGATGGGAAATGATGTAAATATATCACTAGCCACTTTAAACAATGCTACCTTATATAATGTTACTTACCCTACATTATTCATCTCATATGCATACGTATATACTGTACTCTATATCATCGACTGCATCCTTATGTAATACATGTATCACTAGCCACTTTAACTATGCCACTTTGTTTACATACTCATCTCACATGTATATACTGTACACGATACCATCTACTGTATCTTGCCTATGCTGCTCTGTACCATCACTCATTCATATATCGTTATGTACATATTCTTTATCCCCTTACACTGTGTATAAGACAGTAGTTTAGGAATTGTTAGTTAGATTACTTGTTGGTTATTACTGCATTGTCGGAATTAGAAGCACAAGCATTTCTCTACACTCGCATTAACATCTGCTAACCATGTGTATGTGACAAATAAAATTTGATTTGATTTGACAGACAAAATGAGAAAAAAAATCCAGAAAATCACATTGTAGGATTTTTAATGAATTTATTTGCAAATTATGGTGGAAAATAAGTATTTGGTCAATAAAAAAAGTTTATCTCAATACTTTGTTATATACCCTTTGTTGGCAATGACAGAGGTCAAACATTTTCTGTAAGTCTTCACAAGGTTTTCACACACTGTTGCTGGTATTTTGGCCCATTCCTCCATGCAGATCTCCTCTAGAGCAGTGATGTTTTGGGGCTGTTGCTGGGCAACACAAACTTTCAACTCCCTCCAAAGATTTTCTATGGGGTTGAGATCTGGAGACTGGCTAGGCCACTCCAGGACCTTGAAATGCTTCTTACGAAGCCACTCCTTCGTTGCCCGGGCGGTATGTTTGGGATCATTGTCGTGCTGAAAGACCCAGCCACGTTTCATCTTCAATGCCCTTGTTGATGGTAGGCTTTGTTACTTTGGTCCCAGCTCTCTGCAGGTCATTCACTAGGTCCCCCTGTGTGGTTCTTGTGATCATTTTGACCCCACGGGGTGAGATCTTGCGTGGAGCCCCAGATCGAGGGAGATTATCAGTGGTCTTGTATGTCTTCCATTTCCTAATAATTGCTCCCACAGTTGATTTCTTCAAACCAAGCTGTTTAACTATTGCAGATTCAGTCTTCCCAGTCTGGTGCAGGTCTACAATTTTGTTTCTGGTGTCCTTTGACAGCTCTTTGGTCTTGGCCATAGTGGAGTTTGGAGTGTGACTGTTTGAGGTTGTGGACAGGTGTCTTTTATACTGATAACAAGTTCAAACAGGTGCCATTAATACAGGTAATGAGAGGAGGACAGTGGAGCCTCTTAAAGAAGTTACAGGTCTGCGAGAGCCAAAATCTTGCTTGTTTGTAGGTGATACCAAATACTTATTTTCCAACATAATTTGCAAATAAATTCATTAAAAATCCAACAATGTGATTTTCTGGATTTTTTCCCTCGTGTTTTCTGTCATAGTTGAAGTGTACCTATGATGACAATTACAGGCCTCTCTCATCTTTTTAAGTGGGAGAACATGCACAATTGGTGGCTGAATAAATACTTTTTTGCCCCACTGTACACATCTGTTGGGTTCATTATGATGAAAAATAAATCATAATGAACCTTTAATTGATCAGGGAGTCCTACTGAGACCAAGGTGTCATCTACAGATGAGCCTTATGAAATGACTACAGCAGCACTGAGTTCACATGTGATTACTGTTGTCGTCTATTCGTAACACTTCGTATCTTCTAAAGGGGTTGCAAAGGGTTCATGAGTCGTTTATATAAACAGTTATAATACATTATTTCAAACTGTGGTTCATATTCAATAACTGAGCCCAATATCTGTTTACGTTTGAGTCATTCAACAGACACTCCTATCAGGAGTGACTTACAGTGCATTCATCTTAAGATAGCTAGGTGAGACAACCACATCTTCTGCACTTAGAGCCTGTACACCGTTCCATTTCAGACACCTCTTTCAATCGTGTCTTATCTGGCCCTGGTGTTTTGTCTAATACTTCTCCTCTGCTGAAATCTCCTCACACCTCCGACACTAAATACACACACTATGTGTATTAAAGGAAACCTTAACACAAAGGAAAAATACCTCAGAAATGGTTTCAAAGTTTTGCTACAGTCCACTTCACAAAAGACAAATCTAGTACAGTACAAGAACAAAGCAGCCCTTACCACGAAACTGTGATCAAATACATTGTAACTTCCAATCACCCACAAGGTCATACTCTGAAGTCTTTCCTCTGGATAATGACTGCATAACAATAACATAGGTCTCTCTCTCACTCCCTTTTTCTCCAGTGTCGAGATAGGCATGGGTAGGAGGCAATATTATTCCATGACAAAACAATGGATAAGAGAGACACAGTGCTCCGCATTGGCAGAGATGGAACCTTCAAATAATACAGGACTTCATTGACACCACTTTCCCACCGGCGCCGGACAGAGGAGGATCTACACTACTTCACCTCATCTACTAGAAGTTCTGGTACAATCAATCGACCTATTAGGTCACCTTACCAATTATTTGACAGGGATATTTCACCTACTTGGATTACTCAAACTCAAAGCACTTTTCCACCTCGATCTACATGCTTCACAACCCTCCCCTATAGACTGAAGAGATCTGAACCATGCAGATTGGTCCTTCTACCGTCCTCTCCTGTGCCCTGCTACTCCTGTGGACCCAGACCCTGACCCAGGCCTGCCAGGGGGACGAGCTGCCCCGTGACGTGGTGTTGGACTGGTTCAAACAGCGCCTCCTGGATGGGTTAGGGCTGGAGCAGCCCCCCGAGCCCAGCCACCAGGCCCCTGACGGGGGCAGAGAGAGAGCAGAGGCGGGGCGAGGTCACCGGAGGTCCACCAGGGTAGGGAGGGCAGCCTGGGCACAGGACCACAGGAGGCATCACCAGGAGAGCCATGAGCAAGTCATCCTCTTCCCCAGCTCTGGTGAGAGAGTCCATATCCCTCTCTCTTTTTCTCAAGCTCTGATGCCCTGTTCCTTTTCCCTTCTCTTTAGTCAATCTCTCTTCACTAGTTCACTCCAAACGTGAAGTTTGTCCGATGTTTTTCCAGACAACAACTGTAGGTTACTCGTTTCCCCATCCAGTGACCTGGTCTTATTTCCACTGCCTGCCTTGTTTTTCCAGACTCTACCTGTGATAGCTCAGACTCCCCATCAGAGGAGAGAGCCACCAGCCACTTCACCTACTACTTCCAATCCTCCCTAGACAACCAGGAGTCAGCCATCACCTCAGCCCATTTCTGGTTCTACGCCGGCGAGGGGGCCAGCAGGAACATCACCCCTCTCTTCCTCCTCACTTCAGACCAGCAGCTCCTCCAGGTGGCAGAGTTTCCGGCCAAGACCACCGCTGATGGCTGGACCACCTACCACTTCGAGCATCACCTCCTCACCTCCCTGACCCAAGGCCCCTTCGTACTCCAGGTGCGCTGCCCCGGCTGCGAATGCCACGCAAACGAAGCCGACAAAATGCCATTCCTCCACCTGCACACCCGACCTCACAGCCCAGACCGCTCCCCGCGGCGAGCGGCCGCCACCATTCCTTGGTTCCCATCGTCCATCGACCTCCTGATGCGGCCATCGCAGCAGAAGCCAGAGTACAGTGACTGTCAGCGGGAGATGATCAACATCTCGTTCCAGGAGCTGGGCTGGGACAACTGGATCGTTCACCCAAAGGTTCTCAACTTCTACTACTGTCATGGCACCTGCTCGGCTTTGGACCGCACCACTGCTATGCTGGGGATCAAACAGTGCTGCGCTCCGGTCCCCGGGACCATGAGGTCACTACAGTTTACCACTACGTCTGACGGAGGGTACTCCTTTAAATACGAGACCCTGCCCAACGTCATACCAGAGGAGTGCACCTGCATCTAGGCCTAAAACCTCTGAGATGGGCTCAGTTTTTCCAAGTAAGATTACCTAGTCTAGATCTATAACTGATAGGCCTGTATTTGTCATACACCAAGATTATAGAGCAAAATAAAGTTTGTTATTGATACATCCAAATAATGTAAGAAACTGAAATGGGTGTGCAGTGTGTTCTTCCTTCTTGCCACAAGAGGGCAATGCAGACTCCGATGAAGGCGTTTTAGAAGAAGTACCGAGGTCTACAGTGAAGTAATCATTCCAAACAAAGACATTGCAAAGTCATTCTGTTCAAATATATTTATTCATGAATTTCTATGAAACTAAACTCTACAGTTACAAAAACCACAAAAATGTAACAAAAATACTACAAATATTGAAAAAGTTGAATGTTATTTTTGTACCGAATTTAAAAAATGAAAGGAAAAATGAAATGAACACAGCGCACGACACAATCGTTTCCAGCTCAACCATTTCAAAGAACCATCACATTATGACAGATAAGCAAATGTTGGTGCATTTGCCTCCTTGGAATTCCAGTAGAAACATAAAAAAGTTGAAACAAAACAACTCACCGACTAGCATGAACAAAAGAAACCAGGACCGGAGCAAAATGACAGGTACAGGAGGACTACAGGAGTGTTTCAACAGCATGGAAGAACATTTATAGGCATCACAGGATTCAAGCATTTCCCAGGTATTTATCACATTTGGCCAATTTGTTGGAATGACTAATATACAACGCTTTAACAATGAGGAGTCTCATGGAATGTCAAAACAATTCATTTTTAATTACTCATCCTCTGAAAAAAGCAGTACAGTTAACGTCCAAGATTAAGTTGAAAGCGTTCGTTAAAGAACTGCACTTTCAGAAACCCTCCCACCACCTTGTACACAACACACCCACACGGACGCACAAACATCCTCTTAATGTCTGTGCAAAAGGACATCCCTGCAGGCAAGTGTTCACTGCGGTTCACTCTGTATCCAGCAACAACAAGCCCTGGCATAACAACATGTGCAGTAAATGCTTTTAAGACTTTGTTGAGCCTCACTCTTAAAATTGGAAGGACTAGTAAACTTTGTCAATAGAGAGGAGGGGGGTAAATGAAAGCTTAAACTGGATGAGAGCCAGTCACCTGACAGACCACAGAAACTGACCGGAGAACACTGCGGAAAAGAATGACTGCGAAAAAAAATATTAAAACTAAAATGGACAAACCAAAACGGGGTGTCGACTACATCTAGAAGGCTGTGCTTCAGCGACAGGCACTGCCAAAGTAGGGTGTGGGGTTTGGGCAAGCTGAAACTTCACACCAAAGTATTTGGAGGCACTCAAGTTGAACGAGTCAGACGCTTAAGGAGATTTGTACTGTAGCTTTACGGAAGCTTGGGCAGCTTTACATTTAAGTTGTCCCTGGCCCTTAATACTGCAAGGCCCTCCATCCCTCACACATCCACACTCTTCAGTCTCTCCGCTGTCTGGCTGTGTTCCCATGTGCTTCCCCATCCGTGGAGGGCCAGTTGAGAAGAGAAAGCAGGCAGGCAGTCGAGCAGGCATTAAGCAGGATTCAGGCATGTACTCCTGAGGGAACAACAAGTTAGACAGGGAATAGAGGGATCTCTAGGTTTCTCTACTACTTCATGGGAACAAACAGTACTGTGGGGTTACATAGGGTAATGTCATTCTGTACAGTCATTCAAAATGGCTTACGGCACGTGGAGCAGGTTCAAATAAACACAATATCTGAAAAATACATATGGCGCCTTCTTCAATCGCTCTTTTTGTAGGACTGATAAAGCTAGAAACCTTCCTTCATATTGTTTTGACCCGTTCAGCAGTCAGATACTATTTGACATCCTTACCTTTCTCCCTGGCCGCCGCCTGTTTCTCCTGAGCCAAGTTTAGTCTGTTCTGCTCTGCTGCCGTGGTGTTGTTCTCAGGACTGCTGCTCCGTGACGGGGACCCCTGGCCCTCCTCGTTCTGGTAGGCCAAGTCCAGGTGCTGCTGGGCCATCTTCAGGTGCTTCCTCAGCCTCTCCAGGTCTCTGCTGGACGCCTCGTCCCCCAGGCTCTCCCTCCCATAGTCCCCCGCCAACGGATCTCTGAACTCTGCCTTCAGCTTGCCAGACGGGTCCTTCTTCCCCAGGACCGTGTGGTACCCTGGCGGGGCCGTGGGTCCATGGCGGGAACTGCAGAGGGACCCCCGGGCCACGGGGGGAAGAGCTGGGGTGGGGTGGCGTCTGGCGCGCCCGCGGAGGGTGTCACGGACTCCACCGACACCGAGATGGAGAATCTCCAGGAGGGTGAGTGTGGTGCAGAGGAGAGACACCACGTACATGACCAGGAGGAAGATGGTCTTCTCGGTGGGCCGCGAGACGAAGCAGTCCACCGTATGCGGACAGGGAGAGCGTGTGCACACGTAGAAGGGCGCCACCTCGAAGCCGTAGAGGACATACTGGCCTAACAGGAAGGCCACCTCGAAGGCGATGCGTGAGATCAGCGAACACACGTACACCTTCATCAGGCCGTCACGCGCGATCCGCCGCCGACCGTCGTGCTTCTTCACAGAGCCTGGAGACGAGGCAGAGACAAACTCACTCACTGACAGCAAGCAGGGCAAGTCACAGTAAAGCTTTAAAGTCAAATAAAAAGTAATTTCCCTGGCGACAACTACATAACCAGTGTGAATGAAAAGAGATTGAGGAGAAGCTGTGCCTCGCCCTACCTTCTGTCACCTTCTCTTTGTCCTTCTCCACCTCGATCTCCTCAGTGATCATGGGGTCCTCCTCTCCGTTGTCCTCTGCCTCCTCGTAGTCCCGCTGTGCCCCCCGGGTCACGATGGGTATTCTCTTCTTCCCGGCACGATGAAGAGGCCGGTACTCAACATCGTCCATGCGGGCGATCTTGTGCATGGCAAAGCCCAAGTACATGATGGTAGGGGTGGTGATCAGGATCACCTAGAGGAGCGAGGGAGGGAGTGGATGGTAGACAGGGAATTCACAGTCCCTGAGCGATTGCTTACAAGTACATAAGCAGTTAATGGTTTGTTTGTGTCAAAAGGTTATCCATCCCATCTGTTATGGCTACACACACACACCTTATAGCTACTTCACCCTACCTTGAGAAAACATGTACATATGCTTGCTTGACTCAGTCTCACCTGGAAGATCCAGAAGCGGACGTGTGAGAGAGGAGCGAAGGCGTCGTAGCAGACGTTCTCACACCCGGGCTGCTGCGTGTTGCAGACGAACTTAGCCTGTTCATCGTAGTAGATGGTCTCGCCCCCCACGGCCGTCAGCACGATGCGGAAGATGATGAGCACAGTCAGCCAGATCTTCCCCACGAACGTGCTGTGGTTGGAGATCTCATCCAGGAGACGCGTCAGGAAGCTCCAGCTCATGATGAGGCCTCAGCAGACACCTGGCCAGGAGCCCTCAGCTCTGGGGGGGGGGGGGTTATCTTCAGTGTGATTTTAATTTTCAAAGAGAGGAAGAACACCCTGTTCATCATGTCAGTTATGGAGGTGGGGTTGAACGAGTGTGAGGAGCAAAAGGGTCAACTTCTTTAAAAAAAACACATCTCAAGTCAACACACCATCCAGCAAGGTAAACAAATTATGCCATTCAAGTGAAGAGATGTCAGCAGAGAGAACTGGCTGCCCCCTGTACGGCGATAGACACTAGAGCTCCTGTCCAGATCCAGCGACACACTAGACTGTAGATCAGAGAAAACCACCATGCGATACACATGTGTGGATATGTCACCCTGTGAGAGGTACAGATAAAACCAAGCCATCCATACTACAAAGTGCTAATACAGTCAATCATAACTTAGCATTAAGCCTCTAATCTTTTACTTACTGTGTGAACTACAGGGGAGGTCCAAACTTCCACTCAAATTATTTACAAGTACCTACTGCAATACTGCTGGAAATCCGCTTGCAAGGTTTGATTCTTTATCACGATTCAACCAAGCCTGGCTCTTCAGTTAAACCAAAACATCCATACATGCATTTAAAATCAGATGCTGCTAAACCAGTTCTTATTGACCCCTGAACATGAATTATGAATTGAAAAACAGTTAACTGAAAAGGCTACTTCCTATTCCTGAAAGATAATTTTAATTGCCTTTCTGACATGACTAATTAAAAATGGCCTCATTGACCCCAAAACCACTCTCCAGAAAAATGACACTTGAGCAATATTTGATTTGATCAATAGGGGGCACCACTCCATCCACAAGGTTCATAAATGATGAGCCATACATGCATATAAGGAGGGCACAGGGAGGGTTGGATGATGACACACTCCCAGGTTAAATATTATTATAGGAACCAGAAGAGCAGGCGCAAGGTGGATTATAATGACCTAGTGGGAGTACTGTGGTAGAAGTACCACGAGATGAACGTGTTGCAACGTCCATGTCTCACACCCAGGCTTCAGATCTATGGCCATAGGTTTCCTTGTGAAGGATTTAACAAGTGTGGTTTCTGGTTTCACAATATGCTTTTTGCTCTGATGTAAAAAGGAGGTTGTTCATTTGGAAGCACAATAAAAAAACGTTAAAGGTATTTTTTATAGACTGAACTGCTAGTGAACCATGTATACTGTCCGGTGGACCGGCCCAACAAAAATAGATTCTTGACAGTTGAAAAAGACCTAACACAGGTCAGTCCATACTGTATCACATGGAACCCTAGTGGATTGTGGTTCCCACCTACATTCTTACAACGCCCTGTCATTCCAAGCCCCAGCCTGCTCACTACCACCTCTAAAGACGGGTCGGCAAGTCACAGCAAGCTGGGACTTCACACTGGGGAGAGAGGACGGTGCAGGTCAGCGAAGCAAGGCAGTCCAGATGGGAAAGCTTAGCAGCAGCAGGGTAGGAAGACTAAGGACCGGAGGGGTCAGCCTGTAGAGTCACAGTATTTACCAGGACAGTGAATTATGCTTGATGAGGCGGCAGGTCAAGATAGAAGCTACTGCAAGGAAATAAATTGTCCCCAGTAAAATGTGTACAGACATTTCAATGGCATACTGTGTACACTGAGCTCCAGAAGCATCAGGATAGTGGGATGGTTTTGGCTCTGTACCCTAGCACTTTGGATATGAAAAGATACAATGACTGAGGTTAAAGTGCAGATGTCAGCTTTACTTTCAGGGTATTATTGGGTGAACCGTTTAGAAATCACAGTACTTTTTGTACATAGCAGCGCTATGTACCCCCCCCCCCCCATTTAAGGGGAGCAAAAGTATTAGGACAAATGCACTTATGTGTATTAAATTAGTAAAAGGTTAAGTATTTTGCCCTATATTCATGGCAGGGTAGCCTAGTGGTTAGAGTGTAGAGGAGGCAGGGTAGCCTAGTGGTTAGAGCGTTGGACTAGTAACCGGAAGGTTGCAAGTTCAAATCCCCGAGCTGACAAGGTACAAATCTGTTGTTCTGCCCTGAACAGGCAGTTAACCCGCTGTTCCTAGGCAGTTATTGAAAATAAGAATTTGTTCTTAACTGACTTGCCTAGTTAAATAAAGGTAAAAAAAATAAATAATTGCACACAATGACGATATCAAGCTTGTGACTTTAGAAATGTGTTGGAGGCATTTGCTGTTTATTTTTGGTTGTTTCAGATTATTTTGCGCCAAATATTAATGAATGGCAAAAGTGCACTGTGCCATTTGAGTCACTTTTTATAAATACTAATATGATATGTTTCTAAAGCGCTTCTTTAATGTGTATGATACCAGGAGTACGGAAAATCCTGAATGAATCGTGAATAATGATGAGTGAGAGAGAAATGTAATGCACATCATCTGCAATTTAACCTCAGTCATTCCATCATTCCCAGTCCAAAGTGCTGGAGTACAGCAGCAAAACAAGAAAACGTACCACTGCCCCAAAACCTTTAGCACTGTATTCAACATGATGAACCTGTCTAGGAGTGTTCATCTAAAATCAACATTACTCATCTTCATCAAAGACCTCCATTTACCTTGCTGACTTTCTAGTTGTTCCAAGAAACAAGAACTAGCCCTTCTTTCCCACACTAGTCATCTCTGGTTTCAAATATCCCAGAATACATGTGGGTGAGGTGACACGACAAAGTCCTGATCTAGTGCCAGTACCTGAGGGCATACCTCGCCAATCTGCCATCCATGGGATTGCCAGGTCCTCTCAACTTGACCTTGGGAGGGAGGGAGGAAGCTGCCTGCTTTTCCAGAATGGGTGCAGTAAGCCGATTTTACAGGCCTATTTGACTATCATGCCGTACAACTGAAGCAATGTCTTTCCTAGTTTACCGCTGCAAATCTGTGGCAATTAACCCTACACATTGTCACTGGACAATGTTCTAAAAGATCACATGAAATGGAAAAAGTATCAACTTGTCTTAATGTGTTACCAGGATTACGGAAGATCCTGAATGAACACAGTAAGGTAAATACTTGGAGGAAAAACTCCCTGAACTGTTCACATCTAAAATGTACCTAAATCAAGCCAATCAAGATTGAGTTTATAAATCAGTTATAATTTAAAATTGTAGTTTCAAATAACTTTAGAATATTATTTATTTATAACATTAAAGATTAAACATTCTGTAGGAAATATAATCCTATATTGTTACAATAAATATTTTAGATCATTGATGCAGAAGTAGTGGTATCAGACTCTTGACACGATAACAATATGAGATCGGCTGGTTTATTCTTCTGGGTTTTTGGTTGGAAGCAAGTTTGTTTTAACACACAGATGCAAGTGATCTCCTGTTAGTAGATATGCAATGGACCCAGCACATTTAACAAGGCTAAACAGAACCTAGATTAGCACTCCTACTCTGAGACACTATGAATATGTTCAGTGACAATCTCCTCAGTGATCTGATACTGGATCCTCTCCATTTCACAGTGTACTTTGAGAACACAACAGCCATTGAAGATGACAGGTATTATCTAGCCATTGTCGAAAATGTCTCAGGTAATTAGAACATCCAATGTCACATAATGGTTCATGTAATCAAACCGCTCTTCAAAACAAAAAAACACTGTCCCAGCAGCCTAAGAATTGTGCAAGAAAATGGGTCAGCCAGCTTTCTTCTGAATTTCCTTCTGGCTTTGAAAAGCAGTGGGTACCACCTTCCCAATGCGTACCATTTCATCTTTAGTCAATTGAAGCCTAGCCCACAGCTAACAGGCATGCTACACTGCTCATGCCAGCAAAAGCCATGTGTCCAGTTAAGTTCCTCCAACACAGGAGAGAATATTAAACCAGGCCAAAGAAACACTGGCATCCTATACAGCAAAAAGGCCATCTAGGATATCTAGTGAAGAGAGATGTAAACAGGTGGGCAGTCAGGGAGTTTGATTAAGCTGAACCACGGTGCACCGGTCTATGGCCCGTGACGTGAACGGCAAAAGGGGTGAGAGAGGAGCGCCGTTCTCAACTCAAACAGTGATCTGCACCGTTTAGGCATGTTGTCAAGGCAGCAGCATGGTGCATCATTCAGAAACATATTTCCTATAAAATATACCCTACCGTTCAAAAGTTTGGGTTCACTTAAATGTTCGTTTTTGAAAGAAAAGCATATTTTTGTCCATTAAAATAACAAAATTGATCAGAAATACAATGTAGACATTGCTAATGTTGTAAATGACTTTTGTAGCTGGAAAGAGCTGATTTTTTATGGAATACCTACATAGTTGTACAGAAGCCCATTATCAGCAACCATCACACCTGTGTTCCAATTATAACTTTAAAAGGCTAATTGATCATTAGAAAACCCTTTTGCAATTATGTTAGCACAGCTGAAAACTGCTGTTCTGATTAAAGAAGCAATAAAACTGGCCTTCTTTAGACTAGCTGAGTATCTGGAGCATCAGCATTTGTGGGTTCGATTACAGGCTCAAATGGCCAGAAACAAAGACCTGTCTTCTAAAAATCATCCGTCTATGGTTGCTGATAATGGGCCTCTGCACGCCTATGTAGATATTCCATTAAATCTGCCGTTTCCAGCTACAATAGTCATTTACAACATTAACAATGCCTACATTATATTTCTGATCAATTTGATGTTATTTTAATGGACCAAAAACATTTGCTTTTCTTTTAAAAACAAGGACATTTCTAAGTGACCAAACTTTTGAATGGTAGTGTTGTTCGAAAAAATAAAACTACACTGAACAAAAATAAAGGCAAAGACCTTTCAAAGACCTTACGGAGTTACAGTTCATAAGGAAATCGGTCAATTGAAATAAATTAGGCCCTAGTCTACGGTTTTCACATGACTGGGAATACAGATATGCATCTGTTGGTCACAGACGCATATGGGCCTCAATACCTCTTCACGGTATCTCTGCATTCAAAATTTCCATCAATAAAATGCAATTGGGTTCATTGTCTGTAGCTTATGCCTACCCATACCATAACCCCACCATGGGGCACTCTATTCACAATGTTGACATCAGTAAACCACTCGCCAACATGATGCCATTCACATGGTCTGCGGTTGTGAAGCTGGTTAGACGTACTGCCAAATTCTTGAAAACGGAGGTGGCCTATGGTAGAGAAATGAACATTAAATTCTCTGGCAACAGCTCTGGTAGATATTCCTGCAGTCAGCATACCAATTGCACACACCCCCAAAATATCTATGGCATTGTGTTGACAAAACTGCACATTTTAGTGGCCTTTTGCCCCATCACAAGTTTCACCAGTGTAATGATCTATCCACCTGACAGTTGTGGCATATCTTGGCAAAGAAGAAATGCTCACTAACAGGGATGTAACATTTGTACAGAACATTTGAAAGATAAACGTTTTGTGCATATGGAACTTTTCTGGCATCTTATTTCAGCTTGTGAAACATGGGACCAACACTTTTCATGTGTTTATATTTTTTGTTTAGTGTAGTTTATTGGTGAGGCAGATAAAGCATTGATTTTGATAAATCACTTTTGCACGTGAAAACAGAATCCTACTCGTTACTCCATGTGTTCACCTACATGACCTTGGTTTTGAGACATCTTCAGATGCCAGAGCTGGGCACTTGGCTCACGCTCAGGTGGCAACCGGTTCCAAGACCAATGTAATCACTTCTAACCCGATACAAACTTCTTCCACCAAGGCAACCCGGACAACCTAGGCCTGGCATTTAAATTAAACCCAAACAGCAAGAGAACACTAGACTAAATGGACCAGTAAAGATGGCCACCTGATAGGCTAACATGTGGGTGATATTTGAAAGGTTAACTGACAAAAACCAATTTGTAAGTCGCTCTGGATAAGAGCGTCTGCTAAATGACTTAAATGTAAAAACAGTTGAGCATGTGAGGGCAAATAAGCCTACTAAACACTTCAAGTCCTCAAAAACAACAACTGACCAAGACAGTAGCTTCTTCTCATCTGGACCAAAGCTCATCCTAGGCTTCTGAGCCAGCAAAGGAATGTGGTTAATTACAGGTCAGTGAAGTAAAGAGGGGGATGGGAGTTGAGCAGTGCAGAAGGCCTGGTAGTGAAGGTATCCGGTCAAGGTACAGCGTGTTAACATTCCTTGGCCTCAAACCAAAAACAGAGATGGCCCATGGTGTAGGCCGAGGGCACATGCATGAAACCACTGACTGCATGCTGTCCGTGACACATGGCAACCAATAAACCTACAAACCCCAGTCATTGAACTTCACTATATCACTTATAGAACGGTGACTGTATGAAGTGGACTGTGTAGAAGGCCAATGAGCCGGAGAATTTAGATTAGGCTTGTTTACTCACCATCAAGCGTTTCATTAGCGACTAAATTGGCTACACGCGTGTTACAATGAACTGCTTAACGAGGGGTTGATATATCGATTGATAAAAATAGCTGATGTTAAGATTAAGATAATCAAGATAATTAAGGTCTAAACAAAGTGGTAAAAAAAAAAAGTGATGGAAAAATCCACCATAAATATTGGCCCGTAACAGTTGTTGATACACTCAGCAAACAATATTAAAAAACTTGATTCCGAACAACCATTTCATTGTAAATTCTGAATTTAGATTAATACAAAAGTAGCAAACCTACGCGCCTGGAGTCAAATTGCCCAAGAAAAGCTAAAGATCACACGATTGTAGCTTCGCTGACTGCGCGCACACAACGGTGGTAATTTAGGGGACAAACAAATATCGTTAAACTTTGAGCAAGGGTTGATAGGCAACAACTTGTGGAAGTAATACATTGACACTAGTAAATTAAACTGCAAGTAAAGTTACATTGAGCGTTTGTGAACCTGGTAAAAAAAAACGTCTCAAAGGATTATGGGTCTCCTCGCAAAAACTCACCTTTAAGGCTCAAAACTGTCCTTCTTGTTTTCAGCCTTAATTCCCCTCGTAGCCTCTCCAAACTATCAACAACTGTTCTTTCTCCTCCGCCGCTCTTTCATAAACTACAACCCCCTCTTTTTTAACCCATTCGGCGTTTTGCGGTACCATGTGACCCCTGCATCCATGTCGGGGCCCCAAACACATTCATGCAGGACAAAAGAAGAGCGTCGAAATCCCTTTTCTCCTCCTACCATACCTCCACGTAACCCTGCCCCGTTTAGGAGGCCCTTAACTGAAACGTGAGATATACTAGCTGACTAGATACTGTTTGCTGTTTACTGTAATTAAGTTTTCACACTTTTCAAAATATCATTTCATTGCTATTCTCAGATTAATCAAAGAAAGCAAGATATTTAGGAAATATCCTTTTATAGCCTCTACAATCAAAAAACACAATAGGTGCAGTTAAGGATCTGTTTTAACTTTATGAGGTACTTATTTTGAGGTAGTTAGTTATACATATGTCACAATTTATGTCACATTTTTTTTACCTTTATAGGCAAGGCAAGTCAGTTGGAGGATTTGAACTTGCAACCTTTTGGTTACTAGTCCAACGCTCTAACCACTAGGCTACCCTGCCCCAGCTACTCCCTGTCTGTCTTGTTGGTTGTGTAGATAGGGAGAAAGAGTATGCTATAACAACATGCCCCCTGCTGTCCCTATCACACAGTTGTAGAGCTGGACCAGAGCCAGACCGACTCAACACTGTGAGAGAATGGCTGTGGTATTCCACACCAGCCCAGCTGTGTGCCTATGTCCAGATGGCCAAAGAATGTCCACTCTAGTTATGTAGCTATGTCTAATATGTATTGGAAGTCTACTGGGGAAATGGAATATGCCTTTCTGTCACTTGTATAACTAACAATATCCTTATTGATAGCACAGGAGGTGGCACCTTCATTGGGGAGGACGGGTTCGTGGTAATGTCTGGAGCGGAGTAAGTGGAATGGTATCAAATACATTAAACACATGGTTACCATGTGGTTGATGCCATTCCATTTGCTCCATTCCAGACATTATTATGAGCCGTCCTCCCCTCAGCAGCCTCCACTTATTGATAAGATTGTGATTTGTGTGTCATACATAGCAAGATGCCAGTGATTCAACGTCTACAGCATCTTAAACCCAAAAGCATACCTCCCAAGTGAGTTTGATAAAAGTAGAATAGAAAATTCCAATCTTGAGTCGAAGCACCTGAACTCAAGCTTGGTATTTTGGCTGGTCTCAGCGCACATGCTCTCACAATTAAAATGGGCTGTGTGTACACATTCCTCCACTGTTAAAACCTTTAAATTCACACATAACAGCTTGCATAGTGGTGCCAACATCCGATGTTTGTCATATATGGTATGGTAATAGACCGGTCCCACTGTAACGTCCACAAACCCGGAACCCATCTATCACAGGCTTATTTGCCAAACAAAAACATTGTTTGAATTAACAGGAGACAGATTTAATAGGGTAAGTGCTGCTAGAGTTTATTGGAACAATACAGAGTACCTACGTCAAACATGTGGGCGTCATGCAAGACAAAACAGGTCCGCTAATGTGGTTTACTACCGCTGGTTTATTATGCAATAGGTGTGATAATCAAAAGCATAATCCACTCCTACTGAATCTCTTTAAAACACCCTCCCCACCCTTACAAGAAAACATTGCAGTTATGAAACTGCAGTAACTGCAGTCGACTGAGGTATTTTGGATAGAGTACTTGCAGAATAACTGCAGTTATACTGCACTGTAACTGCAGTTACACTGCAAAATTACTGTAGTAAAAAAAAACTGATATTTTGGATGCAGTATTTGCAGCATACTGCAGTTAGACTGCACTTTAACTGCAGTTATACCGCATTGTACTGCATTCTGACTGCAATCTTTTTTCTTACTTAAGGGCACTGGGTAAAGACAGCAGTTCAATGTTTAGTTTTCAATGTTTAGTTTTGATTTACATTTGGTTGAGTTGTCAACTAATGTGAATTCCACATGAAATCAACAAAGCATGTCACCATGTTATTGGATTTATGTTATAAGTTAGGAGGAATTTCCCTTTACAGTGATTACTTTTTGCAAATCCAATAGGTTTTCACTTAGATGTATTTTTTGGTAGGTCGATACGTTGATACAACCCGTTTTTACCCTGTGGGTCCCATCCCATCTTCACAGCCAGGAAGGGCTCGTTGCCATCAACAAAGCCCTTCCAAAAAATGATTGCAGTTTTGAAACTGCAGTAAAAGTGCAGTAACTGCAGTTGACTGTGGTATTTTAAACACAGTAATTGCAGAATAACTGCAGTTCTACTGCACTCTTAACTGCAGTTACACTGCAAAATTACTGCAGTAAATGTTTTTTATTTTGAATGCATTATTTGCAGCATAGTGCAGTTATATTGCACTCTCACTGCAATATTTTTTCGTGGGGGGGGGGTGTATTTACTACTTACAGGTGGTATGTTGACTCTCTCTGGTGTCATTCACAGTGCTCAATAAGGAACTGTTGGTCTTTACTCTGGAAAAACAAACAGAAGAAAGCCCCCTCCCTGCATGGCAGTGACAGCAGAACTGGGACACTGCTGTTTTCTCCCAGGGGTGGGCAACGCTTGAGTAGCATTGCCAGAGCAGTGTCAAGGGCCCCAAGAATGTTGCAGGAAGTGTGTATGTTGTGATATTTAACACTACTATTCCAATCTGTCTCACACAAGCAGAGAAAATGTCCCCACATCTTCATCTCCACGTGAATGTCAGTCTATCACCTCTGGGTCTTTTAGGCAGTCAGTTGAATTAGTGTCTCCTTTGGGCAACTGTTGATCCGCACAAATGAAGCCTTAACATTTTGACGTATGTGCCTGCCAGGTAGATCGGATGTATTACTTATCTGGTGCTGTGTTCCCCTGTGTTCCTTACCATTTGGGGGGGGGGGGGGGGGGTAGGACATCAAATAAAAGTTCTTCATTAGCCATGTGGTAGGTTGATTAATAGAGTTGTGCGTCACAGATGTTTTATTTCACATTTTAGTCAGTTAGCAGACACTTGTCCAGACTGATTTATAGTACCAAGTGCATCCGTTTTCATACTTTTTTTCGTACTGGTCCCCCATGGGAATTGAATCCACAACCCTGGCATTGCAAGCACCATGCTCTACTAACTGAGCAAACAAGAACTACTTGAAAATGTTGAATCGGTGTGTACAGGGGTGTGGGGGCTGTGCTTCGGCAAAGTGGGTGGGGTTATATCCTGCCTGATTGGCCCCATCCAGGTGTAACATTGGACGGGGTCACAGTGTCTTGCGACCTGTCTCAGTCCCCAGGATCTATGCTGCAATAGCCTATGTGCCAGGGGACTATCATCAGTCTGTCTTGCCTTATCTGATGTACTGTGTGTTCTTAGGCATGCTATCAGAGGAGGCTGGTGGGAGGCTGCTATAGGAGGACAGGCCCCTAGTATTGTTTCCATGTGTTTAGTAGCATTCCATTCTCTAATTCTCCTCCATCTCTCTATGTCTCCCATCCTGGAGGACCATGCCTCAGGACTACCTGGCCTGACGACTCCTGGCGGTTCCTGTCCCGTCCACCTGATCGTACTGATCCAGTTTGTTCTGCGGTCCTGACTGCTGCTGTTGACCCCTGACCCCTCACCGGCCACTCTCTCCTCTCAGAACACCTGGTCATGAAAAGCCAACTGACATTGACTCCCCGAGTTGTTGAACTGTTGCCCTCTCTATAGCCACCATGGTTATTATATGACCCTGCTGGTGATCTATGAACGTTTGAACTTCTGGAATGAATGGCCACATGTACTCTTAACTCCCCACTCGGCCCAGACAGAAGAGAACTGCCGTCCCCAGTTGTGCTGCTTTCTCTTCAGAGATTTGGTCCTGACCAAACTCTCCCTGAAAGGAAATCATTTAACATCTAGAGGGTTTTAAAGTGCTTCCTTCCTTTGTGAGCCCTGACATGGCATGAATGGATAGATAGACTATCAGTGTGAAGGTTAAGCCTATAGTACACATGAATCTATTTCAAAGCTTTGTTTAACTTTTCAGAATTTTTTTCCTCCTATGAAAAATGTCACTTGGTGTGGAAATGTTCTTGTATTACACAATAAAATCTTAGGAATTGTCAAAATGTTTCATTGAAGAACCGCAAGGGGGTCTGATGGGGCAGAAAGTGATGATTATTGGTAGTTGTGTGGCCACGTAGATGACTGGAGGATTAGCGTGACGATGGGATGGGATGGGGGGGGGGATGGGGGTGCATTGCTGCGGTTGTGGTTGAGGTTGGACTGACTGTGAGAACAATAAATAAAAAAACTCTGGAACTACATGATTACAGAGGGAAAAGTAGCTATTGGAACTTTCTCACTGTGAAAATGAAAGAGTTGGAAAAACATGTGGAAATACAGTGTCATAAGAGGATGTATTTGTACCACAGATATGCATTTTTATTTAAAGTATAAAAAGCTATAGTTTTTTATCATTGATTTGCTGACGGTAAATAAATTAAGTTACACACATCTGTTTGTCGTCCACTTCTACACATCTTTTCATCTGTCTACATCAAAAATAGCATTCACTTTACATCCATAATATATTTAAACTGCACTAGAGGTATTAGCATAATACTACACATTTTAACAGACAGCCACAAACCAACTAACATCTCACACTTTAAAACAGGTCAGTCAGAACCTTTCCCTATCATGCGTATTCTGCACTTTTCCCAAGGATACAGAACACAGATACTGTCCCGGTTCATTGCCTTGGCTGCAACTCTTCACTTGGGTTACTTTGGCCTTCGGTTGCCTTTTTCTTTTACATAATCACAGTGTTTAGAGACATCAAAGACCCTGATTAAAAAGAAAATAACTAAGAGGTGTCACGTCAGAGGTGTCCGGAGCGGAGCCTCACGGGACGGCTAGCGAGCCTTGTGCCGTGCGTGTGATGTCACAACTCACTGCTCCAGTCCCGGGACTCCTGATGAAGTCACAGTCCACTGAGCTTCAGAGGAATGGACTAACTACCCTGATAACACACACACACACACATTACCCCCCAACTCACATTTTTGCTTACCCCTTTCTCCCTCCTTATCCTGTCCTCACCCCCCTGAAAGAAACACACGATTCCCCCTCACCCCTTTCACATATTCAAGGTGCTTTAGAACGTAGCAGGACTGGCAACACCACAAGGCACTCTCCCTGGCTGGCTATACTGGCAGGGTTAGAAAATGGACGGGATTCAGATGAGGCGTTAACAGATCAGTGCTTTTGTAAAAGTGAACAAACATGAGGAAATCATAGTTGGCTACAAACCAGGTAAACATACTGTCCTATTGACGGTCAAGTCTGACAGTGAAGACAGACAGACCCACACTCACACAGGTGCACACACACACACAGTTGGAAGGGTGGGTGTTTTCCCTCAGGCTGGTAGGGTGAGGTTGGTGATGGCGAGTTTGACTCCGAACATGTTCTCCCATTGTGTTCTGACCCAGACCAGCAGGCCCTGCACCAGCTCTGCACTGTCAGAGTGCAACGACCACGTCTTCTCCTCCTTCACTATCTGCACAGGAAACACATACATACACTCATATGCTCAAATCAAACTTTATTTGCCACATGCACCGAATACAACAAGTGTAGACTTTACCATGAAATGCTTACTTACAAGCCCTTAACCAACAGTGCAGTTCAAGAAGAAGAAAATATAACACAATAAGAATAACGAGGTAATATACAGGGGCACCGGAACCGAGTCAGTGTGCAGCGGTACAGGCTAGTTGAGGTAATCTGTACATGTAGGTGGGGATGAAGTGACTATGCATAGGTAACAAACAAACAGCGAGGGAGGGGTCAATGTAAATTGTCCGGTGGCAATTTTTATGAATTGTTCAGCAGTCTAATGGCTTGGGGGTAGAAGCTGTTGAGGAGCCTTTTGGTCAAAGACTTGGCGCTCCGGTACTGCTTGCCGTGCGGTAGTAGAGAAAAGTCTCTAACTTGGGTGACTGGAGTCTCTGACAATTTTCTGGGCTTTCCTCTGACACCGCCTATTATATAGGTCCTGGATGGCAGGAAGCTTGGCCCCAGTGATGTTCTGGGCTGTTTGCCATACCCTCTGTAGCACCTTACGGTCAGATGCCATACCAGGCAGTGATGCAACCGGTCAGGATGCTCTCAATGGTGCAGCTGTAGAACCTTTTGAGGATCTGGGGACCCATGCCAAATCTTTTCAGTCTCCTGAGGGGAAAAAGGTTGTGTCATGCCCTCTTCACGACTGTCTTGGTATGTTTGGACCATGCTAGTTCATTGGTGATGTGGACACCAAGGAACGTGAAACTCTCGACCCACTCCACTACAGCCCCGTCGATGTTGAGCGAGGCATGTTCGGCCCGCCTTTTCCTGTAGTCCACAATCAGCTCCTTTGTCTTGCTCATATTGAGAGAGGGCCTATAGGCCGTCTCATCGTTGTCAGTGATCAGGCCTACCACTGTTGTGTCGTCAGCAAACATAATGATGGTGTTAGAGTCGTGTTTGGCCACACAGTCATGGATGAACAGGGAATACAGGAGGGGACTAAGTACACACCCCTGAGGGGCCCCAGTGTTAAGGATCAGCATGGCTGACGTGTTGTTTTCCTACTCTTACCACCTGGTTGTGGCCCGTCAGGAAGTCCAGGATCCAGTTGCAGAGGGAGGTGTTTAGCCCAAGAGTCCTTTGCTTAGTAATGAGCTTCATGGGCACTATGGTGTTGAATGCTGAGCTGTAGTCAATGAACAGCACTCACATAGGTGTTTCTTTTGTCCAGGTGAGAAAGGGCAGTGTGGAGTGTGATTGAGATTGCGTCATCTGTGGATCTGTTGGGGCAGTATGTGAATTGGAGTGGGTCTAGGGTGTCCGGGAGGATGCTGTTGATGTGAGCCATGACCAGCTTTTCAAAGCACTTCATGGCTACCGACATGAGTGCCACGGGGCGGTAATCATTTAGGCAGGTTACATTCGCTTCCTTGGGCACAGGGACTATGGTGGTCTGCTTGAAACACACCTATATCATGCGGTTTGGTACACGGCAAAGAATGAGTTTCTGACCATTTCAAATTTTTTGGAAGTGATGGAACAATGCTTGAAAGTGTTGATTGTTTGAAATATCTGGGTTTGAGGATAGATTCTGAATGATCTTTTGGACCGCATATAGATTATATTTTAAAAAACAACGAACTATAAGCCTGGGTTACAATACAGAGTTGTTTTACTGTATCCATTAGAAAGACCGTAGTAAACCATCTGCTGCTCCTATCCTAGACTATAGTGACATCTTTCAATTCACAACCAAGACCTTACTTTGAGAATTCGATGTCATAATCTTTGCAGATTCATTCCTGTATGCTATTATAAGACATCATTGCACAATGTCAATCACTAAACGGACTGTCACTCCCAAACAGAAGACAACTGCATTAGAACCCATTTCTTTTTAAATGGATCAACTTAAAAAACACGTTTTGTCGTGTTGTGTATATTTATTAAAAAGGAACACCTCATATGAAATAACACATATGGAATCATGTAGTAACCAAAAGAAAGTGTTAAACAAATCTAAATATATTTTACATTTGAGTTTCTTTAAAGTAGCCACCCTTTGCGTGAATCAGGCCTTCATGGTCAATTCACTGCAAAGAAGCCACTACTAAAGGACACCAATAATAAGAAACACGAGCAATGGACATTAGCCAAGTGGAAATTTTTCCTTTGGTCTAATGAGCCCAAATGTAAGATTTTTGGTTCCAACCGCCGTGTCTTTGTGAGACGCAGAGTGGGTGAAGGGTTCATCTCAGCATGTGTGGTTCCCACCATGAAGCATGGAGGAGGTGTGATGGTGCTTTGCATGTGATACTGTTGGTGATTTTAGAATTCAAAGCACATTTAACCAGCATGGCTAGCACAGCGACACGCCATCCCATCTGGTTTGAGCTTAGTGGGACTATCATTTGTTTTTCAACAGGACAATGACCCAACACACCTCCAGGCTGTGTAAGGGCTATTTGACCAAGAAGGAGAGTGATGGAGATCTGCATCAGATGACCTGGCCTCCATAATCACCCAACAACTCAATTGAGATGAGTTAGACCGCAGAGCGAAGGAAAAGCAGCCAACAAGTGCTCAGCATATGTGGGAACTCCTTCAAGACTGTTGGAAAAGCATTCCAGGTGAAGCTGGTTGAGAGAATGCCAAGAGTGTGCAAAGCTGTCATCAAGGCAATGGGTAGCTCCTTTGATGAATCTCAAATATATTTTTATTTCTTTAACATATGTGTTAATCATAGGTTTGAAATACAATGTAGAAAATAGTAAATAAATAAACCCTTGAATGTCAAACTTTTGACTGGTACTGTACATAATACCTCGACTAACCTGTACCCCCACAAATTGACATGGTAATGAAACAACCCGTATATAGCCTTGTTATTGTTATTTTATAGTGTTATAGATTTAATTTTTTACTTTAGTTTATTTAGTAAATATTTTCTTAACTCTTATAACTGCCTTGTTGGTTAAGGGCTTGTAAGTAAGCATTTCACAGTTGGATTTGGCACATGTGACAAATAAAATTAGATTTCATTGTTATTAGACAGTAGTTGCCACATTCTTCTTCTTACTAAGTATTGTTCGTTTGTTTGTTGTTTTCATCTGGACACTCTTGAAAACAGGATGGTGCATCTCAAGAGATTTCATCCTGAAAAATGTCTAATAAAACATACAAATGTGTGTCCAGCTTTGCTCATGATAGCATTTAGCTTATCCAGCTTACCCTTGAGAACTTGGAGAAGTCCTTCCTAATTTAAGACCAATCACGTCTCTTTCCTCCCTCAGTCTCACCTCATCGTAAAGCTTGATGTCCATTCTGCACGGGTCAGACGACCATAGATGGACAGAGCTGACACAGCTGATTGGCTGGGTCTCCTGAACAGTGACCCGCCCACTGCAGGGTCCCCCGTTCTCATTGGCTGATGGGTGGGGCAAGCTCTTGCTCCATTGGTGGTCTTCGTTGAGCAGATACAGGGTTTCCCGGGTGGCCAGCACTGTCAGAGGGGTCACACGGTCTTCTGGCAGAGAGAACACACAGAAAATATGCATTAAACCCAGTTTAAAACGAATCCTCCATCCTTCTGATGTTTAAACCCCCTCCCCCCTGTACAAATGATAACCATATACTTGCATCTAAATAGTTTGGCTTGTATTGTATTTATCTAACCGGGGGCCTTATGGCACGTCTCAAAGTGTTTTACCGTCTGGTTAACAGACACGGGCAGAGCCATATCAGTGGGATGTCGGTACTGTGGTGTGATAAGACAAAGAGCTCTCATCTCCCAGGCACTCCCACTGGGAAACAGCTGCCTCTCTCTCCCCCCCTCTCCATCTCCTCCTCTCCATTAAACCAAAAAGGAACTGGCCAGCTTTGATCAGTCGACAATCAATCACCAGGGGTATAGGGTGATAAATAAGTCCTGCAACACTGGAGTCCTGCAACACTGGATCTGACTCAACTTTATTTTTATATTTACCAGGTAGGCCAGTTGAGAACAAGTTCTCATTTACAACTGCGACCTGGCCAAGATAAAGCAAAGCAGTGTGACAAAAACAACACAGAGTTACACATGGGATAAACAATCGTACAGTCAATAACACAATAGAAAAATCTGTATACAGTGTGTGCAAATGAAGTAAGGAGGTAAGGCAATAAATAGGCCAATAGTGGCAAAGTAATGTTTAAACCCAGTTTAAAACCCATCTATTCCTCCATCCTCCTGATGTTTAAACCCAGTTTAAAACCCTTCTATTCCTCTAACCTCCTGGTGTTTAAACCCAGTTTAAAACAAATCCTCCATCCTTCTGATGTTTAAACCCAGTTTAAAATTCATCAGCAGAGGCAGGTCAGTGCATGTTACAATTACAGTAGTTAACATTCTTTTCACCTGCACAGCCCATAGCCTGCAGCCATGCTTGGCTACGGATGCAAAGTCTGCAGCCACAGGCTGGGAGAGACACACAGATACACTCAATTACACAGAGAAACAATAAATATAAACAAAAATATAAACGCAAAATGAAAACAATTTCAACGATTTTACTGAGTTACAGTTCATAGAAGGGAATCAGTAAATTAATATAAATTCATTAGGTCCTAATCTATGGATTTCACATGACTGAGCAGTGGCGCAGCCAAGTGTGGGCCTGGGAGGGCATAGGCCCACCCACTGGGGAGCCAGGCCCGCCCACTGGGGGCTTTATTACAGACATAAATACTCCCCAGTTTAATCAGCTGTATGGGTGGCTGGTCTCAGACAATCCCCAAGTGAAGAAGCCAGATGTGGAGGTCCTGGTGTAGCGTGGTTACACGTGGTCTGCGGTTGTGAGGCCGGTTAGAAGTACTGCCAAATTCTCTAAAACGACATTGGAGGCGGTTTATGGTGCAAAAATGAACATTCAATTCTCCTGCAACAGCTCTGGTGGCCATTCCTGCAGCCAGCATGCCAATTGCACGCTCCCTCAAAACATGAGACATCTGTGGTACATTTTTAGAAGTGGCCTTTATTTGTCCCCAGCACAAGTTGCACATGTGTAATGAGCATGCTACTTCTTAGGGCTAGGCGTCCCGCTAGCTAGACAACTTCAGGTGAAACTGGAGGTCGCGCAATTCAAATAAATAAATCATACAAATTATGAATATTAAACATTTAGGTACATACAAGTGTCTTATATTGGTTGAAAGCTTAAATTATTGTTAATCTAACTGCACCGTCCAATTTACAGTAGCCATTACAGCGAAAGCATGCCAAGGGATTGTTTGAGGAAGGCTCCCATCATCAAAATATTTTTCCACCGGCACAGGTTTCATAAATTCACAAATAGCGATTCAAATATTCACTTACTTCTTGAAAATCTTCCTCTGATTTGTCATCCAAAGGGCCCCAGCTATAACATGTAGTGTCGTTTTGTTAGATAAAATCCTTCTTTTATATCCCAAAAGGTCCGTTTAGCTGGCGCCATCGATTTGAGTAATCCACTCATTCAACATGCAGAGAAAGGAATCCGAAAATCTCAAAATGCATTTCTATCAACTCCTCAGATACCCTAAAATATAATCAAACTATAATATTTCTTACGGAAAGAAGTATGTTCTATAGGAAACCGATTTTAGCAGATGCGACTTGTCTTCATGGCGCCCGCAAACACAAATTTCCAAGACCGTGTCCCTGTACTAAAACTGATATTTCTTATTCGATTTGGAAGTTACAAGTCTGAAACCTTGAACAGACTGCTGACACCATGTGGAAGCCATAGGAATTGCATCCTGGGAGCTAGAACTGAGTATGCCCTTATACTTGCCATTGTAAGAGCATAGTCTATCAAAAACCAAAATTCTGGTTGGTTTTTCTTTGTATTTTCTCCTACCATATCTATTGTGTTATATTCTCCTACATTATTTTAACATTTTCTTTCTAATGGTACCAATTATATACAAATCCTGGCTTCATGGCCTGAGCAACAGGCAGTTTACTTTGGGCATGTCATTCAGGCAGAAATTGAGAAAAAAGGGGCCTATCAGATAGATTGATTATCTTGGCAAATGATAAATGCTCACCAACAGGGATATAAACAAATTTGTGCACAAAATGAGAGAAATAAGATTTCTGTGCATATGGAAAATGTCTGGGTTCTTTTTTTTCCATCTCATGAAACCAACACTTTACATGTTGTGTTAATATTTTTGTTCAGTATATTCAGGCTGGGTTTACACCTGCAGTCCAATTCTGATGTTTTTTTTCCACTAATTGGTATTTTGACCAATCGGATCAGCTCTGAAAATGATCTGCTGTGATTGGTCAAAAGAACAATTGTGCAGCCGTCTTCATCGACCTGACCAAGGCTTTCGACTCTGTCAATCACCGTATTCTTATCGGGAAACTCAACACATTATATATATATATATATATACACACACACACACACACACACACACCTAATGTACCTTGATGTAGAAAGGACAGGAGGTAGAAGAACTGTAGCTGGCCATCCTCCACATCAGTCTGCATGTCTTCACACACAAGGGGCCTGGGGAGACACAGAGGAAAGGCTTACATAAGAGACAACCAGGTTAATATTCACAATGTCACATTGTACATCAGGCACATACACCACATCAGACTCTGAATCTAAGTGCTTTTGAGATGGGGCAGATCTCAAAAGTGTGGAGATATGTCTATTTTTCCTGATTCATATCTGTATCACAGACACATAAAGAAGACTTTGGATAAGAGCGTCTGCTAAATGACTTAAATGTAATGTAAATGTCTATGGTTTCAAAATGGCCTCCTGGGTGAGTTTGTTTTCGAAAGTGAGCAGACAGAGGTAATACTAATTCTGTGTAGTATTTTGTGGTTTCTAAGTCTCTTGTTGACTTTAAAGTGACCATGTGTTAATAGTTATTCCAACTATATCCACGATAGTGTGATTATAAAAGCTACACAGAAATGGTAGGCATGATAAACAATTAAACAGTCCTGAGTCATCCTATGGTCCTGTTCAAACAGTGAGTCTGTTCCCTGAGTAGCTGTGGTTTTCAGCTACACAAAAAAAAGGTCTGTATAATAACTAACTGAGCCATGAATTATCTCAGTGAATGTACAGCGTGTTCCATCATTACCACAGAAACAAGGGAAGGGTGTATGGTAAATCCATATACTAAAAATGGTTTCCTTTCCCATCTGCTAGTCCTCACTTTCCAGCCCTTTCAGGTGAGCAAGGATACAAGAAAATCAGAGGGGAGGAAGCCACTTCACAGTATTGGGATAAACCCTCTAAGGACCAAGATCATAGGGGAGGAAGCCACTTCACGGTATTGGGATGAAGCCCCTAAGGACATGGCCCTGCAGGATCAGCTCTCTAGTTAAAAGGTAATGCATCGTTAGCGCTTTCTTAGCATCTTGAGGCCAACACATGTAAGACATTAGTATGTGGTTTAGCCACTAATTTAGAGCCCAATTTCGACAATGTGGAGGTTTAGTAACACCAGACAGAAGTTACCACAGCCTTGTCAGTGTCATTGTGGGGGCAAGAGACAGATGGGCCTATGGCTTGGCTCAATACCATCGAGCGGAGATGGTGAGGAAATGACAACATATCCAGGACACATGCAAGTCATTCATGGCAATTATAACATAAATCTGGGCAGTTCGTACCAGAGATGATGCTGTGGGTTGAGCCTGGTGGTGGAGATAGACTTAAGCTTGCTGTCTGACTTGGTAGCCAACTCACGCACCACTCCTGAGGGAGAGAGAGAGAGAGTGGAGCAAGGGGAAAAAGAATAGGAGATACGAATTAAGTTTAGTGATGCGTCCCTATCAATGGTTCTCTCAACTCGATATAAAGTGATACTTTGAGATTTTAGTAATGAAGTCAGATGAACTCGTGGATACTATTTTTATGACTCTGCGTGCAGTTTGAAGGAAGTTGCTAACTAGCGTTAGCACAATGACTGGAAGTAGCATGCTAGCAGATATCCATAGACTTCCAGTCATTGCGCTAACGTTACTTAGCATATGCTCGTGAAACTAACTTCCTTCATACTGGACACAGAGACATAAAAATGATATAGACAAGTTAATCTGACTCTGGAGATGTTGGCAAAAATCCAAAGTATCCCTTTAAATAGAGTTAATTCATGTTTTATGGTTTTTCCATGCAGTGTATTGGAACATCAGCACAATTAATTTCAATGAACTGGGACGATAAATATGTTGATTGATTGATTAAAAGTAAAATCAGAACTTACACAGACAGAACACCTCACTTCGAAATCTATACTGTATGTAACCGTATGTAACCTACTAGAAATCACACAGGACACAGGCTGGGTTTACACCTGCAGTCCAATTCTGATGTTTTTTTTTCACTAATTGGTATTTTGACCAATTGGATCAGCTTTGAAAATGATCTGCTGTGATTGGTCAAAAGAACAATTGTGCAGCAGTCTTCATCGACCTGACCAAGGCTTGCGACTCTGTCAATCACCGTATTCTTATCGGCAGACTCAACAGCCTTGGTTTCTCTAATGACTGCCTCGCCTGGTTCACTAACTACCTCTCAGATAGAGTTCAGTGTGTCAAATCTGAGGGCCTGTTGTCCGGACCTCTGGCAGTCTCTATGGGGGTGCCACAGGGTTCAACTCTGGGGCCGACTCTTTTCTCTGTATACATCAATGATGTTGCTCTTGCTGCGGGTGATTATTTGATCCACCTCTACGCAGACGACACCATTCTGAATACTTCTGGCCCTTCTTTGGACCCTTCAGACGAGCTCCAACGCCATACAACACTCCTTCCGTGGCCTCCAACTGCTCTTAAATACTAGTAAAACGAAATGCATGCTCTTCAACCGATCGCTGCCCACACCCGCCTGCCCAATTAGCATCACTACTCTGACTTAGAATATGTGGACAACTACAAATACCTTGGTGTCTGGTTAGACTGTAAACTCTACTTCCAGACTCGCATTAAGCATCTCCAATCCAAAGTTAAATCTAGAATTGGCTTCCTATTTCGCAACAAAGCATCCTTCACTCATGCTGCCAAACATACCTTCGTAAAACTGACTATCCTACCGATCATTGACTTCGGCGATGTCATTTACAAAGTAGCCTCCAACACTCTACTCAGCAAACTGAATGCAGTCTATCACAGTGCCATCTGTTGTCACCAATGCCCCATATACTACCCTCCACTGCAACCTGTATGCTCTCGTTGGCTAGTCCTCGTTACATATTTGTCGACAAACCCAATGGCTCCTGGTCATCTATAAGTCTTTGCTAGGTAAAGCACCACCTTATCTCAGCTCACTGGTAGCACATGCTCCAGCAGGTATATTTCACTGGTCATCCCCAAAACCAACACCTACTTTGGCTACCTTTCCTTCCAGTTCTCTGCTACCAATGACTGGAGCAAATTGCAATAATCACTAAAGTTGGAGACATATCTCCGTCACTAATTTTAAGTGTCAACTGTCAGAGCAGCTTACCGATCTCTGCAGCTGTACACAGTCCATCTGTAAATAGCCCATCCAACCAACTACCTACCTCATACCCATATTTGTTTTTCTGCTCTTTTCCACACCAGTATTTCTACTTGCACATCCTCATCTGCACATCTATCACTCCAGTGTAAATTGCTAAATTGTAATTACTTTGCCACTATGGCCTATTTATTGCCTTATCACCTTACTTAATTTGCACACACTGTATATATTTTTCTATTGTGTAATTGACTGTACGTTTGTTTATCCCATGTGTAACTCTGCGTTGTTTTTGTCACACTACTTTGCTTTATCTTGGCCAGGTCGCAGTTGTAAATGAGAACTTGTTCTCAACTGGCCTACCTGTTTAAATAAAGGTTAAATATAAATAAATAAATAAAATTTAAATGAAAGAGATCAGAATTGGGCTGCCTGTGTAAACACAGCCAGAGAGTAAGACAGTCACACCCAAGCAGATCGGATGAGGACTAGGGACAATTCGGGTTGCAAAGGGAGGGTATCTTACTGGAAACTTGTAAAGAATGTTGGTATGTTTCAAGGATTTTATGTACTCTATCACAATACATCTAGTGGTCCTTTTGGGTACTTAAGATTTGACAGGTGTCTAATCATCACTGGCCCTCTGTGTGGCCTTGTCACATGTAAAATATATGAACTCATTTAATAAGTTGATTTTCAGAAAAATAATTGAATGACAAAGCTGAAAATATTATCTTAAATATAACCATAAACTTACTGAAAACCATTGTTTAATATGAGGATTTCAGCATGAAATATATTTTACAGTGGGGCAAAAAAGTATTTAGTCAGCCACCAATTGTGCAAGTTCTCCCACTTAAAAAGATGAGGCCTGTAATTTTCATCATAGGTACACTTCAACTATGACAGAGAAAATGAGAAAAAATGTATGAATTTATTTGCAAATTATGGTGGAAAATAAGTATTTGGTCACCTACAAACGAGCAAGATTTCTGGCTCTCACAGACCTGTAACTTCTTCTTTAAGAGGCTCCTCTGTCCTCCTGTCGTGGAAATTTCCACTATTTACCAAATCATGAGCGCAAACCACACACAAGTCAGAGTTAGTTATCAAAGTCCATCTTTAATTATATGAGCTCTATCACAACCCTGTGACTCTCAGATCAATTCAGTGTCTATCAATGAATTCTCTGAGAGCCCCCTCTACATTGCAACTGAGATCCTTTAATAGCAAAGAACACACATAGTCAGACAGCATAGACATAATAAATCGTTCAGCTTTGTCTCCTTACTCAAACCCAGAACCATAAACCAATCCTCCATATCAACAGGCATATATCAAATTGTCATTTAGATAAATCCAATCCTGGACAAGATCACGGGGAGCATAGAATGATTCCAGACACTGCCATCCTCCTCTCCCCGATGGGAAAAGTAGGGAGTGACTGGCACACAGACACAGTGGAGCAAAAGATATGTTTACACATGATGACACCTTGACCTCTCCCCTCTCTGCGGCCCATGCAACTTAGTCTTGACATAGACCAGATAACTGCCCATGGCCACCACTATAGTACAACAAAATACATTCTTATGAGAAATAACTCATAAGCATATCATGAAAATAAAACATCTTATCTATGTTACCCACCAATTCTGATTATTCCCCAACACTCCACTCGTTACCTGTATTAATGGCACCTGTTTGAACTTGTTATCAGTATAAAAGACACCTGTCCACAACCTCAAACAGTCACACTCCAAACTCCACTATGGCCAAGACCAAAGAGCTGTCAAAGGACACCAGAAACAAAATTCTACACCTGCACCAGGCTGGGACTACTGAATCTGCAATAGGTAAGCAGCTTGGTTTGAAGAAATCAACTGTGGGAGCAATTATTAGGAAATGGAAGACATACAAGACCACTGATAATCTCCCTCGATCTGGGGCTCCACGCAAGATCTCACCCCGTGGGGTCAAAATTATCACAAGAACGGTGAGCAAAAATCCCAGAACCACACGGGGGGACCTAATGAATGACCTGCAGAGAGCTGGGACCAAAGTAACAAAGCCTACCATCAGTAACACACTACGCCGCCAGGGACTCAAATCCTGCAGTGCCAGACGTGTCCCCCTGCATAAGCCAGTACATGTCCAGGCCCATCTGAAGTTTACTAGAGAGCATTTGGATGATCCAGAAGAAGATTGGGAGAATGTCATATGGTCAGATGAAACCAAAATATAACTTTTTGGTAAAAACTCAATTCATCGTGTTTGGAGGACAAAGAATGCTGAGTTGCATCCAAAGAACACCATACCTACTGTGAAGCATGGGGGTGGAAACATCATGCTTTGGGGCTGTTTTTAAAGGAAAGAATGAATGGGGCCATGTATCGTGAGATTTTGGGTGAAAACCTCCTTCCGTCAGCAAGGGCATTGAAGATGAAACGTGGCTGGGTCATTCAGCATGACAATGATCCCAAACACACCGCCCAGGCAACGAAGGAGTGGCTTTGTAAGAAGCATTTCAAGGTCCTGGAGTGGCCTAGCCAGTCTCCAGATCTCAACCCCATAGAAAATCTTTGGAAGGAGTTGAAAGACCGTGTTGCCCAGCAACAGCACCAAAACAACACTGCTCTAGAGGAGATCTGCAAGGAGGAATGGGCCAAAATACCAGCAATAGTGTGTGAAAACCTTGTGAAGACTTACAGAAAACATTTGACCTCTGTCATTGCCAACAAAGGGTATATAACAAAGTATTGAGATAAACTTTTGTTATTGACCAAATACTTATTTTCCACCATAATTTGCAAATAAATTCATTAAAAATCCTACAATGTGATTTTCTGGATTTTTTCTTCTCATTTTGTCTGTCATAGTTGAAGTGTACCTATGATGAAAATTACAGGCCTCTCTCATCTTTTTAAGTGGGAGAACTTGCACAATTGGTGGCTGACTAAATACTTTTTTGCCCCACTGTATATATTATTTGACATTTTTTTACACACTTATTTGACTATGTATTTGTTGCCAATGTCTCAGCATCAAACTGGTAGCAGCTGTGAAAAAAGTAAATAGTTGGAAGAGCTGTAGAGTTAACTGAAAATAATGGCATTGTTGATTACATGTTTTTTTCATTAATTAGGCTATTTTCTCTTGAACCATATAGTCTATCTACCAGAAACTGTTATTTTATATAAAAATGAATACTATACATGATTAAAAAGAAGCATTTATTCAAGTATAAATTACCAAGGTTATGATAGATTGCCATAGATTCTGTTAAATTACCATAATTACTGAAGATTCCGGTAACTTTGGTAAGCTACCGGTAGCTTTGCAGCCCTAGGGACAATAGACAGAGCTAATGTTAGACTATTACAGTCTGTGGTGGGTTAGGACTAGAAAGCTGACAGGTCTCTGATTTCAGATCTAGAATTACATCTCCATGGCAGCAGGTGAAAAACACAGGTTGGAAAAGGTACAGGAGAACAATGTGCTAGGTCACACTCACAACGACAAAATACTTCCCTGTGGGGTGGTAGCAATAGGGGAACACAGGGCCACAGGCAAATGCCAAAGTTAAAAAGGTGGAATTGAAAGGGAAGTTGAGTTTAAAAGGGAGACACACTGAAAAGAGTGAAACAACAAATGTGAAGAAAAACAGAGTAGGAACACCCTGCCCCTATCAATGTCCAAGTTCAACAACAACAGGGATGAGAAATAAAGACATTGCGTGGCACCAGTGGCCTATTCTGGCTCTCAATGCCTGGATAAGATTCAACCTCAATTCTTTTGCCATTGTTTCTTTCCCTTTCTTCCCGGAGGAAACTGATCTGCCACACTAACGTTCCAGACCAGGACATCTAAAGTGAAGCCTACGGGACGAAGCAAGGTGCTGGATTAAAAAGAACAACCATTAAAGGGACGGTATTGTTGTCCCTCTTTGAGCTCCCCTTTAACCGCTTATCTTCTGGTGGGTTCTACTGAACCAATAGGAGACCACACACACCTCTATTCAGGACATTATTCAAGGTGAAGCAATGCAGATTTAGCCTCTAAACTCAATAACACTAAATTCCTTTTGGAGCAGAAGACAAGGTGGAGCTTGCAGGACAGGGCAGGACACGGTGGGACAGGACAGGGCAAGTTTGGGCCTATATTGTTTTATGATCCCAGAGAATAACATCTTGTGAGCTACACCAACTTCTGCCATCTTTAAGCTGCACGTGCGGCAGTCAAGCACGTCACCCTTTTTAGTCTAAACATACCCTCCTGGCGGTGTACACAGAGTGTACAAAACATTAGGAACACCTGCTCTTTCCATGACATAGACTGACTAGGTGAATCCAGGTGAAAGCAATGATCCCTTACTGATGTCACTTGTTAAATCCACTTCAAATCAGTGTAGATGAAGGGGAGGAGACAGGTTAAAGAAGCCTTGAGACATGGATTGTGTCTGTGTGCCTTTCAGAGGGTGAACGGGCAAGACAAAATATTGAAGTGTCTTTGAACAGGGTATGGTAGTAGGTGCCTGGCGGACCGGTTTGAGTGTGTCAAGAACTGCAACGCTGTAGGGTTTTTCACGCTCAACGGACATCCAGCCAACTTGACACAACTCTGGGAAGCATTGAAGTCAAAATGGCCCAGCATCCCTGTGGAACGCTTTCAACACCTTGTAGAATCCATGCCCTGATGAATTGAGGCTGTTCTTAGGGCAAAAGGAGGTGCAACTCACAATTAGGAAGGTGATCCTAATGCTTTGTGCACTCTGTGTATGTATGTGTTGCGTGATTTAGTGGACCACCGTCACCATGACGAGAGGACAAACAAGTACAGGGCTCGGTCGCCCATGGCGACAGGCCTGGCTGAAAGAGCCTAGAGCTGTAAAAGGAGAGCGGATCTGTGTCGGCGTCTGGGATCTGTCCTGGCGAATAACGTTAGTCTCTCTCCTGCCGGTTCAATCACAGGACCCTCTCCACTAGGTTAACCACTTCCAACCTTCTCAAATACTCTAGCTTATTTTCACAAGGAATAGTTGGACCCTCAGCATCCATCCGGGCGAAACAGAACACTCTCGGCCCTGTCGGAACAGCAGACCACGGGGAAGGGAGAGCGCGGGAGTGGGAGCAGTACGGCCGGGAAGGAAAATGGATTTCCAAGGAAAACAGGGCAGAGTTTAGCCCAGGTCTGAGACAGTGGGAAGTGACACTGTGTTGGTATTGCAAGGGTATCTGACAGGGTTAAACTTGAGATATGACATCTGCTTATATCATCCATCTCCTTACAAGAGAAGACACTGAGTTTACTATGCAGTTAAAGGGACTCTTCACCCAAATATCACTCAAGATGCTAATTGCTGCTGTTGATAAGTAAACAAAACATAAAATGTTGATTATGTTGCCTGGTATCCATAGATGAGGTCCGTTTGTAATTTGGGAGCACTACCCCTTAACTTGATAGTTAGTGAAGGAGACAGGAACAGTTTTCCGTTACCTTTCAGGAATGCAGTGTCTGGATCCAACCCACACAACCAAACCAAAACACTCCTTCCATGACCATTTACGAGCATTGCAAACCTCACCAAACTACTTACCAGACAGACCACATATTTTTACCCACTGTCGGTCTGTACGGGGCAATAAGGGCATTTAAATTAGCAAAAGCCGAGACATTGTTCAGACAAGTCTTTGATTGACATGGTGACCTGTACTGACTCCGCCGGAATATCAAGTTCAGACTTGTCCAGCCTTCTTCCTCATTTCAATAAAAGATTTTCAAACCCATTGAGCAATGGACAGATCTGTCCCTTCTAGCTTCTTCTCCTTGGGGTAGTAAAACCACCAGACCCTATCCTTCTCCATGTTTGTAGCCCTCACCACTGACCAAGCCAGGCGTGACCACATCTGTTCTGGGAATGCCAGCCCGTCTGAAAACTGATTCTGTTATAGTAAAGGTATCCTTTGGTCCTTTCCCTGAGTCAAATATTGTAACAGCTGTTATGGGGGCAATATCAGAGCTCTGGACCGAGTTTTCAGGCACATAATAAATAATTCCAGTTTCATCAAGGGGAGGAAGAGCAGGGCAGACTAGGAGTGAAAGACGGAGATGAAGGATGGTGCCAAAGCCTCATACCAGCGAGTGGAGCACTGAGAAGGCACCTAGTTATTTACCCCCCCGTGTTTCTCCCACCCCCTCTCTCCCTCTGCCAACTGGACAGGACCAGCCATGTTGTCTGTCTGTAGCACATACCTCAGAACCAGGCTCAACTCTCCTGTTCCTCCTCCTCCATCCTCAGGAACACAACAGAGGATATTTTAAGACGTATAAGAGATGATCCAACTGGCAGGCTATAGCAGAACCCTGTGACAGCCTCTCTCTATGGGGCCGTTCAGCTTTGCAATACAGAGTCCAAGCCCAGAATTGGACTGGCCTAGCCGGCTATGTGGTCCCAGTGACTGAAAAGCTGGACCCGTCCTCAGTCGTTGAGAGGAAGGAGAAAAATCATCTTTAACGAATCCAGACAAGGACATAACTGCAGAAACAATTATTCCAACAGGCCTCACAGTACAAGAAAAAGGACCACCTCTAGGGAACCTAGAGCATAGACTTGGAAGAGAAGAGAACTCTAATGAGGTCTATTATGCTCTAGGATTTACAATGGATCTACACAACATAGACTCACTTTGAAAATATGACCCCTTTTGAGGCCAGAAATTAATCTTCGATTCTAGACAATCACATTCAAGGCCAGAGGAATTGCGAATAAAGATCTGAGGACATCTAGACCGTACCATCACTTTCAGAGGCAGAGGGAATTCCGAATAAAGATCTGAGGACATCTAGACCGTACCATCACTTTCAGAGGCAGAGGGAATTCCGAATAAAGATCTGAGGACATCTAGACCGTACCATCACTTTCAGAGGCAGAGGGAATTACAAATAAAGATCTGAGGACATCTAGACCGTACCATCACTTTCAGAGGCAGAGGGAATTACAAATAAAGATCTGAGGACATCTAGACCGTACCATCACTTTCAGAGGCAGAGGGAATTACAAATAAAGATCTGAGGACATCTAGACCGTACCATCACTTTCAGAGGCAGAGGGAATTCCAAATAAAGATCTGAGGACATCTGGACCGTACAAGATTAGCTAAAGAGTTGATCTGGAAAACAGTCAAATAATGACTGGATCTGAGTGATTATTGATACGACTGAATGAAAACATGGAGTCCCCACAGATAAGACAGGACAGACTCAGGTCCACAGAGCCTTAGCTGAAGACCGTTTGGCCATGGTGCTTCCCCTTGCTACCAAAGGGACTCCATTAAAAGAGTGCTCTAGTGAAGTAGTGAGGAGAAGTTGTGAGAGTCAGAGATGGGAGTGTTGATCTAATAAAACTCAGCTTTCCTCTCTCTCTGCTTCTGGTCTTGCCTTGCTGACAGGCTAAGCAGGGTGTAGTCACTGTGAGCAGAGGAGCATGTGATTAACATACTGAGAGGGACGAGAGAGAGAGAGAGACGAGAGAGAGAGCGGGAAAGAGAGAGAGAAAGAAAAGGCGAGACGGATGGAGAGAGAGCGAGACGGAGGGAGAGAGAGCAAGAGAGGGACATATTGTCCTAAGAACGAGTACGCTCCACTCTAATATCCCCAGGAGGAAGGCCCTTAATTCATGAGATACAGATGCATGCAACACATGTGCAGTGTGTGTGTGTGTGTGTGTGTGTGTGTGTGGCTGCGTCTTGCCTGTGAAGAGGCTGAAGAAACGTTTGCAACACACGCTGTCCCGTACTAGCAGGGTGTAGGCCACAGGCCCGTCCTCAAACTCCATGTGGATACTCTGGGAGCCCAGTCCCACCTCCAGGTAACTCAGCTCTGTGATTCCACGGCTGTCCCTCTTCTGCAGCCAATCACAAGGCTGCCCTCTGCCAGGAAGAGAACAATGAAGACGGGAAAGTGTGAAAGAAATATTATTATTATTTTACTTGCATGTATCCCGCCTATTACCTTTGTTTCCTTGAGTCGACTCACGTTTAAGGTGTATATGTTTTTGTTTGAGCATTGTTTGTTTCTGCAATTTGTCAGACAACCAAGTCACAGATTGCACCTTTAAAAAGCAGCGAAAGGTCATCATAAGAATATCACACTGTTGCGCAACCAAACTTGGCCGTTACACAACTTCCAGGGGTGGCTCAGGGTAGCGGGGGTGTGGCCTTCTGGGGTCAGAATCCCAGTAACTTTATAGGGACCGTCGCAGCATGAGACTCAGGCCTGTCCAACACCGTACTACTCACACTCCTGGGAGGAAGCGGAGGCAAGCCAACATGCTTTTGAGGAGGACAAAAAAAAAGCCATTGATACAGGGCTTACAAAGTCCTTGATATAGTGTTTGCACTATATCAGAGGGAACGTGGAGCCACTGATATAGGACATGGGAGCAGTGGCTGGGGAGATGTGTAGGGCCACCACAAAGACCAGGGCTGTAATGGGTTTGAAGATGTGGCCCAGAAAGTCTGTTAGTATTGGGATGTGGTGGGTTACATAAAGCTGTGGTGATCCTATAGTGTTGGTCTGCTTCCTACCACACCTGTTGCTGCTGTCCCCATAAATGCCATATATAGCTTTATAGAATAAACTGTAGTCTACAGACCAAATGCCTCTACAGACAATACCTTCATGACAGGCACAACCATTTCTGTGACCACAGAATAGGTACTTGAATGTTCATTTTTATTCCAGCCTTCTCAGTGTGACAGGTCAGGTGGTTAACTTACTCCATGTCGGATGTCACTTCCAGGAAGTAGATGCGTTGGTCAGACACCACCAGGAACGAGGGGAACTCCACCGGATCACCAAACTTCACGGTCGACACCTACAACAAAGATAAGATGTACACACGTTAAAGATTCCACAACACTTAACTGCTGCAAATAACTTTCCCTGAGGAAAATGACTGCATTCAGAGCTCTTCTTAAACAGACTGTATAAGAACAGATCAGTTCCTGTTTAAAAAACACCTAAAGAGAAAGGTCTAGCAACAAAGTCACATCAATCTTCATTGAATACTGTGTAGGCCCAAAAATAAAACAGTTGAGCTGTTGAAAGAGAAAGAGAGCCAGAGGGGAGAGAAGCACGAGTGACAAGATAAATAAACATCAGATGAATGAGCATGTTATGAGCTGGATGTCCTGTCTCCTGCTGGGGTTGCTTGTGTCCTCTTGGCTCCCTCTCCTTGTCCAGGTGTCCTGAGCAGTAAACCAATACCCCTCCGCTCCACAGGGCTCCCAGCATGCATTACACATGGAGGAGCTCATCCAAGGTCATGGTGTGGTGGGTGGGGGTGGCGATGAAGAGAGAGGGGGGGTGGTGCAGGACAGCGAGAGAACAGCTGAGGGGGAAAAAAGCAGCCAGGAGCAGATCACAAGAGCTGGAGTCGACCGGTTTTGGCTGGGTTAGCAGTTCATGGAACTTCTGAGCAGAACTGCTGTGACCGGATTCAGCCACGTCACTGAACTGTTAACCGTTGTCAGAACATTGGTTCTGCTAACCTTGAGAAAGGAGTGGAGCTCCTCTTCCTCTTCAAACACCTCCACATCTAGGAAGAGCTTCAGCCGATGGTCCACCGCCTCATAGTCCTCTGAGAGAAGGTCCAACTGGCCTACAGACACACAGGTCAGAATAGTGTTAGGGTAACATTTATAACCAACACACACAGGGACAGCAGTTAGCTTATCATAAGCAACACACACAGGGACAGCAGTTAGCTTATCATAAGCAACACACAGACAGCAGTTAGCTTAGCATAACCAACACACACAGGGACAGCAGTTAGCTTATCATAAGCAACACACAGGGACAGCAGTTAGCTTATCATAAGCAACACACACAGGGACAGCAGTTAGCTTATCATAAGCAACACACACAGGGACAGCAGTTAGCTTATCCTAAGCAACACACACAGGGACAGCAGTTAGCTTATCCTAAGCAACACACACAGGGACAGCAGTTAGCTTATCCTAACCAACACACAGGGACAGCAGTTAGCTTATCCTAACCAACACACACAGGGACAGCAGTTAGCTTATCCAACACACAGGGACAGCAGTTAGGTTATCAACCAACACACAGGGACAGCAGTTAGCTTATAATAACAACACACAGGGACAGCAGTTTGGTTATCAACCAACACACAGGGACAGCAGTTAGCTTATCAAACCAACACACAGACAGCAGTTAGCTTAGCATAACCAACACACACAGGGACAGCAGTTAGCTTATCATAAGCAACACACACACACAGGGACATCATAAGCAACACACACAGTTAGCTTATCCTAACCAACACACAGGGACAGCAGTTAGCTTATCCTAAGCAACACACACAGGGACAGCAGTTAGCTTATCCTAACCAACACACAGGGACAGCAGTTAGGTTATCATAACCAACACACAGGGACAGCAGTTTGGTTATAATAACCAACACACAGGGACAGCAGTTTGGTTATGATAACCAACACACTGGGACAGCAGTTAGCTTATCATAACCAACACACAGACAGCAGTTAGGTTAGCAAAACCAACACACACAGGGAAAGCTGTTAGCTTAGCATAACCAACACACAGACAGCAGTTAGGTTAGCAAAACCAACACACACAGGGAAAGCTGTTAGCTTAGCATAACCAACACACAGACAGCAGTTAGGTTAGCAAACCAACACACACAGGGAAAGCTGTTAGCTTAGCATAACCGACACAGACACACAGTACTAGTTTACAAACAATACAGTTAGTATGCAACAGCTAACAGACCCAATAACATTTTGGCTATGTAGTCTCCCTACTTCCCCTTTTAAACAAATATATTTTCCAGTTATTACCTTGGCAGATCACACGAAAAACTGATAAAAGGGATGGGTGTCTCACAATTGAACATATAGATTTAACCCACCCTCACACTAAATCTAAACTGTCTCTGAACTGTAGTTTATGGAGCATTATGCTGTCGCTGTGTCTATAGCTAAAGCAAGAGTATTCAAATGTTGCATTTACACCTGAGTCTTTCCTCTCAGTTCATCTCAACGCGTCTAACATTCCCTTTTTGATGAGCGATATTCAGATCAATGTGTCCCAAATACATGGAAATCAGATCAGAGTGGTTTTTCATCTATACGTAGTAAACTGGTGTTAGACTAAAGGACTTGTTCAACAAAATAGCTGTGACTTCATCCTCTCAGAAGTAGTCTCAAATTAGCTTCAGCTCAGCGGCTTTGGGATGGGTCTCTGCAGTGGCGTGTGGTTTTTATACAAGGATTCCATGTTGTCAGTCATTCAGCATCTCTGGCTGCTGCAGTATACCACAGAGGGAAATATAAAGGTCTATTATACTGTGTATATACAGCATTTATACCCCCTCTAAGATCACTCTTTCTCCATTCCATTGTCTTCTCTGTGGAGGCGAAAGCATTCCTTCCTCTCCCATCAGCTCTAATAGTAACGGTCTTACTAAACCATATGAGATCTTACTGTAAGACCCACAGACAGAGACTCAAGGGGCCAGCCTGGGAGACTGTCACCAATGTCAAATAACCTCCTATGGATTGTTGTGTTATACTCGTTCTTGCAAAATCAAAATATGCATTTCCTCCTTGTCTCCTATCACTAGGGGCCTGTGTTTTGGACTATCACCTCACATGACCTGGATTTGAACCTTTATTTTAAACCTTTTCCAGAAATGTGAATTACACCAAAAATGAAAGCAATTGTCTGAGGATGGTGCTGGACCGACTAACATAAAAAGAAAAAAAGGGGGCCATTTGATGAAAAATCTTTAAATAAAAAGGTTAAAATCCAGGTCATGTGATCACTTCTATTTCAGGATCATAACCATTTTATGACTATCTGATGGCTGATAAAAACCAAAAGGTCCCAATCAATCAATGTTATTTTGTACATTGGTTATTGCAGAAATATTAAAAATTATATATTATGACTACACAATTATGTCTATGCAAAGGGAGGAGGATGCAACTTTCTCCAGGACCCACCTGGACTGGCTTGTTCTGCATGCTGATCCTGGGGTCCAGGTGAGGTAGCACTAACAGCATAGCTGTAGCTTCCTGCTATAACTCCTTTACTCTGGCCCTCTGTACTGTAGAAGCTGGCAGGTTGGGACAGGCTCCGGTCACGGATCTGGTCCTCCCAGGTCTCCCCCAAGGAGAAGGAGCTTCCCTTGGCTGAGAAGAAGGAGGTGGGGTCCTCCATGGAGGTGCTGGTCTGGATAGTGTCCTGGGTTGAGGCATTCATGGCAGGGCTGCCGAAGTGTCTGGCCCTGGCAGAGGAAGGATCTTCCATGGTGGGGTCCTAAAAACAGAGGGAGGGGGAATATGGAAGATTTATTGACACTACGGCGGGGCCTGAAAGCTGATTGGGAATACTTGGTCTAGGGTAATCAAACTGGGGTACGCGCAATGCCGTCAGGGGTACGACAAATAAAAATGTGATTCACATTTTAAAATACATTTCCAAACAGTTCATTTAGATTTTCCAACGGGGCTATACATTTAGGCGAGTCCACCCTCCCCTCCCCCACCTGAGTAGCCTAGTTTCACTGCCAAAAAATGTAACGATCTCATGTTCAGCGAGACAACACATTGTCAAATACAGGTAGCCTAGTCAAATAATTAACATCCAATCACATTAACGGTTACTCTCTCACGGGAATTCCACTAACGGTCCGTATGTAGACAAACGTAGTTTTTGTGTTATATGTGCAAAAGTACTATCTCACAACTCGGTGAAACCTCCACTCTTGCGCAGACATTTAGAAACAGAACATGCCTATTTGAAAGATAATTCTCACTAAAAGCCACAGGAGTTAAGAGGTTTGATTAGTAAAAGCAACAAATACCATTAATAAGAAGGGGCGAAGCGTCTTCCATGGTGAGCTACCGAGTGACTAGGACAGGCAAGACCCATACTATTGTGGACGACTTAATTCTTCCTGCTGCAACGGATATTGCTGGGACAATGCTGGGGGAAAGGCCACCAAAAAAACTATACAGACAATGCATTAATAAACAACACAACGCATCAGTGACATGGCAGGAGATGTTTTGAAACAATTACTGCTTCGCAGACAAGCCAGTGAATTATATGCGTTACAGCTGGATGAGTCAACAGACGTGGCAGACCTGGCACAGCTCCTCCGACCTGTTACGTTTATGGGGGGTCAATTAAGGAAGACATCCTCTTCTGCAAACCACTGGAAACCAGGACAACAGGATAGGATATTTTTTTTAAGCTACTGAACAGCTTTGTGACATCAAATGGACTTTGGTGGTCAAGATGTGTTGGTATCTGTACTGATGGCGCAAAAGCCATGACAGGGAGACATAGTGGAGTGGTAACGCACATGCAAGCAGTTACTCCCAACACCACTTGGGTCACTGCAGCATCCACCGAGAGGCTCTTGCTGCCAAAGGAATGCCTGACAGCTTGAAAGACATTTTGGACACTACAGTGAAAATGGTTACCTTTGTTAAAGCAAGGCCCCCGAACTCTCGTGTATTTTCTGCATTATGCAATGATATGGGCAGTGACCTTGTACCGCTTCTACAACATACAGAAGTGTGCTGGTTATCAAGGGGCAAAGTATTGACACAGTTTTTTTTATTGAGAGACGAGCTTAAAGTTCTTTACTGACCATCATTTTCACTTGTCTGACTGCTTTTGCATGATGACGTGTTTCTCACACGACTGGCCTATCTGGGGGATGTTTTTTCTTGCCTGAATGATCTGAATCTGGGATTACAGGGACTCTCCGCAACTATACTCAATGTGCGGGACAGAATTGTGGCTATGATTTAGAAGTTGGAGCTCTTCTCTGTCTGCATTAACAAGGACAACACACAGGTCTTTCCATCATTGTATGATTTTTTTGTGTGCAAATGAACTCAAGCTTACGGACAATGTCAAATTTGATACAGCGAAGCACCTAAGCGAGTTGGGTGCGCAATTATGCAGGTACTTTCCCAAACGGACGACACAAACAACTGGATTCACTATCCTTTTCATGTCCTGCCTCCAGTCCACTTACCGATATCTGAACGAGAGAGCATCGTCAAAATTGCAACAAGCGGTTCTGTGAAAATATCATTTTAATCAGAAGTTACTTCCAGATTTCTGGATTGGGCTGCACTCAGAGTATCCTGCCTTAAGACACTGATGCAACGAAGTACCTATGTGAGAGTGGATTCTCAGCCTTCACAAACATGAAAACAAATACAGGCACAGGCTGTGTGGAAAATGATTTAAGACAGACTCTCTCCAATACAACCCAACATAGCAGAGTTGTGTGTATCCTGTCAAGCACACCCTTCTCATTAACCTGTGGCGAGTTCTTCACCATTTTCAAGAAACAAATAAGGTTTTATGTAAGATGGTTAAATAAAGAGCAAAATTATTTTTTATTATCATCATCATCATCATCCTGGTCCTATAAGAGCTCTTTTCACGTCCCATGAGCCGGGTTGTGACTAAAACTCACTCATTCTTATGTTTTATAAATGTATCGTATAGTGTGTGTGTGGCAGGCTTACAATGATTGCAAAAATATATATATTTGAGAGTGCGCTGACCCTGGTGCTAGAGGGTGTACGCAGCTGGAGGTTGAATGTTTGAAGTAGTACGGGACTATAAAAAGTTTTGGAACCACTGCCCTAGACATTAAAAACATGTTCATCATACAACAACATATTTAAATACATCATAAAGACTATCAAATCTCAAACCTTGTTGCCAGGGTGACTGGGTAGAGGTGTATCTCTGTGGTTGAAGGTAAAGTGTCGGTCAGTCCCGTCTTGGCATGAGGAACCATGGACGGGCGTACTGGTGGAGGGAGCTGATTGGCCAGCCAGCTGGACCACATGATCACTACCACACGCAGGACAGATGACGGTACTTCCTGAAGACGTTGTGTAAATTGACAAGTAACAGAAAATAAATACATTGTTTCAAAAACGTGTTATATTAAAATGTGAATACGTACGTATTGGTAAATAAGTGTGTTGTAATGGTTTCATTCTTGTACACAAAAATACTTGTTTTAAAAAGGCAAAATTCTGTCCATAATCTGCTCTTTAAAAACAGAGTTAATGACTAGACACTTCAGCATTCCCTTGGTGCAGATGTCGTACTCAGCATATACACTGGGGCAAAAAAGTATTTAGTCAGCCACCAATTGTGCAAGTTCTCCCACTTAAAAAGATGAGGCCTGTAATTTTCATCATAGGTACACTTCAACTATGACAGACAAGATGAGGATCAATAACAAAAGTTTCTCAATACTTTGTTATATACCCTTTGTTGGCAATGACAGAGGTCAAACGTTTTCTGTAAGTCTTCACAAGGTTTTCACACACTGTTGCTGGTATTTTGGCCCATTCCTCCATGCAGATCTCCTCTAGAGCAGTGATGTTTTGGGGCTGTTGCTGGGCAACATGAGGGATTGAAGGGATATGACTAACTACATTCCAACTAGAAGTTACAACTGTCAAAAGCCATAGAAATCTGTAGAACAAACTCTCCCTGAGCTCTGGGCATGTCAGAGCATGTAGTCATTTCAGGTCTGGGTTGTTGAGGACCAGGAGAGGAGGGCTAAGCTGATACCAAGTGCTTCAAGCTATCTACCATAGCCGTTAGGTCTGTTGCCATAGTAACTTCAAGAGTTTTTAGAACGACTTGTCATCGGACCTCCGCCCACATCTGTGTGACGTCTGTCAGGGCTGGAAGATAAGGTGATCCTGCACGCTGCCAGTAGAGCCCTGTCCTTAAGATCAGACCTGGAGATCTCTATCAGAGAGATGGAGATGACTGAACATGAGCAAAATAAAAGGACACATCAACAGAGTGTCTGAATATGGCGTTGGGCCACCACGATGTGCAAAAACAGCTTCAATGCGCCTTGGCATAGATTCTACAAGTGTCTGGAACTCTATTAGAGGGATGTGACACCATTCTTCCATGAGACATTCCATCATTTGGTGTTGTTGATGGTGGTAGAAAAACACTGTCTCAGACACCGGTCCAGAATCTCCGATAAGTGTAGGGATGGGCGATATGGCCTACAATATTTTCAAACTCATGGGCTGAGTAACAATATATAGCTTGATTTTTTAAATCTATATTCTCAAATTTTTTTTGTACAATTAAACAGTCAAATACACTGCACTTCAAACAGTCAGTAATAATCTAATTAATTCAGGGTTAGTGAAATTATACCTATGTAACTATAAGCCTTCCACAACCAAGACCCACTAATCACTTAATTATTTTATCAAAACCCGCATTTTTTTTTGCAATAATCAGTGATCTGGTGTTCAAGTCTGTCTAGTAAGATGTAATTTTTGATATTTTTTTTAACCAAAACTAAGCATAACGCACATTCACTAATAATGACTAACTTCTTGTGGCAGGCATTAAATTAACACAGGTCTCATACAGTGCCTTTGGAAAGTATTTCGACCCCTCAACTTTTTCCACGTTGTTAAGTTACAGCCTTATTCTAAAACAGGTTGGAATAAAAAACAGAAATATCTTATTAACATAAATTCATTTGCTATGAGACTCGAAATTTAGCTCAGATGCATCTTGTTTCTTTCCATTGATCATCATTGAGATGTTTCTACAACTTGATTGGAGTCCACCTGTGGTAAATTCAATTGATATAAGGTCCCACAGCTAACAGTGCATGGCAGAGCAAAAACCAAGCCATGAGGTCGAAGGAATTGTCCGTAGAGCTCCGAGGCAGGATTGTGTTAAGGCACAGATCTGGGAAAGGGTACCATAACATTTCTGTAGCATTGAAGGTCCCCAAGAACACAGCGGCCTCCATTTTACTTAAATGGAAGAAGTTTGGAACCACCAAGACTCTTCCTAGAGCTGGCCACCCGGCCAAACTGAGCAATCGGGGGAGAAGGACCTTGGTCAGGAAGTGACCAAGAACCCGATGGTCACTCTGGCAGAGTTCCTCTGTGGAGATGGGAGTACCTTCCAGAAGGACAACCATCTGGAGTTGGCCAAAAGGCACTTAAAGGACTCTCAGACCATGAGAACAATATTCTCTGGTCTGATGAAACCAAGAGTGAACATTTGGCCTGAATGCCAAGCGTCATCTGGAGGAAACCTGGCACCATCCCTATGGGGAAGCATGGTGGTGGCAGCATCATCATGCTGTGGGGACGTTTTTTAGCGGCAGGAACTGGGAAACAAGTCAGGATTGAGGCAAAGATGAATGGAGCAAAATACAGAGAGATCCTTGATGAAAACCTGCTCCAGAGCATTCATGACCTCAAACCAAACTGGGGTGAAGGCTCACCTTCCAACAGGACAATGACCCTAAGCACACAGCCAAGACAACACAAGAGTGGCTTCGGGACAAGTCTCTGAATGGTTTGCGCCAAGCTTCTAGCGTCATATCTAAGAAGACGCGATGCTGTAATCTCTGCCAAAGGTGCTTCAACAAAGTACTGAGTAAAGGGTCTGAAGACTTACAGTACCAGTCAAAAGTTTGGACACACCTACTCATTCAAGGATGTCTTTATTTTTTACTATTTTCTACATTGTAGAATAATAGTGAAGACATGAAAACTATGAAATAACATAAAATCATGTAGTAACCAAAAAAAGTGTTAAATCAAAATATATTTTACATTTAAGTTTCTGCAAAGTAACCACCCATTGCCTTGATGACAGCTTTGCACATTATTGGCATTCTCTCAACCAGCTTCATGAGGTAGTCACCTGGAATGCATTTCAATTAACAGGTGTGCCTTGATAAAAGTTAATTTATGGAATTTCTTTCCTTCTTATTGCTTTTTAGCAAATCAGTTGTGTTGTGACAAGTTAGGGGTGGTATACAGAAGACAGCCCTATTTGGGTAAAGACCAAGTCCATATTATGGCAAGAACAGCTCAAATAAGCAAAGAGAAATGACAGTCCATCATTACTTCAAGACATGAAGGTTAGTCACTGCGGAACATTTCAAGAATTTGAAAGTTTATTCAAGTGCAGTTGCAAAAACCATAAAGCGCTACGATGAAACTGGCTCTCATGAGGACCAACACAGGAAAGGCATCCTGCACCTGTCCCGCAGGTGTGATGTTCGGATGTACCGATCCTGTGCAGGTGTTGTTACACATGGTCTGCCACTGCGAGGATGATCAGCTGTCTGCCCTTTCTCCCTGAAGCGCTGTCTTAGGCGTCTCATTGTACAGACATTGCAATTTATTGCCCGGGCCACATCTGCAGTCCTCATGCCTCCTTGCAGCATGCCTTAGGCACATTCACACAGATGAGCAGGGACCCTGGGCATCTTTCTTTTGGTGTTTTTCAGAATCAGTAGAAAGGCCTCTTTAGTGTCCTAAGTTTTCATAACTGTGACCTTAATTGCCTACCGTCTGTAGGCTGCTAGGGTCTTAACGACCGTTCCACAGGTGCATGTTCATTAATTGTTAATGGTTCAGTGAACAAGCACGAGAAACAGTGTTTAAACCCTTTACAATGAAGATGTGTGAAGTTATTTGGATTTTTACGAATTATCTTTGAAAGACAGGGTCCTGAAAAAGGTATGTTTCTTTTTTGCTGAGTTTATTTGCTAGCCAACAAGGTAGAACAGTTGAATTGTTATAAAACACTCTTCTGTCCATCTCCAACTGTTTGAACAGCATGCTAGCCTGTCCACTTTGTTCAGATGTTGAAATCAAGTGGCCTATCTTATTTCTCAGAATAAGAACGAGCTGCCAATTCCTTATGTAATTGTGCTTTATGCTTATTGCACATTTATAAAACAGACTAAACAGCTATGAGAACGAGCTGCCAATTCCTTGTGTAATTGTGCTTTATGCTTATTGCACATTTATAAAACAGACTAGACAGCTATGAGAACGAGCTGCCAATTCCTTGTGTAATTGTGCTTTATGCTTATTGCACATTTATAAAACAGACTAGACAGCATGTATAACGGTCTTTGAATAAAATGCTGCAAGCGGAACATGGTACCAAACTGACCATTTTCCAGAATCAATGTTCATCGATACTCTTGTTTAAATAGTGTACGCAATTTGAGGAGTTGAGACAGGTTAACTTCTCTATTACAGTAAAATAATGTCTCAATGCGTTTTCGGTTTCCACATAACAGATTCTGTTGGACTAAGCCTCAAAACGAAATTGCGAGTTGTAACCGCTTATCAGAGGAGGTAGTGAGCTCATCTTTGTTGATCTCTGGTGTAAATAGGAAGGTGAACACAGCACAGAGGAGCGAAGGAGACAAGACCAAAAATACACGAGAACAAGCAGACATAAAACGCTCATAAAAACTCAAATAAAAACTTGATTCTTGCGATACAGGCATTTGGAATATCCTGCGAAAACATACATTTGAATTAATCAAATTCATTCAATATAAATCGTCCTGCCCTACATACGTTTTCGATTGGGTTGAGATTTGGTGACAGACACACACCCACCCTTCAAACCCCTTATGTTCCTTTGAGACACCGCTTTCAAAGTCACTCAGATATCTTCTTCTCGCCATGGTAACCAAAATAATGGGCATGTGATGGTCTGTGTGTGGTGTGTGCATGTGATGGTCGTGTGATGGTCTGTGTGTGGTGTGAGTGTGATGGTCGTGTGATGGTCGTGTGTGTGTGTTGGTCGTGTGATGGTCGTGTGTGTGTGATGGTCGTGTGTGTGTGATGGTCGTGTGCGTGTGTGTGTGTGAGATGGTCGTGTGCGTGTGTGTGTGTGTGTTGGTTGTGTGCGTGTGATGGTCGTGTGCGTGTGTGTGTGTGTGATGGTCGTGTGCGTGTGCGTGTGTGTGATGGTTGTGTGCGTGTGCGTGTGTGATGGTCGTGTGCGTGTGTGATGGTCGTGTGCGTGTGTGATGGTCGTGTACGTGTGTGATGGTCGTGTGCGTGTGCGTGTGAGATGGTCGTGTGCGTGTGAGATGTGCATGTGCGTGTGAGATGGTCGTGTGCGTGTGTGATGGTCGTGTGCGTGTGAGATGGTCGTGTGCGTGTGCGTGTGAGATGGTCGTGTGCGTGTGTGATGGTCGTGTGCGTGTGTGATGGTCGTGTGCGTGTGAGATGTGCATGTGCGTGTGAGATGGTCGTGTGCGTGTGCGTGTGTGATGGTCGTGTGCGTGTGCGTGTGAGGTGTGCGATGGTCGTGTGCGTGTGCGTGTGCGAGATGGTCGTGTGCGTGTGAGATGGTCGTGTGCGTGTGTGTGATGGTCGTGTGCGTGTGAGATGGTCGTGTGCGTGTGAGATGGTCGTGTGCGTGTGAGATGGTCGTGTGCGTGTGAGATGGTCGTGTGCGTGTGAGATGGTCGTGTGCGTGTGAGATGGTCGTGTGCGTGTGAGATGGTCGTGTGCGTGTGAGATGGTCGTGTGCGTGAGATGGTCGTGTGCGTGTGTGAGTGAGATGGTCGTGTGCGTGTGTGATGAGATGGTCATGTGCGTGTGTGAGTGAGATGGTCGTGTGCGTGTGTGTGAGTGAGATGGTCGTGTGCGTGTGTGTGTGTGTGATGGATGGTCGTGTGCGTGTGTGAGTGAGATGGTCGTGTGCGTGTGCGTGTGTGTGAGATGGTCGTGTGCGTGTGCGTGTGTGAGTGAGATGGTCGTGTGCGTGTGCGTGTGTGTGATGGTCGTGTGCGTGTGCGTGTGTGATGGTCGTGTGCGTGTGTGATGGTCGTGTGCGTGTGCGATGGTTGTGTGCGTGTGCGTGTGTGATGGTCGTGTGCGTGTGCGTGTGAGATGGTCGTGTGCGTGTGCGTGTGAGATGGTCGTGTGCGTGTGCGATGGTCGTGTGCGTGAGAGATGGTCGTGTGCGTGTGCGTGTGAGATGGTCGTGTGCGTGTGAGATGGTCGTGTGCGTGTGAGATGGTCGTGTGCGTGTGAGATGGTCGTGTGCGTGTGTGATGGTCGTGTGCGTGTGAGATGGTCGTGTGCGATGGTCGTGCGTGTGAGATGGTCGTGTGCGTGTGAGATGGTCGTGTGCGTGTGCGTGTGTGAGTGAGATGGTCGTGTGCGTGTGTGAGTGAGATGGTCGTGTGCGTGTGTGAGTGAGATGGTCGTGTGCGTGTGTGAGTGAGATGGTCGTGTGCGTGTGTGTGTGAGATGGTCGTGTGCGTGTGTGAGTGAGATGGTCGTGTGCGTGTGCGTGTGTGTGAGATGGTCGTGTGCGTGTGCGTGTGTGAGTGAGATGGTCGTGTGTGTGCGTGTGCGTGTGTGTGATGGTCGTGTGCGTGTGCGTGTGTGATGGTCGTGTGCGTGTGTGATGGTCGTGTGCGTGTGCGTGTGTGATGGTTGTGTGCGTGTGCGTGTGTGATGGTCGTGTGCGTGTGCGTGTGTGATGGTCGTGTGCGTGTGCGATGGGCGTGTGCGTGTGAGATGGTCGTGTGCGTGTGAGATGGTCGTGTGCGTGTGAGATGGTCGTGTGCGTGTGTGATGGTCGTGCGTGTGAGATGGTCGTGTGCGTGTGTGAGTGAGATGGTCGTGTGCGTGAGTGAGATGGTCGTGTGCGTGAGTGAGATGGTCGTGTGCGTGAGTGAGATGGTCGTGTGCGTGAGTGAGATGGTCGTGTGCGTGTGCGTGTGTGTGAGTGAGATGGTCGTGCGTGTGTGTGTGTGAGATGGTCGTGTGTGTGTGCGCGTGTGTGTGTGAGATGGTCGTGTGTGTGTGCGCGTGTGTGTGTGAGATGGTCGTGTGTGTGTGCGTGTGTGTGTGTGAGATGGTCGTGTGTGTGTGCGTGAGATGGTCGTGTGTGTGTGCGTGTGTGTGCGTGTGTGTGTGCGTGTGTGTGAGATGGTCGTGTGTGTGTGCGTGTGTGTGTGATGGTCGTGTGTGTGTGCGTGTGTGTGTGAGAGATGGTGTGTGTGCGTGTGTGCGTGTGTGTGTGTGTGTGTGAGATGGTCGTGTGTGTGTGCGCGTGTGTGTGAGATGGTCGTGTGTGTGTGCGCGTGTGTGTGTGAGATGGTCGTGTGTGTGTGCGTGTGTGTGTGTGAGATGGTCGTGTGTGTGTGCGTGAGATGGTCGTGTGTGTGTGCGTGTGTGTGAGATGGTCGTGTGTGTGTGCGTGTGTGTGTGATGGTCGTGTGTGTGTGCGTGTGTGTGTGTGAGATGGTCGTGTGTGTGTGTGTGTGTGTGTGTGAGATGGTCGTGTGTGTGTGCGTGTGTGTGTGTGTGAGATGGTCGTGTGTGTGTGTGCGTGTGTGTGTGTGAGATGGTCGTGTGTGTGTGCGTGTGTGTGTGAGATGGTCGTGTGTGTGTGCGTGTGTGTGTGAGATGGTCGTGTGTGTGTGCGTGTGTGTGTGAGATGGTCGTGTGTGTGTGCGTGTGTGTGTGAGATGGTCGTGTGTGTGTGCGTGTGTGTGTGTGTGATGGTCGTGTGCGATGGTCGTGTGTGATGGTCGTGTGCGTGTGTGATGGTCGTGTGCGTGTGCGTGTGTGATGGTCGTGTGCGTGTGTGATGGTCGTGTGCGTGTGCGTGTGTGATGGTCGTGTGCGTGTGCGTGTGTGATGGTCGTGTGTGTGTGTGATGGTCGTGTGCGTGTGCGTGTGAGATGGCCGTGTGCGTCTGAGATGGTCGTGTGCGTGTGCGTGTGAGATGGTCGTGTGCGTGTGAGATGGTCGTGTGCGTGTGCGTGTGTGATGGTTGTGTGCGTGTGCGATGGTCGTGTGCGTGTGATGGTCGTGTGCGTGTGCGTGAGATGGTCGTGTGCGTGTGCGTGTGTGAGTGAGATGGTCGTGTGCGTGTGTGTGTGAGTGAGATGGTCGTGTGCGTGTTTGAGTGAGTGAGATGGTCGTGTGCGTGTGCGTGTGTGTGAGATGGTCGTGTGCGTGTGCGTGTGTGTGTGTGAGATGGTCGTGTGCGTGTGTGTGTGAGTGAGATGGTCGTGTGCGTGTGTGAGTGAGATGGTCGTGTGCGTGTGTGTGTGTGAGTGAGATGGTCGTGTGCGTGTGCGAGTGAGTGAGATGGTCGTGTGCGTGTGCGAGTGAGTGAGATGGTCGTGTGCGTGTGCGAGTGAGTGAGATGGTCGTGTGCGTGTGCGAGTGAGTGAGATGGTCGTGTGCGTGTGCGAGTGAGTGAGATGGTCGTGTGCGTGTGCGAGTGAGTGAGATGGTCGTGTGCGTGTGCGTGTGAGATGGTCGTGTGCGTGTGCGAGTGAGATGGTCGTGTGCGTGTGCGTGTGAGATGGTCGTGTGTGTGTGTGCGAGAGTGAGATGGTCGTGTGTGTGTGCGTGTGTGAGTGAGATGGTCGTGTGTGTGTGTGTGTGTGTGAGTGAGATGGTCGTTGTGTGTGCGTGTGTGTGAGATGGTCGTGTGTGTGTGTGAGATGGTCGTGTGTGAGTGAGATGGTCGTGTGTGTGTGCGTGTGTGAGTGAGATGGTCGTGTGTGTGTGCGTGTGTGAGTGAGATGGTCGTGTGTGTGTGCGTGTGTGAGTGAGATGGTCGTGTGTGTGTGCGTGTGTGAGTGAGATGGTCGTGTGTGTGTGCGTGTGTGTGTGAGATGGTCGTGTGTGTGTGTGTGCGTGTGTGTGTGAGATGGTCGTGTGTGTGTGTGAGTGTGTGTGTGAGATGGTCGTGTGTGTGTGTGTGCGTGTGTGTGTGTGATGGTCGTGTGTGTGTGTCGTGTGCGTGTGTGTGTGTGTGTGATGGTCGTGTGTGATGAGATGGTCGTGTGTGTGTGAGATGGTCGTGTGCGTGTGCGTGTGTGTGTGAGATGGTGGTGTGTGTGTGATGGTGTGTGTGTGTGTGTGTGATGGTGGTGTGTGTGTGTGATGGTGGTGTGTGTGTGTGTGATGGTCGTGTGTGTGTGCGTGGTCTTGTGTGAGATGGTCTGTGTGTGTGTGTGATGGTCTGTGTGTGTGTGATGGTGGTGTGTGTGTGTGGTGGTGTGTGTGTGAGATGGTGGTGTGTGTGTGATGGTGTGTGTGTGATGTGATGGTCGTGTGTGTGTGTGTGTGTGTGAGATGGTCGTGTGTGTGTGTGTGTGTGTGTGTGTGTGTGTGTGTGTGTGTGTGAGTGATGGTCTGTGTGTGAGTGATGGTCTGTGTGTGTGATGGTGGTGGTGTGTGTGATGGTGGTGTGTGTGATGGTGGTGTGTGAGTGATGGTCGTGTGTGAGTGACGGTCGTGTGTGAGATGGTGGTGTGAGTGATGGTCGTGTGTGATGGTGTGTGATGGTCTGTGTGGTCTGTGTGTGTGATGGTCTGTGTGTGTGATGGTGATGGTCTGTGTGTGTGTGTGATGGTCATGTGTGTGTGTGATGGTTGTGTGTGTGTGATGGTCATGTGTGTGTGATGGTGGTGTGTGTGTGTGATGGTGGTGTGTGTGTGGTCGTGTGTGTGTGCGTGTGTGAGTGAGATGGTCGTGTGTGTGAGATGGTCGTGTGTGAGTGAGATGGTCGTGTGTGTGTGCGTGTGTGAGATGGATGGTGCGTGTGTGTGATGGTCGTGTGTGAGTGAGATGGTCGTGTGTGTGTGTGTGATGTGTGTGTGTGTGTGATGGTCGTGTGTGTGTGTGTGCGTGTGTGTGTGAGATGGTCGTGTGTGTGTGTGTGTGTGTGTGTGTGTGTGTGATGGTCGTGTGTGATGGTCGTGTGTGTGTGTGATGGTCGTGTGTGTGTGTGATGGTCGTGTGTGTGTGATGGTGTGTGTGTGTGGTGTGTGTGTGTGATGGTCGTGTGTGTGTGTGATGGTCGTGTGTGTGTGATGGTCGTGTGTGTGATGGTCTTGTGTGAGATGGTCTGTGTGTGAGAGTGATGGTCTGTGTGTGTGTGATGGTGGTGTGTGTGTGATGGTGGTGTGTGTGTAATGGTGGTGTGTGTGTGATGGTGGTGTGTGTGTGTGTGTGTGTGTGAGATGGTCGTGTGTGTGTGTGTGTGTGTGTGTGAGATGGTCGTGTGTGTGTGTGTGTGTGTGTGTGAGTGATGGTCTGTGTGTGAGTGATGGTCTGTGTGTGTGATGGTGGTGGTGTGTGTGATGGTGGTGTGTGTGATGGTGGTGTGTGAGTGATGGTCGTGTGTGAGTGACGGTCGTGTGTGAGATGGTGGTGTGAGTGATGGTCGTGTGTGTGTGTGTGATGGTCTGTGTGTGTGTGTGTGTGATGGTCTGTGTGTGTGTGTGTGATGGTCTGTGTGTGTGTGTGATGGTCATGTGTGTGTGTGATGGTTGTGTGTGTGTGATGGTCGTGTGTGTGTGTGTGTGTGAGATGGTCGTGTGTGTGTGATGGTCGTGTGTGTGTGTGTGTGTGAGATGGTCGTGTGTGTGTGCGTGTGTGTGTGTGAGATGGTCGTGTGTGTGTGCGTGTGTGTGTGCGTGTGTGTGTGTGAGATGGTCGTGTGTGTGTGATGGTCGTGTGTGTGTGAGATGGTCGTGTGTGGTGTGCGTGTGGTGTGTGAGATGGTCGTGTGTGTGATGGTCGTGTGTGTGTGAGATGGTCGTGTGTGTGTGTGCGTGTGGTGTGATGGTGGTCGTGTGTGTGTGCGTGTGTGTGTGTGTGATGGTCGTGTGTGTGATGGTCGTGTGTGTGAGATGGTCGTGTGCGTGTGCGTGTGTGATGGTCGTGTGCGTGTGGTCGTGTGTGATGGTCGTGTGCGTGTGCGTGTGAGATGGCCGTGTGCGTGTGCGTGTGAGATGGCCGTGTGCGTGTGCGTGTGAGATGGTCGTGTGCGTGTGCGATGGTCGTGTGCGTGTGCGATGGTCGTGTGCGTGTGAGATGGTCGTGTGCGTGTGTGAGATGGTCGTGTGATGAGTGGTCGTGTGAGATGTGTGTGTGAGATGGTCGTGTGCGTGTGCGTGTGTGTGTGAGATGGTCGTGTGCGTGTGTGAGTGAGTGAGATGGTCGTGTGCGTGTGTGAGTGAGTGAGATGGTCGTGTGCGTGTGTGAGTGAGATGGTCGTGTGCGTGTGCGTGTGTGAGTGAGATGGTCGTGTGCGTGTGCGTGTGTGAGTGAGATGGTCGTGTGCGTGTGCGTGTGTGAGTGAGATGGTCGTGTGCGTGTGCGTGTGTGAGTGAGATGGTCGTGTGCGTGTGTGAGTGAGTGAGATGGTCGTGTGCGTGTGCGTGATGGTCGTGTGCGTGTGCGTGTGTGATGGTGGTGTGTGAGATGGTCGTGTGCGTGTGCGTGTGTGAGTGAGATGGTCGTGTGCGTGTGCGAGTGAGATGGTCGTGTGCGTGTGCGTGATGGTCGTGTGCGTGTGTGAGTGAGTGAGATGGTCGTGTGCGTGTGCGTGTGAGTGAGATGGTCGTGTGCGTGTGCGTGTGTGAGTGAGTGAGATGGTCGTGTGCGAGTGAGATGGTCGTGTGCGAGTGAGATGGTCGTGTGCGAGTGAGATGGTCGTGTGCGAGTGAGATGGTCGTGTGCGAGTGAGATGGTCGTGTGCGTGTGAGATGGTCGTGTAATGTGAGATGGTCGTGTGCGTGTGAGATGGTCGTGTGCGTGTGTGAGAGTGAGATGGTGTGTGTGGTCGTGTGCGTGATGGTCGTGTGCGTGTGTGAGTGTGTGAGATGGTGTGTGGTCGTGTGCGTGTGTGTGAGATGGTCGTGTGTGTGTGCGTGTGTGAGTGTGTGAGATGGTCGTGTGCGAGTGAGATGGTCGTGTGCGAGTGAGATGGTCGTGTGCGAGTGAGATGGTCGTGTGCGTGTGAGATGGTCGTGTGTGTGTGTGTGTGATGGTCTGTGTGTGTGATGATGGTCTGTGTGCGTGTGAGATGGTCGTGTGCGTGTGAGATGGTCGTGTGCGTGTGAGATGGTCGTGTGCGTGTGAGATGGTCGTGTGCGTGTGAGATGGTGTGTGTGCGTGTGAGATGGTCGTGTGCGTGTGAGATGGTCGTGTGCGTGTGAGATGGTCGTGTGCGTGTGAGATGGTCGTGTGCGTGTGAGATGGTCGTGTGCGTGTGAGATGGTCGTGTGCTTGTGAGATGGTCGTGTGCGTGTGAGATGGTGTGTGTGCGTGTGAGATGGTCGTGTGCGTGTGTGATGGTCGTGTGCGTGTGAGATGGTCGTGTGCGAGTGAGATGGTCGTGTGCGAGTGAGATGGTCGTGTGCGAGTGAGATGGTCGTGTGCGAGTGAGATGGTCGTGTGCGTGTGAGATGGTCGTGTGCGTGTGAGATGGTCGTGTGCGTGTGAGATGGTCGTGTGCGAGTGAGATGGTCGTGTGCGAGTGAGATGGTCGTGTGCGAGTGAGATGGTCGTGTGCGAGTGAGATGGTCGTGTGCGTGTGAGATGGTCGTGTGCGTGTGCGAGTGAGATGGTCGTGTGCGTGTGCGTGTGATGGTCGTGTGCGTGTGATGGTCGTGTGCGTGTGATGGTCGTGTGCGTGTGATGGTCGTGTGCGTGTGATGGTCGTGTGCGTGTGATGGTCTTGTGCGTGATGGTCGTGTGCGAGATGGTCGTGTGCGTGATGGTCTTGTGTGAGATGGTCGTGTGTGAGAGTGTGAGTGTGATGGTGGTGTGTGTGTGATGGTGGTGTGTGTGTGATGGTCGTGTGTGAGAGTGTGTGAGTGTGATGGTCTTGTGTGTGAGAGTGTGTGATGGTGGTGTGTGTGTGATGGTGGTGTGTGTGTGATGGTGGTGTGTGTGTGATGGTGGTGTGTGTGTGTGCGTGAGCGAGATGGTCGTGTGTGTGCGTGTGTGTGATGGTCGTGTGTGTGTGTGCGTGTGTGTGTGTGATGGTCGTGTGTGTGTGATGGTCGTGTGTGTGATGGTGGTGTGAGAGATGGTGGTGTGAGTGATGGTCGTGTGTGAGAGGGTGTGAGTGTGTGTGTGTGATGGTCTGTGTGTGTGATGGTGGTGTGTGTGTGATGGTGGTGTGTGTGTGTGTGATGGTGGTGTGTGTGATGGTGGTGTGTGTGATGGTGGTGTGAGTGATGGTGGTGTGAGTGATGGTCGTGTGTGAGTGATGGTCGTGTGTGAGTGATGGTCATGTGTGAGTGATGGTCGTGTGTGAGATGGTCGTGTGTGAGATGGTGGTGTGAGTGATGGCCGTGTGTGAGAGTGTGAGAGTGCGTGTGTGTGATGGTCTGTGTGTGTCTGTGATGGTCTGTGATGGTCTGTGTGTGTGTGTGTGTGTGTGATGATGGTCGTGTGTGTGTGTGTGATGGTCGTGTGTGTGTGTGATGGTCGTGTGTGTGTGTGTGATGGTCTTGTGTGTGTGTGTGTGATGGTCTTGTGTGTGTGTGTGATGGTCTTGTGTGTGTGTGTGATGGTCGTGTGTGTGTGTGTGATGGTCGTGTGTGTGTGTGATGGGTCGTGTGTGTGTGATGGTGGTGTGTGTGATGGTCGTGTGTGTGTGTGATGGTCGTGTGTGTGTGTGATGGTCGTGTGTGATGTGTGTGATGGTCTTGTGTGTGTGTGTGATGGTCTGTGTGTGTGTGTGATGGTCGTGTGTGTGTGATGGTCGTGTGTGTGTGTGATGGTCTGTGTGCGTGTGAGATGGTCGTGTGTGTGTGCGAGTGAGATGGTCGTGTGTGTGTGTGTGTGTGAGTGAGATGGTCGTGTGTGTGTGCGTGTGAGATGGTCGTTGTGTGTGCGTGTGTGAGTGAGATGGTCATGTGTGTGTGTGAGTGAGATGGTCGTGTGTGTGTGCGTGTGTGAGTGAGATGGTCGTGTGTGTGTGCGTGTGTGAGTGAGATGGTCGTGTGTGTGTGTGTGCGTGTGTGTGTGTGTGATGGTCGTGTGTGTGTGTGTGCGTGTGTGTGTGTGTGATGGTCGTGTGCGTGTGATGGTCGTGTGCGTGTGATGGTCGTGTGCGTGTGATGGTCGTGTGCGTGATGGTCTTGTGCGTGATGGTCGTGTGCGAGATGGTCGTGTGCGTGATGGTCTTGTGTGAGAGTGTGAGTGTGTGTGTGTGATGGTGGTGTGTGTGTGATGGTGGTGTGTGTGTGATGGTCGTGTGTGCGTGTGTGTGAGTGTGATGGTCTTGTGTGTGAGAGTGTGTGATGGTGGTGTGTGTGTGATGGTGGTGTGTGTGTGATGGTGGTGTGTGTGTGATGGTGGTGTGTGTGTGATGGTGGTGTGTGTGTGTGCGTGAGCGAGATGGTCGTGTGTGTGTGTGTGTGTGATGGTCGTGTGTGTGTGTGCGTGTGATGGTCGTGTGTGTGTGATGGTCGTGTGTGTGTGATGGTCGTGTGTGTGTGATGGTGGTGTGAGAGATGGTGGTGTGAGTGATGGTCGTGTGTGAGAGGGTGTGAGTGTGTGTGTGTGATGGTCTGTGTGTGTGATGGTGGTGTGTGTGTGATGGTGGTGTGTGTGTGTGTGATGGTGGTGTGTGTGATGGTGGTGTGTGTGATGGTGGTGTGTGTGATGGTGGTGTGTGTGATGGTGGTGTGTGTGATGGTGGTGTGAGTGATGGTCGTGTGTGAGTGATGGTCGTGTGTGAGTGATGGTCATGTGTGAGTGATGGTCGTGTGTGAGATGGTCGTGTGTGAGATGGTGGTGTGAGTGATGGCCGTGTGTGAGAGTGCGTGTGTGTGATGGTCTGTGTGTGTGTGTGTGTGTGTGTGTGTGTGTGTGTGTGATGGTCTGTGTGTGTGTGTGTGTGTGTGATGGTCGTGTGTGTGTGTGATGGTCGTGTGTGTGTGTGATGGTCGTGTGTGTGTGTGTGTGATGGTCTTGTGTGTGTGTGTGATGGTCTGTGTGTGTGTGTGATGGTCTGTGTGTGTGTGTGATGGTCGTGTGTGTGTGTGTGATGGTCTTGTGTGTGTGTGTGATGGTCTGTGTGTGTGTGATGGTCGTGTGTGTGTGATGGTCTGTGTGTGTGTGTGTGTGATGGTCTGTGTGTGTGTGTGATGGTCTGTGTGTGTGTGTGATGGTCTGGTGTGTGTGATGGTCGTGTGTGTGAACGACTTGATTAGTGTAGTGTCAACATCGCAGCCACTACCAGCTAGCCTACAAAGTCAACAACGCAGCCACTGCCAGCTAGCCTACTCCAGCAGTACTGTATCATTTCAATCATTTTAGTCAATAAGATTCTTGCTACGTAAGCTTAACTTTCTGAACATTCGAGACGTGTAGTCCACTTGTCATTCCAATCTCCTTTGCATTAGCGTAGCCTCTTCTGTAGCCTGTCAACTATGTGTCTATCTATCCCTGTTCTCTCCTCTCTGCACAGACCATACAAACGCTCCACACCGCGTGGCCGCGGCCACCCTAATCTGGTGGTCCCAGCGCGCACGACCCACGTGGAGTTCCAGGTCTCCGGTAGCCTCTGGAACTGCCGATCTGCGGCCAACAAGGCAGAGTTCATCTCAGCCTATGCCTCCCTCCAGTCCCTCGACTTCTTGGCACTGACGGAAACATGGATCACCACAGATAACACTGCTACTCCTACTGCTCTCTCTTCGTCCGCCCACGTGTTCTCGCACACCCCGAGAGCTTCTGGTCAGCGGGGTGGTGGCACCGGGATCCTCATCTCTCCCAAGTGGTCATTCTCTCTCTCTCCCCTTACCCATCTGTCTATCGCCTCCTTTGAATTCCATGCTATCACAGTTACCAGCCCTTTCAAGCTTAACATCCTTATCATTTATCGCCCTCCAGGTTCCCTCGGAGAGTTCATCAATGAGCTTGATGCCTTGATAAGCTCCTTTCCTGAGGACGGCTCACCTCTCACAGTCCTGGGCGACTTTAACCTCCCCACGTCTACCTTTGACTCATTCCTCTCTGCCTCCTTCTTTCCACTCCTCTCCTCTTTTGACCTCACCCTCTCACCTTCCCCCCTACTCACAAGGCAGGCAATACGCTCGACCTCATCTTTACTAGATGCTGTTCTTCCACTAACCTCATTGCAACTCCCCTCCAAGTCTCCGACCACTACCTTGTATCCTTTTCCCTCTCGCTCTCATCCAACACTTCCCACACTGCCCCTACTCGGATGGTATCGCGCCGTCCCAACCTTCGCTCTCTCTCCCCCGCTACTCTCTCCTCTTCCATCCTATCATCTCTTCCCTCTGCTCATACCTTCTCCAACCTATCTCCTGATTCTGCCTCCTCAACCCTCCTCTCTTCCCTTTCTGCATCCTTTGACTCTCTATGTCCCCTATCCTCCAGGCCGGCTCGGTCCTCCCCTCCCGCTCCGTGGCTCGATGACTCATTGCGAGCTCACAGAACAGAGCTCCGGGCAGCCGAGCGGAAATGGAGGAGAACTCGCCTCCCTGCGGACCTGGCATCCTTTCACTCCCTCCTCTCTACATTTTCCTCCTCTGTCTCTGCTGCTAAAGCCACTTTCTACCACTCTAAATTCCAAGCATCTGCCTCTAACCCTAGGAAGCTCTTTGCCACCTTCTCCTCCCTACTGAATCCTCCTCCCCCTCCCCCCCTCCTCCCTCTCTGCAGATGACTTCGTCAACCATTTTGAAAAGAAGGTCGACGACATCCGATCCTCGTTTGCTAAGTCAAACGACACCGCTGGTTCTGCTCACACTGCCCTACCCTGTGCTCTGACCTCTTTCTCCCCTCTCTCTCCAGATGAAATCTCGCTTCTTGTGACGGCCGGCCGCCCAACAACCTGCCCGCTTGACCCTATCCCCTCCTCTCTTCTCCAGACCATTTCCGGAGACCTTCTCCCTTACCTCACCTCGCTCATCAACTCATCCCTGACCGCTGGCTACGTCCCTTCCGTCTTCAAGAGAGCGAGAGTTGCACCCCTTCTGAAAAAACCTACACTCGATCCCTCCGATGTCAACAACTACAGACCAGTATCTCTTCTTTCTTTTCTCTCCAAAACTCTTGAACGTGCCGTCCTTGGCCAGCTCTCCCGCTATCTCTCTCAGAATGACCTTCTTGATCCAAATCAGTCAGGTTTCAAGACTAGTCATTCAACTGAGACTGCTCTTCTCTGTATCACGGAGGCGCTCCGCACTGCTAAAGCTAACTCTCTCTCCTCTGCTCTCATCCTTCTAGACCTATCGGCTGCCTTCGATACTGTGAACCATCAGATCCTCCTCTCCACCCTCTCCGAGTTGGGCATCTCCGGCGCGGCCCACGCTTGGATTGCGTCCTACCTGACAGGTCGCTCCTACCAGGTGGCGTGGCGAGAATCTGTCTCCTCGCCACGCGCTCTCACCACTGGTGTCCCCCAGGGCTCTGTTCTAGGCCCTCTCCTATTCTCGCTATACACCAAGTCACTTGGCTCTGTCATAACCTCACATGGTCTCTCCTATCATTGCTATGCAGACGACACACAATTAATCTTCTCCTTTCCCCTTCTGATCACCAGGTGGCGAATCGCATCTCTGCATGTCTGGCAGACATATCAGTGTGGATGACGGATCACCACCTCAAGCTGAACCTCGGCAAGACGGAGCTGCTCTTCCTCCCGGGGAAGGACTGCCCGTTCCATGATCTCGCCATCACGGTTGACAACTCCATTGTGTCCTCCTCCCAGAGCGCTAAGAACCTTGGCGTGATCCTGGACAACACCCTGTCGTTCTCAACCAACATCATGGCGGTGGCCCGTTCCTGTAGGTTCATGCTCTACAACATCCGCAGAGTACGACCCTGCCTCACACAGGAAGCGGCGCAGGTCCTAATCCAGGCACTTGTCATCTCCCGTCTGGATTACTGCAACTCGCTGTTGGCTGGGCTCCCTGCCTGTGCCATTAAACCCCTACAACTCATCCAGAACGCCGCAGCCCGTCTGGTGTTCAACCTTCCCAAGTTCTCTCACGTCACCCCGCTCCTCCGCTCTCTCCACTGGCTTCCAGTTGAAGCTCGCATCCGCTACAAGACCATGGTGCTTGCCTACGGAGCTGTGAGGGGAACGGCACCGCAGTACCTCCAGGCTCTGATCAGGCCCTACACCCAAGCAAGGGCACTGCGTTCATCCACCTCTGGCCTGCTCGCCTCCCTACCACTGAGGAAGTACAGTTCCCGCTCAGCCCAGTCAAAACTGTTCGCTGCTCTGGCCCCCAATGGTGGAACAAACTCCCTCACGACGCCAGGACAGCGGAGTCAATCACCACCTTCCGGAGACACCTGAAACCCCACCTCTTCAAGGAATACCTAGGATAGGATAAGTAATCCTTCTCACCCCCCCCCCCCCTCCCCCTTAATGATTTAGATGCACTATTGTAAAGTGGCTGTTCCACTGGATGTCAGAAGGTGAATTCACCAATTTGTAAGTCGCTCTGGATAAGAGCGTCTGCTAAATGACTTAAATGTAAATGTAATGTAAATGTGTGTGTGATGGTGGTGTGTGTGATGGTCGTGTGTGAGAGTGTGTGAGTGTGTGATGGTCGTGTGTGTGTGTGTGTGTGATGGTGATGATGGTGGTGTGTGTGTGTGATGGTGTGTGTGTGTGTGTGTGTGTGTGATGGTGGTGTGTGTGTGTGATGGTCGTGTGTGTGTGTGTGTGTGTGTGTGTGATGGTCGTGTGTGTGTGTGTGTGTGATGGTCGTGTGTGTGTGTGTGTGTGATGGTCGTGTGTGTGTGTGTGTGTGATGGTGTGTGTGTGTGTGTGTGTGTGTGTGTGATGGTCGTGTGTGTGTGTGTGTGTGTGTGTGTGTGTGTGATGGTCGTGTGTGTGTGTGTGTGTGTGTGTGATGGTCTGTGTGTGTGTGTGTGAGTGATGGTCTGTGTGTGTGTGTGTGTGTGTGTGTGTGTTGGTCTGTGTGTGTGTGTGATGGTCTGTGTGTGTGTGTGATGGTCTGTGTGTGTGTGTGATGGTCTGTGTGTGTGTGTGATGGTCTGTGTGTGTGTGTGATGGTCGTGTGTGTGTGTGTGTGTGTGTGATGGTCTGTGTGTGTGTGTGATGGTCTGTGTGTGTGTGTGATGGTCGTGTGTGTGTGTGTGTGTGTGTGGTCGTGTGTGTGTGTGTGTGTGTGATGGTCGTGTGTGTGTGTGTGTGTGTGTGATGGTCGTGTGTGTGTGTGTGTGTGTGTTGTGGTAGTGTGTGTGTGTGTGTGTGTGATGGTTGTGTGTGTGTGTGTGTGTGTGTGTGTGTGTGTCTGTGTGTGTGTGTGTGTGTGTGTGTGTGTGTGATGTGTGTGTGTGTGTGTGTGTGTGTGTGATGTGATGGTCTGTGTGTGTGTGTGTGAGTGATGGGTCTGTGTGTGTGTGTGTGTGTGGTGTGATGGTGTGTGTGTGTGTGTGATGGTCTGTGTGTGTGTGTGATGGTCTGTGTGTGTGTGTGATGGTCTGTGTGTGTGTGTGATGGTCTGTGTGTGTGTGTGATGGTCTGTGTGTGTGTGTGATGGTCTGTGTGATGGTCTGTGTGTGTGTGTGATGGTCTGGTGTGTGTGTGATGGTCGTGTGTGTGTGATGGTCATGTGTGTGTGATGGTGGTGTGTGTGTGTGATGGTGGTGTGTGTGATGGTCGTGTGTGAGTGTGTGTGTGTGATGGTCGTGTGTGTGTGTGTGTGTGTGTGTGATGGTCGTGTGTGTGTGTGTGTGATGGTCGTGTGTGTGTGTGTGTGTGTGTGTGATGGTCGTGTGTGTGTGTGTGTGATGGTTGTGTGTGTGTGTGTGTGTGTGTGTGTGTGGTCGTGTGTGTGTGTGTGTGTGTGTGATGGTCGTGTGTGTGTGTGTGTGTGATGGTCGTGTGTGTGTGTGTGTGTGTGGTGTGTGTGTGTGTGTGTGTGGTCTGTGGTCGTGTGTGTGTGTGTGTGATGGTCGTGTGTGTGTGTGTGTGTGATGGTCGTGTGTGTGTGTGTGTGTGATGGTCGTGTGTGTGTGTGTGTGTGTGTGTGGGTCGTGTGTGTGTGTGTGTGTGATGGTCGTGTGTGTGTGTGTGTGTGTGTGATGGTCGTGTGTGTGTGTGTGTGATGGTCGTGTGTGTGTGTGTGATGGTCGTGTGTGTGTGTGTGATGGTCGTGTGTGTGTGTGTGTGTGTGTGTGATGGTTTGTGTGTGTGTGATGGTCTGTGATGGTCTGTGTGTGTGTGTGTGATGGTCTGTGTGTGTGTGTGTGTGAGTGATGGTCTGTGTGTGTGTGTGATGGTCGTGTGTGTGTGTGTGTGTGATGGTCTGTGTGTGTGTGTGATGGTCTGTGATGGTCTGTGTGTGTGATGGTCTGTGTGTGTGTGTGTGTGTGTGTGTGATGGTCTGTGTGTGTGTGTGTGTGTGTGTGTGATGATGGTCTGTGTGTGTGTGTGTGTGTGTGTGTGTGTGATGGTCTGTGTGTGTGTGTGTGTGTGTGTGTGAGTGATGGTCTGTGTGTGTGTGATGGTGTGTGTGTGTGAGTGATGGTATGGTGTGTGTGTGTGTGTGAGTGATGGTCTGTGTGTGTGTGTGAGTGATGGTCTGTGTGTGTGTGTGTGTGTGATGGTCTGTGTGTGTGTGTGTGTGTGTCGTGGTCTGTGTGTGTGTGTGTGTGATGGTCTGGGTGTGTGTGTGATGGTCTGGGTGTGTGTGTGTGTGTGTGTGTGATGGTCTGTGTGTGTGTGTGATGGTCTGTGTGTGTGTGTGTGATGGTCTGTGTGTGTGTGTGTGATGGTCTGTGTGTGTGTGTGTGTGTGTGTGATGGTCTGTGTGTGTGTGTGATGGTCTGTGTGTGTGTGTGATGGTCTGTGTGTGTGTGTGATGGTCTGTGTGTGTGTGTGATGGTCTGTGTGTGTGTGTGATGGTCTGTGTGTGTGTGTGATGGTCTGTGTGTGTGTGTGATGGTCTGTGTGTGTGTGTGATGGTCTGTGTGTGTGTGTGATGGTCTGGTGTGTGTGTGATGGTCTGGTGTGTGTGTGATGGTCGTGTGTGTGTGTGTGATGGTGGTGTGTGTGATGGTCGTGTGTGTGTGTGATGGTCGTGTGTGTGTGTGTGGTCTGTGTGTGTGTGATGTGTGTGTGTGATGGTCGTGTGTGTGTGTGTGTGGTCGTGTGTGTGTGTGTGTCTGTGTGATGGTCGTGTGTGTGTGTGTGTGTGATGGTCGTGTGTGTGTGTGTGTGTGATGGTCGTGTGTGTGTGTGTGTGTGTGATGGTCGTGTGTGTGTGTGTGTGTGTGTGTGATGGTCGTGTGTGTGATGGTCTGTGTGTGTGTGATGGTCTGTGATGGTCTGTGTGTGTGTGTGTGTGTGTGTGATGGTCTGTGTGTGTGTGTGTGATGGTCTGTGTGTGTGTGTGTGTGAGTGATGGTCTGTGTGTGTGTGTGTGTGAGTGATGGTCTGTGTGTGAGTGATGGTATGTGTGTGTGATGGTCTGTGTGTGTGTGTGTGTGTGATGGTCTGTGTGTGTGATGGTCTGTGTGTGATGGTCTGTGTGTGTGTGTGATGGTCTGTGTGTGTGTGTGATGGTCTGTGTGTGTGTGTGATGGTCTGTGTGTGTGTGTGATGGTCTGGTGTGTGTGATGGTCGTGTGTGTGTGATGGTCGTGTGTGTGTGTGTGATGGTGGTGTGTGTGATGGTCGTGTGAGTGATGGTGGTGTGTGTGTGTGATGGTCGTGTGTGTGTGTGTGTGTGATGGTCGTGTGTGTGTGTGTGATGGTCGTGTGTGTGTGTGTGTGATGGTCGTGTGTGTGTGTGTGTGTGTGATGGTCGTGTGTGTGTGTGTGTGTGTTGGTCGTGTGTGTGTGTGTGTGTGTGTGATGGTCGTGTGTGTGTGTGTGTGTGATGGTCGTGTGTGTGTGTGTGTGTGATGGTCGTGTGTGTGTGTGTGTGTGTGTGTGTGTGTGTGTGTGTGTGTGTGTGATGGTCGTGTGTGTGTGATGGTGTGTGTGTGTGTGTGTGTGTGTGTGATGGTCGTGTGTGTGATGGTCTGTGTGTGTGTGTGTGATGGTGTGTGTGGTCTGTGTGTGTGTGATGGTCTGTGTTGGTCTGTGTGTGTGTGGTCTGTGTGTGTGTGTGTGGTCTGTGTGTGTGTGTGTGTGTGATGGTCTGTGTGTGTGTGTGTGTGAGTGATGGTCTGTGTGTGTGTGTGTGATGGTCTGTGTGTGTGTGTGTGTGTGTGATGGTCTGTGTGTGTGATGGTCTGTGTGTGTGTGTGTGTGTGTGTGTGTGTGTGTGTGTGTGTGTGATGGTCTGTGTGTGTGTGTGTGATGGTCTGTGTGTGTGTGTGATGGTCTGTGTGTGTGTGTGTGATGGTCTGTGTGTGTGTGTGTGATGGTCTGTGTGTGTGTGTGTGATGGTCTGTGTCTGTGTGTGATGGTCTGTGTGTGTGTGTGATGGTCTGTGTGTGTGTGTGATGGTCTGTGTGTGTGTGTGATGGTCTGTGTGATGGTCTGTGTCTGTGTGATGGTCTGTGTCTGTGTGATGGTCTGTGTGATGGTCTGTGTCTGTGTGATGGTCTGTGTCTGTGTGATGGTCTGTGTCTGTGTGATGGTCTGTGTGTGTGTGTGTGATGGTCTGTGTGTGTGTGTGTGATGGTCTGTGTCTGTGTGATGGTCTGTGTGTGGCACAGAAGAAAAAAAATGGAATACTAACCCATTGGGGCAGCAGCAGGGTAGCCTAGTGGTTAGAGCATTGGGCTAGTAACTGAAAGGTTGCAGGTTTGAATCCCCGAGCTGACAAGGCACAAATCTGTCGTTCTGCCCATGAACAAGGCAGTTAACCCACTGTTCCTAGGCCGTCATTGAAAATAAGAATTTGTTCTTAACTGACTTGCCTAGTTAAATAAAGGTTAAATAAAATAAATAAATAAATAACTGACATCGGTTTGGATATTGTAATAACTGTGCCGGTCCCTAGCATGCGTGCATGTGTGTTCCTGTACGAGTGTGCCTCTCTCACCCAATCCATCTTCTCTGCACTTGTTCTTCCTCTCCTCCTCCTGCTCTTCCAGTCCTGTCCATCCTCTCAATCTCCCTCCGTCCTCCTGCTCCTTCCCTCCCCGCTGTGTGAACTCTGACCCACAGCGTAGACACTGCAGGCGGACACAGCTGGGACGACCCTCCATGACCCGCCGCTCATTCTCCTCCACCACCCGCGACAGGACCTCTGTCAGTGCCTAGCAACAACACCCGCCGTATTTACAATCATGTATTTTCCAAGACATTCTTTGAAACTTTAATAACAGTCCATGTATTTTCCGATAGAACAGTTGTATGATGACAGGCTACTTCAAATTTGTATTGTACCCAAATGCAAGTCCAAACAAGAAAACAGAACATTCAGAATACAGAACATTCCAATGGCTGCTTACGTAAAACACACAAACAACAAGATAGATATCATTGGGCTTTATGAGCTAGGCCTGACCTGTAGGACTGATGGCAACATCCATGGAGTACTGACCACAGCCTTGTGGACGTTTTACAACTGTTTGGACGGATCCTTCTCTTCGCTAATTATGTGTGTGATCAGTCTCCGGTCTGCTGCCAGTAGAACATCCTAACCCATTCATTGATAATAGGCCCCGCTTTACTGAAGTTGCAAGCCAAGAAATTGCGAGACACAGTATCTCACAATAGAATGCTGTTTTTGATTGCAGATAGGCCTAGTGCCCGGTTCTGACTCCGTCTGCCTGGTGGCCGACCTACAAATACTGTGCCCCTCTCCTCTCTCTCCGTCTGTCCCTCGCTATGAAAGATGTGAGTGGTTGTGTTCTCAGAAGTACGGCAACTTATCAGTCTCCTCCGTTCCAAGAATACTGAATCTTAGGAGTCAATCTTGAAACTCAGAAATGGGAGTCAACGTCGGGAATTGACGTGCAAGGAGTCGAGGTATCGATTCTATTGGAGTCGACACTCTCCAACACTACGTCATCATCGTTAACAGTTCGCAAAATGTCAGAGAAAGACAAGCGACAGCAGCGTAGTCCTGGATGGCAATACTTTCATAAGTTAAATGAGAAGGAAATGCAGACAGAGGTGGAGTTGAGGTGCAGTAATGGTAGTACAGGTGCAATGCTTAACCATCTGAAAGGGACGTACCGGGAGACCCAAAGCGTTGCGAGCAGCAGAGTAGCTGCATTGTGAATTCATGGTGGAGTTTAAATGGAAAACAGACTTTAAAAAAATGTCTGTTTAACCGGTAAGAACATTTTCCATTTGTCACATCCCTATTGTGTTACCTGCAGTGCCTCCTGGGGGTCATCATCCAGCATAACATAGCGTCTCCTCCTCCTCTCTCTGCTGATGTAATGGAAGTGAAGCTCTACCGCAGGAAGAGTTCGCTCCACCTCCTAGAGAGAGAACTTTCTTTAGAACAAATACAAAACACACTTCTTTCATCATTTCAGGCAACAACAAAAATAAAATAAATAAATCACCTCCCTTCCTCTTGGCACAATTCCCCTCCCCAACCATGTCTCCCACCACTCACGTTTCCTCTCCTTCCATCCCTCCTCCCCTCCCTCTCTTTCCTTCCATCTTCCCTCCCTCCCCCATTCCCCTCCCGCTCCTCACCCTCTCAGTCCAGGTGACCTGGGACATGGTGAACCTCCCCAGACTGTCCAACTCTAGCCGGGCCTTCAACTGACCCCTGCTCATGTCCACCTCCAGGACGTGTCTTGGCTTGACCCTGAGGAACACAGGACACTGGGCCCTGTTCTTCCTCCTCAGCCCCTCCTCCTCCTCCTCTGATGATGATGATGATAGTACTCCCACAAGCAGGGGGTGACACAGGTCAACTAGAGACAGACGAAAGAGAGGTCAAAGGTTGGCTCAGCATTGCCCAATCAGTTCCTTTGGAACCCCCCAGTCTTTGCACATTTTGGTTGTATTCCCGCTCTAGCACAGCTGGTTGGACTAGTTGAGGCTGGATGATAAGTTGTCTACTTCAATCAGGTGTGCTACTGCTAGTTCTGAAGTGCTCCTACCTCCCAAGTCCTCCTCCTCTTCTTCTCTGGTGTCCGTGGGTGTCGCCGGTGTCCCCTCTAACCCCTGACCCAGTCCCTCTGCCATAGTAGTCTCCAGGGTGGACTCTGTGTGCCCGAGGCTGTGGTCAGGCCACTGGAGGGTGGACTCTGTCTCCAGATCTGCATCCCAGTCTGAGGCCTCCTCCTTGGGCTCAGACAAGAGCAGCGGTGGGGGTAGAACCTCCGGGACTTCCAGCTCTGGAGAAGGAGGCTTAAAGGTGGCGGGGCTCGCCTGGATGGGGCTGTTGTTGGTTGGGGAGGGGGTGGCACAGAGACTGTTGTTGAGGTGTGGAGGAGCTGGCCTGTACACCTTGTCTAGTGTGGCGATTGGCGCCCCCTCTAGGTGATGCTGGTAGCGCAGCCAATCTTCACCCAGTTGGTCCCTGAAACTGTCCATGCGTTCAATCTCCTTCTGGTGAGGGAGAACAATGTCTGAGGGGAGAGAGGAGGTTTATGTTATATATACACTGCTCAAAAAAAATAAAGGGAACACTAAAATAACACATCCTAGATCTGAATGAATTAAATATTCTTATTCTTATTTTCTTTACATAGTTGAATGTGCTGACAACAAAAGCACACAAATTATCAATGGAAATCAAATTTATCAACCCATGGAGGTCTGGATTTGGAGTCACACTTAAAATTAAAGTGGAAAACCACACTACAGGCAGATCCAACTTTGATGTAATGTCCTTAAAACAAGTCAAAATGAGGCTCAGTAGTGTGTGTGGCCTCCACGTGCCTGTATGACCTCCCTACAACGCCTGGGCATGCTCCTGATGAGGTGGCGGATGGTCTCCTGAGGGATCTCCTCCCAGACCTGGCCAAAAGCATCCGCCAACTCCTGGACAGTGTGGTGCAACGTGGCGTTGGTGGATAGAGCGAGACATGCTGTCCCAGATGTGATCAATTGGATTCAGGTCTGGGGAACGGGCGGGCCAGTCCATAGCATCAATGCCTTCCTCTTGCAGGAACTGCTGACACACTCCAGCCACATGAGGTCTAGCATTGTCTTGCATTAGGAGGAACCCAGGGCCAACCGCACCAGCATATGGTCTCACAAGGGGTCTGAGGATCTCATCTCGGTACCTAATGGCAGTCAGGCTACCTCTGACGAGCAATGCCACCCCACACCATGACTGACCCAACGCCAAACCGGTCATGCTGGAGGATGTTGCAGGCAGCAGAACGTTCTCCACGGTGTCTCCAGACTCTGTCACGTCTATCACATGTGTTCAGTGTGAACCTGCTTTCATCTGTGAAGAGCACAGGGCGCCAGTGGCAAACTTAACAATCTCTGGCAAATGCCAAAACATCCTGCACGGTGTTGGGCTGTAAGCACAACCCCCACCTGTGGACATCGGGCCCTCATACCACCCTCATTGAGTCTGTTTCTGATCGTTTGAGCAGACACAAGCACATTTGTGGCCTGCTGGAGGTCATTTTGCAGGGCTCTGGCAGTGCTCCTCCTTGCACAAAGGCGGAGGTAGCGGTCCTGCTGCTGGGTTGTTGCCCTCCTCCACGTCTCCTGATGTACTGGCCTGTCTCCTGGTAGCGACTCCATGCTCTGGTCACTACACTGACAGACACAGCAAACCTTCTTGCTACAGTTCGCATTGATTTGCCATCCTGGATGAGCTGCACTACCTGAGCCACTTGTGTGGGTTGTAGACTCCGTCTCATGCTACCACTAGAGTGAAAGCACCGCCAGCATTCAAAAGTGACCAAAACATCAGCCAGGAAGCATAGGAACTGAGAAGTGGTCTGTGGTCCCCACCTGCAGAACCACTCCTTTATTGGGGGTGTCTTGCTAATTGCCTATAATTTCCACCTGTTGTCTATTCCATTTGCACAACAGCATGTGAAATTTATTGTCAATCAGTGTTGCTTCCTAAGTGGACAGTTTGATTCCACAGAAGTGTGATTGACTTGGAGTTACATTGTGTTGTTTAAGTGTTCCCTTTATTTTTTGGAGTTGTGTGTATATATACACACACACACACACAACACACACATACACAAATATATATATATATACACACACACACACAGTGGGGGGAACAAGTATTTGAAAACCTGCAAAATTGGCAGTGTTTCCTACTTACAAAGCATGTAGAGGTCTGTAATTATTATCATAGGTACACTTCAACTGTGAGAGACAGAATCTAAAACAAAAATGCAGAAATCACATTGTATGATTTTTAAGTAATTAATTAGCATTTTATTGCATGACATAAGTATTTGATACATCAGAAAAGCAGAACTTAATATTATTTGGTACAGAAACCTTTTGCAATTACAGAGATCATACGTTTCCTGTGGTTCTTGACCATGTTTGAACACACTGCAGCAGGGATTTTGGCCCACTCCTCCATACAGACCTTCTCCAGATCCTTCAGGTTTCGGGGCTGTCGCTGGGCAATACGGACTTTCAGCTCCCTCCAAAGATTTTCTATTGGGTTCAGGTCTGGAGACTGGCTAGGCCACTCCAGGACCTTGAGATGCTTCTTATGGAGCCACTCCTTAGTTGCCCTGGCTGTGTGTTTCGGGTCGTTGTCATGCTGGAAGTCCCAGCCACGACCCATCTTCAATGCTCTTACTGAGGGAAGGAGGTTGATGGCCAAGATCTCGCGATACATGGCCCCATCCATCCTCCCCTCAATACGGTGCAGTCGCCCTGTCCCCTTTGCAGAAAAGCATCCCCAAAGAATGGATGTTTCCACCTCCATGCTTCACGGTTGGGATGGTGTTCTTGGGGTTGTACTCATCCTTCTTCTTCCTCCAAACACGGAGAGTGGAGTTTAGACCAAAAAGCTATATTTTTGTCTCATCAGACCACATGACCTTCTCCGGACCTTCTCCGGTCATTGGCAAACTTCAGACGGGCCTGGACATGCGCTGGCTTGAGCAGGGGGACCTTGCGTGCGCTGCAGGATTTTAATCCATGACGGCATAGTGTGTTACTAATGGTTTTCTTTGAGACTGTGGTCCCAGCTCTCTTCAGGTCATTGACCAGGTCCTACCGTGTAGTTCTGGGCTGATCCCTCACCTTCCTCATGATCATTGATGCCCCACGAGGCGAGATCTTGCATGGAGCCCCAGACCGAGGGTGATTGACTGTCATCTTGAACTTTTTCCATTTTCTAATAATTGCGCCAACAGTGGTTGCCTTCTCACCAAGCTGCTTGCCTATTGTCCTGTAGCACATCCCAGCTTTGTGCAGGTCTACAATTTTATCCCTGATGTCCTTACATAGCTCTCTGGTCTTGGCCATTGTGGAGAGGTTGGAGTCTGTTTGATTGAGTGTGTGGACAGGTGTCTTTTATACAGGTAACGAGTTCAAACAGGTGCAGTTAATACAGGTAATGAGTGGAGAACAGGAGGGGTTCTTAAAGAAAAACTAACAGGTCTGTGAGAGCCGGAATTCTTAATGGTTAATACTTATGTCACGCAATAAAATGCTAATTAATTACTTAAAAATCATACAATGTGATTTTCTGGATTTTTGTTTTAGATTCCATCTCGCACTGTTGAAGTGTACCTATGATAAAGATGACAGACCTCTACATGGTTTGTAAGTAGGAAAATCTGCAAAATCGACAGTGTATCAAATACTTGTTCTCCCCACTGTAAACGTTTACCTTGTATAGAGGACTGTGGTCTGGGTTCATATTCATAGTCGTAGTCACTGGGCTCTGAGATGCTAGCCCGTCTCACCCTCACCTTACTCTGAAACAACACAGATGGATATATATATATATTATACACACGACATTCCAGAAACATGCTCCTTCTCCTCTGCCTGTATTGATTTGCTCATTTCAAAATTGACCTTACCCCGTAGACACCCCCTAGCCCCGTAGACACCCCCTAGCCCCCTTACCCCGTAGGTACCCCCTAGCCCCCTTACCCCGTAGACACCCCCTAGCCCCGTAGACACCCCCTAGCCCCGTAGACACCCCCTAGCCCCCTTACCCCGTAGGTACCCCCTAGCCCCGTAGACACCCCCTTACCCCGTAGACACCCCCTAGCCCCGTAGGTACCCCCTAGCCCCCTTACCCCGTAGACACCCCTAGCCCCCTTACCCCGTAGACACCCCCTATCCCCATAGGAACCCCCTAGCCCCCTTACCCCGTAGGTACCCCGTAGACACCACCTAGCCCCGTAGGTACCCCCTAGCCCCGTAGGCACCCTATAGCCACCTCCTAGCCCACTTACCCCGTAGGTACCCCCTAGCCCCCTTACCCCGTAGGTACCCCCTAGCCTCGTAGACACCCCCTTACCCCGTAGACACCCCCTAGCCCCCTTACCCCGTAGACACCCCGTAGCCCCGTAGACACCCCCTAGCCCCCTTACCCCGTAGACACCCCTAGCCCCGTATGTTCTCCCTAGCCCCGTAGGTACCTCCTAGCCCCGTAGGTACCCCCTAGCCCCGTAGGTACCCCTAGCCCCGTAGGTACCCCCTAGCCCCGTAGGTACCCCCTAGCCCCCTTACCCCGTAGACACCCCTAGCCCCCTTACCCCGTAGACACCCCCTATCCCCATAGGAACCCCCAAGCCCCTTACCCCGTAGGTACCCGTAGACACCACCTAGCCCCGTAGGTACCCCTAGCCCCGTAGGCACCCTATAGCCACCTCCTAGCCCACTTACCCCGTAGGTACCCCCAAGCCCCCTTACCCCGTAGGTACCCCCTAGCCCCGTAGACACCCCCTTACCCCGTAGACACCCACTAGCCCCCTTACCCCGTAGACACCCCGTAGCCCCGTAGACACCCCCTAGCCCCCTTACCCCGTAGACACTCCCTAGCCCCGTATGTTCTCCCTAGCCCCGTAGGTACCTCCTAGCCCCGTAGGTACCCCCTAGCCCCGTAGGTACCCCCTAGCCCCCTTACCCCGTAGACACTCCCTAGCCCCGTAGGCACTCCCTAGCCCCGTAGGTACCCCCTAGCCCCGTAGGTACCCCCTAGCCCCGTAGGTACCCCCTAGGTACCCCCTAGCCCCGTAGACACCCCCTTACCCCGTAGACACCCCCTAGCCCCGTAGACACCCCCTAGCCCCCTTACCCTGTAGACACTCCCTAGCTCCGTAGGTACCCCCTAGCCCCCTTACACACCCCCTATCCCCCTTACCCCGTAGACACCCCCTAGCCCTGTAGACGCCCCCTAGCCCCCTTACCCCGTAGACACCCCATAGCCCCCTTACCCCATAGACATCCCTAGCCCCCTTACCCAGTAGACACCCCCTAGCCCGTAGACACCCCCTAGCCCGTAGACACCCCCTAGACCCATTACCCCGTAGACACCCCCTATCCCCCTTACCCCGTAGACACCCCCTAGCCCCCTTACCCCGTAGACACCCCCTAGCCCCGTAGACACCCCTAGCCCCCTTACCCCATAGACATCCCTAGCCCCCTTACCCCGTAGATACCCCCTAGCCCCGTAGGTACCCCCTAGCCTCCTTACCCCGTAGATACCCCCTAGCCCTGTAGGTACCCCCTAGCCCCCTTACCCCGTAGGTACCCCCTAGCCCCCTTACCCCGTAGGTACCCCCTAGCCCCCTTACCCCGTAGGTACCCCCTAGCCCCCTTACCCCGTAGGTACCCCCTAGCCCCCTTACCCCGTAGGTACCCCCTAGCCTCCTTACCCCGTAGGTACCCCTAGCCTCCTTACCCCGTAGGTACCCCCTAGCCTCCTTACCCCGTAGGTACCCCCTAGCCTCCTTACCCCGTAGGTACCCCCTAGCCTCCTTACCCCGTAGGTACCTCCTAGACCCTTACCCTGTAGGATCTTGATCCTATCAGAGGGTTAGTTAAAGCTATTAACATGTATTTTTTCTAGCTGGTCCGGGTTTTAAGAGGTATACAGAGTGGCTAGGGGATGAGAACAGACCCCCAGCCTCTCAGTGAGCTGTGTAGCTGACTTACTTTGGCTTTCTTCTTGCGTTGTCGTGTCACTCCCACCTCGCTGACCGACAGGCTGTCACTCAACTCCCCGCCCCCGCTGGACACTACTTCCTGGTTACCCCGCTCTGGAGCCCTGGTGATCAAAGGCGAGGCCTGGGACTGAAGCTGCCCAATCAGCTGTCCCGGTTTGGGTAGCACCTGAAGGTGGTACAAAAGTGGCGAATCCCACAAATTAACTTAAAGTGGACATCAACAAGTGACCCAACAAGACTAGAGAAGTGTTGAGTATATGCCTGCTGACCCACAGGAGTGGTCTACTCACTGACAACTCTGAAGAGGAGAGAGGGCTGCTGTCCAGTCTGAGCTAGAGGTGAGAGAGGGGGAGAGACAATATTAAACTTGAGGAGGAGACAGAGAATCATGAAAAAAAGACTGGGTCCAAATTCAGCTTTCCAATTTTTCTCCCTCCCTCCCTCCCTCCCCCTCTCACTCACTCTGAGGTAGGCCGCCTTGGGGGAGAGGTGGCGGACAGTGCGGGTTCTGTGGGTCTTCTGGAAGAACAGTGGGTTGCCCTTCAGATTCAGCTAAGAAGAGACAGAGGCTACAGGTCAGCGAGTCTGGGATAACACTGAGGCTACAGGTCAGCGAGTCTGGGATAACACTGAGGCTACAGGTCAGCGAGTCTGGGATAACACTGAGGCTACAGGTCAGCGAGTCTGGGATAACACTGAGGCTACAGGTCAGCGAGTCTGGGATAACACTGAGGCTACAGGTCAGCGAGTCTGGGATAACACAGGCTACAGGTCAGCGAGTCTGGGATAACACTGAGGCTACAGGTCAGCGAGTCTGGGATAACACTGAGGCTACAGGTCAGCGGGTCTGGGATAACACTGAGGCTACAGGTCAGCGAGTCTGGGATAACACTGAGGCTACAGGTCAGCGAGTCTGGGATAACACTGAGGCTACAGGTCAGCGAGTCTGGGATAACACTGAGGCTACAGGTCAGCGAGTCTGGGATAACACTGAGGCTACAGGTCAGCGAGTCTGGGATAACACTGAGGCTACAGGTCAGCGAGTCTGGGATAACACTGAGGCTACAGGTCAGCGAGTCTGGGATAACACTGAGGCTACAGGTCAGCGAGTCTGGGATAACACTGAGGCTACAGGTCAGCGGGTCTGGGATAACACTGAGGCTACAGGTCAGCGAGTCTGGGATAACACTGAGGCTACAGGTCAGCGAGTCTGGGATAACACTGAGGCTACAGGTCAGCGAGTCTGGGATAACACTGAGGCTACAGGTCAGCGAGTCTGGGATAACACTGAGGCTACAGGTCAGCGAGTCTGGGATAACACTGAGGCTACAGGTCAGCGAGTCTGGGATAACACTGAGGCTACAGGTCAGCGAGTCTGGGATAACACTGAGGCTACAGGTCAGCGAGTCTGGGATAACACTGAGGCTACAGGTCAGCGAGTCTGGGATAACACTGAGGCTACAGGTCAGCGAGTCTGGGATAACACTGAGGCTACAGGTCAGCGAGTCTGGGATAACACTGAGGCTACAGGTCAGCGAGTCTGGGATAACACTGAGGCTACAGGTCAGCGAGTCTGGGATAACACTGAGGCTACAGGTCAGCGAGTCTGGGATAACACTGAGGCTACAGGTCAGCGAGTCTGGGATAACACTGAGGCTACAGGTCAGCGAGTCTGGGATAACACTGAGGCTACAGGTCAGCGAGTCTGGGATAACACTGAGGCTACAGGTCAGCGAGTCTGGGATAACACTGAGGCTACAGGTCAGCGAGTCTGGGATAACACTGAGGCTACAGGTCAGCGAGTCTGGGATAACACTGAGGCTACAGGTCAGCGAGTCTGGGATAACACTGAGGCTACAGGTCAGCGAGTCTGGGATAACACTGAGGCTACAGGTCAGCGAGTCTGGGATAACACTGAGGCTACAGGTCAGTGGGTCTGGGATAACACAGAGGCTGTCACACAGTAAACTACTGATAAGCACACTTCTAAGTTCTCTCTCTCCTTCACCATGTTGAGACTGTGCAGCATAGACAGAGGAGCCAGCTGGGAGTGATCCAGTAGCAGGTTGTAGGCCAAGTCCAGATGCTGTAGGGACGACAACTGCTCCACTCCTGCATAGGGTCACAGTCACACACAAATCAGACATCTAGGCATCTCATACTGAGACGGGGGCAGAGTCAGCCATCCAAGACTAACAGAGACTTAGAGAGTACACTGAACAATAGGGAGACGGTTGGGGGAGAGAGATGGGCAGATAGGCAGTACTGGCAAACAAACGCTGGAGTATGCCAGTATATTAATATATTCCTAGCTTCCTGTTTATCTATAGCCCCCAACTGTTTGTGGACACAAGTCTGTAAACAGATCAAAGGCTTTGATTGGCTGATGTTCTTGTCTTGTACAAGGCTTTGATTGTCTGAAGTCCCTCTCTGTTCCAATACTGATAGAGGTCAGTTCAAGGGGTCATGCATAACAGATAGTCTTGAGGGAATTTGCAGATGGAATACTATTGCTAACTGTTTGGTATTGATGATTTTTGGCATACGTTTAGGGATAAAATCAATATTAGGGCTGTGGTAAAAAAAATCATGTTTTTTAAATATCCCATTATCCGTAGAGAAACCACCATACTATCATTCATTAAAGCATGACCAGATGGTGTCTATCAGAGGTGTTACAGTACCGTTGATGGTCTCCAGCTCGTTGTTTCTGAGGATGAGAGTGAGGAGTTTGGCTCTGGAGCTCAAGCCCAGCGTTGGTGCTCTCTGGAGATTGTTAAAGCCCAGGTTGAGGTGCTCTAGCTCACTCAGAGGCTGAGAGAGAAGGAGGAGAAAGACAGTAGATATGGAGATAGCCCAGTGCAGTAACTTACTGCATGTCTCCAACTCTGACCCCTCTCAACACACAGACACAAAACCTATCCAGAATTACCTTGAGAAAGTCAGCACACTCCTGGATTTTATTGTGACTAAGATCCAGAGACTTCAGAACATTCAGTAAACTCTAAAAAAGACAGTGACTCACATTAAAACATGGCCAACATTAAAAACAAATGTCAACATCAGTGAATAAATAAACCAGAGAGCAGGAGCATGTCTTACCAGTGACTCATCCAGGCAGACTATAGCGTTGTAGCTGAAGTTGAGGGTGTGCAGCTCCAGCCAGGGCAGTGCAGAGCTGAGGTCTCCTCCACACAGAGACAGTAGCTCCTGTAACAATAACAGTGGCTCAAACTCCAACACAAAGGGGTCTGTTATTCAGAAAGAGAAAATGGTGAAGTGTGTGTGTTACCTCCAGGGAACTGAGGCTCTTGGAGCAGGTGAAGACCTCTAACTGAGAGTAGACTCCCCTCAGGTCCTCCAGACAGTGAGGGGGGATACGCTTCAACTGGGAGACAGAACAACAGGCCCAGAGTAAGCCAGATTCTTCTATATACAACATTTATACTGTTTTGTTACAAAGGAGAAGTGCACACATTTTCCTCCCATACCTCTAAAGACTTGAGAGACTTGAAAGGAAAGATCTTGACCACTGACTGAAGCCTCGACCCTGGTGGATTGATGAGCTAGGAATGAAAAACCAAAGGCCAAAGAACATTATATAGAATGCTATAGCGCCACCTAGTGGCTCAATGGAATTCCCTAAGATGCCCACTTAATTCAGTTTTATAGTTGGAACATTTTTGTTTATGAAGTGCTGAGAAATTTATGCATACATCTATTACAAAACTGTTCACAAATAGAGCAGGACACACACACACACACCTTGAGGGAGACAGTCTTCTGCAGCACGTCGAACAGGAACTGGAGCTGCAGTAGGGAGGTGGTGTCAGCAGGGTGTGAGGGCAGAGCCAGGAAGCCATGTTGGTGAGTCCTGGAGAGGAGGTACTGCTCAAACAGACGACCGAGGTGCTGCAGAGAGTCTGCCTGTAGAGTCAGGGTACTGCTGCCATCAAGCACAGATGCACCTGGAGAGAGGAGAGACAATGTTAACACACCACTTAAAACCAGCAGTTATAATGCAACATAAAATATATGAAGCATGTAGCTACAGTATAGCTATGAGGCCCTAATCATTTCGAACAACGTCAAAAGAACAGATTAGCAGGTCTGGGATAACAGGGGCTATGTCCAGAATATGTTTTGGGAGACAGACATGATTTCAAGAGAGGGTGGTGATGTTACTATACCATGATTCCGAAGCAGAGTGGCCAAGCTGTTGACAAGGGTGGATTGGCCATTGTGACATCCAGCCATCCTGCAGGTAAACAATGCGCCATAAAATAGATGAGAACACCGAGACAAATGATTCTGGGGAAATGTGACACGTGTAAACAACCCAAACAATAGCAGAAATTGTTAAAATAAAAATACGTTCTCAACTTACAGTATAGAGACGATGGACGCTAACTTGTAGAATACTGGTTAAATACCAGCTAGCTTGTTAGCTACATTGCAACGCAGGACCTGCAGTTGTTTGTGAACGTTAAACTGGGCAACTCACAAAGCCAACACGAATCTATCTCTAGCTAGCTGTTGTAGCTCGTCTTGAATAGCATTCCACAGACTATTTCTTGAGACACCAATATACCTTACCTATCTTATGTGACAGTCAAGCAGTGGTCAACATCGACATTCCCTTCCGATTGCCAGCAATACGACAAAAACATCAGTCAAATAACTTCAAGTGTACTCGGTTGTCGATGTTGACATCTTCACTTGGACTGATGTCACGTGAGGAAGTTTCGAAAAAAATATACAGTGGCCCGGAGAAACCAAATTTCAAAAGGCTGAAACAGGCGTTTTCGTAACTTGTGCCAATCAATGGATATTGAAATGTTATAAATTAGCGAGACATCTCTAAAAAAATTTTTACAAAATATGACTCAAATTTCAGATTCAGTCTGATTTCTTGGCCATAGCCACCACTAGATGGCTCCCTACCTTAAGAAGCAGGATCAAATCATAGGGGATCAACAATATTTACTTTATGACAGTGACAACGCAATGGGGCATTTCCAATTTGCTCATTTGTTCATCTTTATTAAGTGCATTCTGAGAACACGCAGCACATCTTTCGGGTATGCTTTATCGCCCTTTTAAACTGTTCTGGATGTTATCTTTACAGTGGAGTGGAAGGGCAATACACAGTTTTCAACACTGCAAGAAGTAGCCAGATGTAACTATGCAAGGCACGCAAAACAGTATCGTTTAGCCTACTAAAGACTTTTAACAAATTTGTAATTGTGAGTATTTAAGTAAAGTAAGCATTTTTACAAATAGGCCTACTACCAATGCCTTTGCGGGGATCCTTTAAGTTTCCACCTTTTATACCAAATGTCCAAAACTAAGTGGTTTCTCTAATATAAGCCTGTACCATTCATGTCTTGTTGCTAGGCAACACACACACGCACACGCACACACAAGACAATCTTTTTCCATTCGGGACTGGGGATGTTTCCATGTAAGGATTTATGTACGGTAATTTGGTAAACATTTCCATCCACTGAGATGCTCTGGCAGGAAAGGTTCTCTGCAGACCAAGCATGCACTGAAAGCATGTTGGGACTGTTTCAAATTCCCCGATTTTTGGGATTGCATTAACATCAAGCAATATGATTTATGTTATAGAAAGCATGGACCAACTAAACATTGTGGATTAGTTGGTTGCATTTTTATGGGTGGAAATGCCTTCTAAAAAAATCTCTAATTGTGTGACCTTGATTTTCCATTTCAGTTTAGACCATTCAGTCTGCCATCTTCTGTTTGGGATTCTCAATGTATGATCATATGGTTACAGAAGTAAACAAATACACAATGCTTAGGTTATGTTTAGATGTTTAGATGTCTTTGTGTGTATGAAGTGCTGGATTACGTTTATATTGGCCCATAGATCTGGGAATAAAAAGTTTTCCACAATCCTCAACATTTCTCTATTTATCCAATCAGTGACTCAGTCAAATGAATGTCAATTAAGTCTAATCAACACACAAAATAAACCATGCTCCTACACTGTCCAAACGCTGCTCTCAAAATGGAAGAACAATACCTGACCATCCCCCAGCGAGCACAGGTAACCTAGCCTGAAACCTAGCCTGGAACTCCTGTACCCTGGCCTAGAACCTAGCCTGGAACTCCTGTACCCTGGCCTAGAACCTAGCCTGGAACCTAGCCTGGAACTCCTGGACCCTGGCCTAGAACCTAGCCTGGAACTCCTAGACCCTGGCCTAGAACCTAGCCTGAAACCTAGCCTGGAACCTAGCCTGAAACCTAACCTAGTCCCACATCTGTTTGGGCTATTTTTTTGTGTGACACTTACCAAAAGGGTTGACAAAACAGCACAAAAATATCTGGGACCAGGCTACGGAAAACCTCCACCTCCTTTGTGGCCTTTTGCACAGTAGGCTACATGTAAATACAACATGGTTGTAAAACGATTCCTCTATTGGCTCATAATTGGCAGAGAACAGAGGGATGATTCAGGATCGGGACATGTCAAGTCAAGGCTTTTCTTCTTCCAGAACAAGGTCAAAGGACCATATCACTGTCCCTTTTGTCTTCACTGCATTCCAAGGGCTTGTTTTAACTGTTGCAAGTGAACCAGTGCGGTTTACTTTTAGCCCTGAACAAATCAGGCCTGATAGAAGGCTTCGGCAGGTTGAATTAAAGCTTTCTTGGATCTGTTGTAGCAGCTTACTGTACTGGACTGTACTGGACTGTACTGGACTGTACTGTGCTGTATGTCAGAGAGAGAGCGAAACCTCACTAGTAAAATATAACATGTGAGTCAGTAAACTTCTCAGGTCACAATTCATCACAATACAAACATAGGGTGTGCCAAGGCATCAGGCCAGGCTACTGTTCTAATACATTATAGTCATTATAGCCAGGATACTGTTCTAATACATTATAGTCAGTATAGCCAGGACACTGTTCTAATACATTATAGTCATTATAGCCAGGACACTGTTCTAATACATTATAGTCATTATAGCCAGGATACTGTTCTTATACATTATAGTCATTATAGCCAGGATACTGTTCTAATACATTATAGTCATTATAGCCAGGCTACTGTTCTAATACATTATAGTCATTATAGCCAGGATACTGTTCTAATACATTATAGTCATTATAGCCAGGCTACTGTTCTAATACATTATAGTCATTATAGCCAGGCTACTGTTATAATACATTATAGTCATTATAGCCAGGATACTGTTCTAATACATTATAGTCATTATAGCCAGGCTACTGTTATAATACATTATAGTCATTATAGCCAGGCTACTGTTCTAATACATTATAGTCATTATAGCCAGGATACTGTTCTAATACATTATAGTCATTATAGCCAGGACACTGTTCTAATACATTATAGTCATTATAGCCAGGATACTGTTCTAATACATTATAGTCATTATAGCCAGGATACTGTTCTAATACATTATAGTCATTATAGCCAGGACACTGTTCTAATACATTATAGTCATTATAGCCAGGATACTGTTCTAATACATTATAGTCATTATAGCCAGGACACTGTTCTAATACATTATAGTCATTATAGCCAGGATACTGTTCTAATACATTATAGTCATTATAGCCAGGACACTGTTCTAATACATTATAGTCATTATAGCCAGGATACTGTTCTAATACATTATAGTCATTATAGCCAGGATACTGTTCTAATACATTATAGTCAATATAGCCAGGACACTGTTCTAATACATTATAGTCTGTCATTATAGTCATTATAGCCAGGATACTGTTCTAATACATTATAGTCATTATAGCCAGGACACTGTTCTAATACATTATAGTCATTATAGCCAGGATACTGTTCTAATACATTATAGTCATTATAGCCAGGATACTGTTCTAATACATTATAGTCATTATAGCCAGGATTCTGTTCTAATACATTATAGTCATTATAGCCAGGACACTGTTCTAATACATTATAGTCAGTACAGCCAGGATACTGTTCTAATACATTATAGTCAGTATAGCCAGGATACTGTTCTAATACATTATAGTCATATAGCCAGGATACTGTTCTAATACATTATAGTCAGTACAGCCAGGATACTGTTCTAATACATTATAGTCAGGATACTGTTCTATAGTCATTATAGCAGGATACTGTTCTAATACATTATAGTCATTATAGCCAGGATACTGTTCTAATACATTATAGTCATTATAGCCAGGACACTGTTCTAATACATTATAGTCATTATAGCCAGGCTACTGTTCTAATACATTATAGTCATTATAGCCAGGATACTGTTCTAATACATTATAGTCAATATAGCCAGGACACTGTTCTAATACATTATAGTCATTATAGCCAGGATACTGTTCTAATACATTATAGTCATTATAGCCAGGACACTGTTCTAATACATTATAGTCATTATAGCCAGGACACTGTTCTAATACATTATAGTCATTATAGCCAGGATACTGTTCTAATACATTATAGTCATTATAGCCAGGATACTGTTCTAATACATTATAGTCAATATAGCCAGGACACTGTTCTAATACATTATAGTCATTATAGCCATGATACTGTTCTAATACATTATAGTCATTATAGCCAGGACACTGTTCTAATACATTATAGTCATTATAGCCAGGATACTGTTCTAATACATTATAGTCATTATAGCCATGATACTGTTCTAATACATTATAGTCATTATAGCCAGGACACTGTTCTAATACATTATAGTCAGTACAGCCAGGATACTGTTCTAATACATTATAGTCAGTACAGCCAGGATACTGTTCTAATACATTATAGTCAGTATAGCCAGGATACTGTTCTAATACATTATAGTCAGTACAGCCAGGATACTGTTCTAATACATTATAGTCAGTATAGCCAGGATACTGTTCTAATACATTATAGTCATTATAGCCAGGACACTGTTCTAATACATTATAGTCAGTATAGCCAGGACACTGTTCTAATACATTATAGTCAGTATAGCCAGGATACTGTTCTAATATATACAAATATAAACAGGTCATCCAACTGTCCTAGGCCCATATTGGAAATATGCCCTTTTCTAATCAAAAGGATTTCTGCTCAGTGTTGTAATGTTTCACTTCATATCAATCAAATGTTATTCGTCATATGCTTTGTTAACAACAGGTGTGGACTAACAGTGAAATGCCTACTTACACATATTGAAATGAACTATAGCTCTTTACATATGCAGAGAAACAGATAATGTATTCATTCACTGCATGAGGAGATCTCACCCAGCGCTTACTATCAATGTGGACCTGTACTTTATCTAGTGTGTATATTGACTTAATAATTCTGGGGGGAATTTTAGGTAGCTGAACTTAATGGGAATGGCATTGCAATAACCGCTGGCCAGATACTGTGGCATGTTACCCCATTACCTGGTGGCCGTCCCCAGACACTGGACAAACTCTAGCCCCAGGCCTTGTTTATAAACCAGGCCTTCTCTGCTTCTTCTCCCCAATGTTGCTTTTTATAAAATGACATGAGGTTCTACGCAAACACCCCCAGCATCATCCAGATGCCCCCCAAGATACTGGCCCCTTCAGAAGGGCCCTTTCTCCTCGCGTCCGCCCTCAAGGCCGAGCCGGGATGTCGACCATAAATAGGTGAAATACTATGAAATCAGAGGGCACCCACAAAACAAAATAATCCACATTTATATCTGTGACTCCCTGCCTGGCTGAAGAGTATGGTTACAGTATATATGCAATGTTTATTTCTGTGCCCTTAAATAAACAGCAATTTGTCTCCCAGGCAACCACAGCAGTCACTGGACGGGTTAATGGGAGCTTGTTTGGTATGTAAGCACGACACCTCAGCGCCTGGCCCCAGCTGATCAATAGGCAACATGCACAGCGCCCACCGGGTAGGGAATGGCATGCCGCCTCTGGGCAGGGCTTTCATTAAGTGTCAATGGACATGGAAGGAATACTTTTTGTTTATGTTTTTTTTTTCTGGGAGAGGGTGCATGCTGATAAAAATAAACATGCTACAGTATGGAATATTGCCTCTCTCAGTCTCAGGCCCAGCCAAGGGAATGCTGCCTCATTTTCCTCCATTGAGTTGCATGATACTAACACATAGATCATTCTCTTTTTGCCTTTCCCTATTGTACAGTGTATTTTTTGCACATTTCCAACAATAGTACTATTACAAATAGGCTGCATAGCCTATAATACGGATAGTATCTAGATCTTACATTTCTTAGTTTCCATTGATCAGAATCATTTTAAATAGAACGTTTCTAGGGCATCACTTCAGTGTATCCTATGTGTGTTTGGGTTTGTCTGACAGTTATTTCTGCTTGTTGTAATAAATCACCAAATCTATCTATATACAGGCCTCATCAACATCAACAGTTGGCCAGAGACATAATGTAAGTTGATTACAAACAGTCATTTGGACTGGTCTTAGGTATACTTGTGCATGAAAACTTGAGAGGCTATATAATATTTTCGTCATAGCACAAAATTGCCTGTTAGGGTTTGCCTGCTGCTCTTCCATACGCACCACTGGTCTGACGAGCTGTCAATTAATCTGCGGTTGGTAGGACCCTGCAGAACACAACCCATCCGCTGGCTTCACCTGTTCGCATGCACAGTTATTTTACCTGGAGTTGCGTTCCATCGCCTCACTAAATGACAAGACGTTCCACGCCGAGGATGTTATCGTATTCAGGCTGCAGCTTGCTGCTGCTGTCGGTGGCTTTCGTGGGAGCTTCTTTCGCGGAGATGGTCTTCCGTTGCCCGAGTTGCACCGCCGAACGTCAGGCTGCGTGCCCGAAGCTCACCGAGACCTGTGCAGAGATTGTGCGCGAACCGGGCTGCGGTTGCTGCCCGGTGTGCGCCCGGCAAGAGGGCGAGTTATGCGGCGTGTACACCCCGAGATGCTCCAGCGGGCTCCGGTGTTACCCGAAGCCGGACTCCGATCTGCCTCTCGAGCAGCTGGTCCAGGGGCTGGGGCTGTGCGGACACAAAGTGGTCACCGAGCCCACGGGGAGCCAGGAGCACCGGGAGAAATTTAGTGGTCAGTTTCAACAAGCTTGATACATTTGCAATGTTGTAATGGAACAGAGAGGAAGTTTGGGAAGTATGATCATTAGTAGGCGTTAATCTATAATTGCACTGTCATTGGGGTGGTTTACAGCCTTTAGCATGGACCGTATTGTGATGTATTTAATTCGCAGCAGTCTAAACTAATGATTTTGGCGTCCATTTGCTCCTAGAAACATTGAAAATGTAATTAACCCGCTCTAAAACGCCTATTTATTTGAATTATTTGTTATTACACAGGTATAACACTTTTATAACACCATTTTATCAAGGTACTTTTGCCTTTACATGTACCGAATTGAACTGCAAATGGCATAAGCCTGTATTTGGCATTGGGCTATATGTCCTAATCACAAATGAAAGAAACGTTTGCAGGTAGTATCATCCATCAGTCTCCAACAACAACCAGAACTACACCGGACTAGTTTGACTTATTGACCTCCATGTGTTGACTTATTGGACCCTGGAATCCAATAGACTCCCTTACCTATCAATATTATTCCTGTATAACATACACTGTATAAGCAAGCCTATACTGTAAGATGTACTGTATGCTTGATTATACCCTGAAATAACATTCCCAGCTTGTGTTTTACACAGAAATCCCAAAACATTCATATTGAATTGGATAACATGAGAGAGGAGAGAGAAGTAAAATAATGCCACATTGATTGGCAATTTGGACTTTGTACTTTGACCCCAACCACTGTCAACTAGTGTCAACTGGAGTGTTTGTTGAAGCTTGTTCAGTATGCTGTGATTTCTACTAAACCTAATGTCAATGTCCCCATCTGCCAAATGTAACATTTGATTAGATTATGAAGGAGAAGCTGTGATTCCTGAACAGTTGAAATGGATTAGGACCAGGTCACCACAGACAGGAGCACTAGACATGCACCTGGAGTAACCTACACTTGCACATGTAGCCAGAGATAAGTTGGGTCTTAGGAGGTAGTGCTGTTCTAATACTATTTCTATGGTGGAACTCTTCCTGAAATAGCTACTTGCAGTCTGCTTTGCTACAGCCAGATGCCACAGTCCGAGCCTACAGTACAGTGAATTGCCATGACGCCATCCTATATTTCTCTGCTCAAACTGTTTCTCTTCTACTCTGACTGTTTCTATGTATTCACAGGCTGGCATGTAAGGGATGGGTTACACCTGGTTTACACAGTACTACCATGTACACCTGGGTTACACAGTACTATTATGTACACCTGGGTCACACAGTACTATAATGTACACCTGGGTTACACAGTACTGTTATGTACACCTGGGTTACACAGTACTATTATGTACACCTGGGTTACACAGTACTATTATGTACACCTGAGTTACACAGTACTACCATGTACACCTGGGTTACACAGTACTATTATGTATACCTGGGTTACACAGTACTATAATGTACACCTGGGTTACACAGTACTATTATGTACACCTGAGTTACACAGTACTGTTATGTACACCTGGGTTACACAGTACTATAATGTACACCTGGGTTACACAGTACTATTATGTACACCTGGGTTACACAGTACTATTATGTACACCTGGGTTACACAGTACTATTATGTACACCTGGGTTACACAGTACTATTATGTACACCTGAGTTACACAGTACTACCATGTACACCTGGGTTACACAGTACTATTATGTATACCTGGGTTACACAGTACTATTATGTACACCTGGGTTACACAGTACTGTTATGTACACCTGAGTTACACAGTACTACCATGTACACCTGGGTTACACAGTACTGTTATGTACACCTGAGTTACACAGTACTACCATGTACACCTGGGTTACACAGTACTATTATGTATACCTGGGTTACACAGTACTGTTATGTACACATGGATTACACAGTACTGTTATGTACACCTGAGTTACACAGTACTACCATGTACACCTGGGTTACACAGTACTACCATGTACACCTGGGTTACACAGTACTAGTATGTACACCTGGGTTACACAGTACTACCATGTACACCTGGGTTACACAGTACTGTTATGTACACCTGGGTTACACAGTACTGTTATGTACACCTGGGTTACACAGTACTATTATGTACACCTGGGTTACACAGTACTATTATGTATACCTGGGTTACACAGTACTGTTATGTACACCTGGGTTACACAGTACTGTTATGTACACCTGAGTTACACAGTACTACCATGTACACCTGGGTTACACAGTACTACCATGTACACCTGGGTTACACAGTACTATTATGTACACCTGGGTTACACAGTACTATTATGTACACCTGGGTTACACAGTACTATAATGTACACCTGAGTTACACAGTACTGTTATGTACACCTGGGTTACACAGTACTATTATGTACACCTGGGTTACACAGTACTATTATGTACACCTGGGTTACACAGTACTATTATGTACACCTGGGTTACACAGTACTGTTATGTACACCTGAGTTACACAGTACTACCATGTACACCTGGGTTACACAGTACTACCATGTACACCTGGGTTACACAGTACTATTATGTACACCTGGGTTACACAGTACTATTATGTACACCTGAGTTACACAGTACTGTTATGTACACCTGGGTTACACAGTACTATTATGTACACCTGGGTTACACAGTACTATTATGTACACCTGAGTTACACAGTACTACCATGTACACCTGGGTTACACAGTACTACCATGTACACCTGGGTTACACAGTACTATTATGTACACCTGAGTTACACAGTACTACCATGTACACCTGGGTTACACAGTACTACCATGTACACCTGGGTTACACAGTACTATTATGTACACCTGGGTTACACAGTACTATTATGTACACCTGGGTTACACAGTACTATAATGTACACCTGGGTTACACAGTACTGTTATGTACACCTGGGTTACACAGTACTATTATGTACACCTGGGTTACACAGTACTATTATGTACACCTGGGTTACACAGTACTACCATGTACACCTGAGTTACACAGTACTATTATGTACACCTGGGTTACACAGTACTGTTATGTACACCTGGGTTACACAGTACTATTATGTACACCTGAGTTACACAGTACTATTATGTACACCTGAGTTACACAGTACTGTTATGTACACCTGGGTTACACAGTACTATTATGTACACCTGGGTTACACAGTACTATTATGTACACCTGAGTTACACAGTACTACCATGTACACCTGGGTTACACAGTACTACCATGTACACCTGGGTTACACAGTACTATTATGTACACCTGAGTTACACAGTACTACCATGTACACCTGGGTTACACAGTACTACCATGTACACCTGGGTTACACAGTACTATTATGTACACCTGGGTTACACAGTACTATTATGTACACCTGGGTTACACAGTACTATAATGTACACCTGGGTTACACAGTACTGTTATGTACACCTGGGTTACACAGTACTATTATGTACACCTGGGTTACACAGTACTATTATGTACACCTGGGTTACACAGTACTACCATGTACACCTGAGTTACACAGTACTATTATGTACACCTGGGTTACACAGTACTGTTATGTACACCTGGGTTACACAGTACTATTATGTACACCTGAGTTACACAGTACTATTATGTACACCTGGGTTACACAGTACTGTTATGTACACCTGGGTTACACAGTACTACCATGTACACCTGAGTTACACAGTACTATTATGTACACCTGGGTTACACAGTACTGTTATGTACACCTGGGTTACACAGTACTACCATGTACACCTCGGTTACACAGTACTGTTATGTACACCTGGGTTACACAGTACTATTATGTACACCTGGGTTACACAGTACTATTATGTACACCTGGGTTACACAGTACTGTTATGTACACCTGGGTTACACAGTACTATTATGTACACCTGAGTTACACAGTACTGTTATGTACACCTGGGTTATACGGTACTATTATGTACACCTGGGTTATACGGTACTATTATGTACACCTGGGTTACACAGTACTATTATGTACACCTGGGTTACACAGTACTATTATGTACACCTGAGTTACACAGTACTATTATGTACACCTGGGTTACACAGTACTATTATGTACACCTGAGTTACACAGTACTGTTATGTACACCTGGGTTACACGGTACTATTATGTACACCTGGGTTATACGGTACTATTATGTACACCTGGGTTACACAGTACTATTATGTACACCTGGGGTATACAGTTCTATAATGTACTTCGGACAGAATTCACAGTATGTTACCTGTAAAAACAAAATGAGGCAATGTTTATGACTCCCTTTCAAACAGTCCCTTATTAACCACTTTCTTGCAGGTTTAAGCATCCCAGTATACAGAGTGATATAAACTTCTGGACACAATCTGGTGTGTCCACGAGATTGTGCATTAAGCAGCCCCGTTACACACGTTTCCTACACATTTTCATTGTCTAAATAGGCAGATGTGCGAAACCACAATCTATGACAACTCAGGCCATGGTAGCTACATCACATTTCCTGCTTGTTGAAACAGAGTAAACCTTGGGATAATTAATAGCAGTAACACTTTAATTAAGGGCTTGTTTAATAAAGGGCTTGATTAATAAAGGGCTTGTTTAATAAAGGGCTTGTGTAATAAAGGGATTGATTAATAAAGGGCTTGTGTAATAAAGGGCTTGTGTAATAAAGAGTTTGTCAGGAGTTTATAGGATCAGTTTATAAGTCAAACATAAAACGCATTGTTTAACAGTCACATCCGCTCATGTATCAAAATAATCATCTCTTAACTTACCTCTTTCTCATCTGGCAGAACACACGTAATACACACAACTGCAATGAGTTGTCGCATAAAGCTGACTTCTTACTGTTATTATGTGAACACATGTTATAACCAAGGGATACGTGTTCTGCATTCTCCAAGATTGGATCACTGGGAAATGCAGAGCACCCTATATGCATTCCTTCATGCTACTCATCTCATGCTATACAGGCCTTAATGCATGACTGGCATGTAGCCTTTCATCCATGGAAGACGTGATATGAAAAGCCTCCTCAGTGTCTGTGGTGCACCCCGTGTCTCCTCCTTACCTGAACCCTGTGGTGCATGGGCATCTTTATTAGCCCACCAGCCTACGCCTAGACAGTAGCCCCTCATTGTCAATATCAAGTGGTACAGCTACAGTCGGTTTACTGTGACGCGTCAGAGAATGATGTAAATAGAGACGTTGGGGCGAGATTGATTCCACAACAGGCAGACGGGGAGTATATCATATTATTACCTAAAGACACGTCGTAGTCAATAGTACATCACGTGAATACAAAGACATACTATTAAAAATATATATTTAAAAGAAGGGTAGCGTCCCAAATGGTTCCCTATAATGGGCCCTGGGAAAAAGTAGTGCACTCCTTTGCAAAAGAGACCCTGCTAAAATAAAGGTTAACTAAATAGGGTGCTATTTGAGACACACAAAGGTTCATCACTCATCCTCTCATCAAGATCACATCGTTGGGCTGCCACTTATCCAACAGAGGGAGGGTTACCCCACCCACAACCCAACAAAAGACCAACAAAAAAAACTCTCAAAGCTTTACAAGGAAAACAGATCCTGACCATCTGGCTGCAACTGGGCGGTGGAATAACACGGCTCCCTAACGAGGGGTATTCATCTGTACCTGCATGGATCCACTGCTGGGGTGCCCAGGCCTCTAGACGGTGCCCGCAGGCCCGAAATAGCCCCTGATAATCCCTCCTGCTTCTCTAAAACACAGGCATCACTGCCATCCACCCCTGGGGCTGCAACTTCACCCGAAGCCATGCTAAGAATCTCAGCGTGCCTCAGACGCGGTCCAGAATAAACCTGCTCCCTTTCTCTCTCCCTCTCCCTTTCATTCTTTCTCTCTCTCTCTCTCTCTCTCTCTCTCTCTCTCTCTCTCTCTCTCTCTCTCTCTCTCTCTCTCTCTCTCTATCTCACTCCCTCTCTCTCTCTCTCTCTCTCTCTCTCTCTCTCTCTCTCTCTCTCTCTCTCTATCTCACTCCCTCTCTCTCTCCCTCTCTTTCTCTCTCACTCTGCTTTTCTCTCCCTCTCCCTTTCATTCTTTCTCTCTCTCTCTCTCTCTCTCTCTCTCTCTCTCTCTATCTCACTCCCTCTCTCTCTCCCTCTCTTTCTCTCTCACTCTGCTTTTCTCTCCCTCTCCCTTTCATATTTTCTCTCTCTCTCTCTCTCTCTCTATCTCTCTCTCTCTATCTCACTCCCTCTCTCTCCCTCCCCCTTTCTCTCTCACTCTGCTTTTCTCCCTCCCCTTTCCCTTTCATCTCTCTCTCTCTCTCTCTCTCTCTCTCTCTCTCTCTCTCTCTCTCTCTCTCTCTCTCTCTCTCTCTCTCTCTCTTTCTCACTCCCTCTCTCTCTCCCTCCCTTTCTCTCTCACTCTGCTTTTCTCTCCCTCTCCCTTTCATTCTTTCTCTCTCTCTCTCTCTCTCTCTCTCTCTCTCTCTCTCTCTCTCTCTCTCTCTCTCTCTCTCTCTATCTCTCTCTCTCTCTCTCTCTCTCTCTCACTCTCTCTCTCTCTCTCTCTCTCTCTCTCTCTCTCTCTCTCTCTCTCTCTCTCTCTCTCTCTCTCTCTCTCTCTCTCTCTCTCTCTCTCTCTCTCTCTCTCTCTCTATCTCACTCCCTCTCTCTCTCCCTCTCTTTCTCTCTCACTCTGCTTTTCTCTCCCTCTCCCTTTCATTCTTTCTCTCTCTCTCTCTCTCTCTCTCTCTCTCTCTCTCTCTCTCTCTCTCTCTATCTCACTCCCTCTCTCTCTCCCTCTCTTTCTCTCTCACTCTGCTTTTCTCTCCCTCTCCCTTTCATTCTTTCTCTCTCTCTCTCTCTCTCTCTCTCTCTCTCTCTCTCTCTCTCTCTCTCTCTCTCTCTCTCTCTCTCTCTCTATCTCACTCCCTCTCTCTCTCCCTCTCTTTCTCTCTCACTCTGCTTTTCTCTCCCTCTCCCTTTCATTCTCTCTCTCTCCCCCTTTCTTTCTTTCTTTCTTTCTCTCGCTGGTTCCCTCCCTCCCTCCTTCCACTCCCCTCTCTCTCCAGTGTTTGGAAAAACACAAGCTATGTCTGAAATGTTACTGAGCTGAGTGGGGTTGGAAGGGGACCTGTGAAAGGGCTTTGCAGGGGATAGGGCTGGCTTCGACAGATGGTTTGATGTTTCTTCAACGAAGATAATGGAGTTGAAGGAGATTTAAGTGCTGGGTATGTGTGTACAGAAGGAGGCCAATGCATTTGGCTGCTGCAATCACCCAAGATCTGTTGTTCATGGCTAGCTCGATGGCTGCAGGCAGAGCTACTGTCTTAGGAATTGATCCTTGTATGATGGTGGTTTGTGTATCAAGGCCAGTTGACTTGTTACATTGATGCCATGACTTGGATCACATGTCTGGTGTAGGGTTGCTAAATTCATTTTCATCTTTCAACAAATTCCCTGGTTTTCCAGAAATCCTGGTTGGAGGATTCTGGATATCCTGGTTATTCCCTCCTGACTCCGGGGGAGCCTCCAAACGGGATTTCGTGCGAACCAGAGAATTTATTGAAAGTCCCGGAAATGCAACCCTAATCTGGTGTCCTATCGTCTCTGTTAATAAATGGATAATTAATTAATGGATATGTTCACTCTTCAAAGTTAATCTGGTCTTTTCAGACCTCAAAAGTGGCCTAATGTCAAGGTCACGTCTACAGGCCTCAATCCCATAGGAATGGGAAAGATGGGCACCATCTCTCTCCCCTCTCTCTCTATTCTCTGTATGTGTGTGCTGTAATTGTCCGTGCTGCCCTGCAGGTTCGATGGGCTCTGGCTTGCCTCCGTCTCCCTGTCTCTCTGTCCTCCTGAGCCAGGTGTGTGTGTCCCAAATGGCAAAATACTCCCTTTTCCCTATATAGTGCACTACTTTAAACCAGAGTCACATAGGGATACAGTGTTGTTTGGGACGCATCCAGAGTCCCAGGTTTAGCCTGCAGTCAGTCAGTTCAGGGGTGGATAGATGCCTGGCTGGGAGCAGCCAGTGTCTACGTGTCAGGACCTGCCCAGCCCCAGCTAGCTTCACGCTGTGGAGGAGCCTCTCAGGCCAGATAGCCTGGCTGTGAGGTAAACACACTTGCTCTGTGCTGACTGTGTGATTCTAGGAGGAGTGTCCTAGCAGGCCTTGTAAAGGATAATGGGAAGCAGTTATGGAGCTGGCTCTTTTTAACTACAGCTCCCCAAAGTGCTTTACTGTACAGTCGTTGCCAAAAGTTTTGAGAATGACACAAATATTCATTTTCACAAAGTTTGCTGCATCAGTGTCTTTAGATATTTCTGTCAGATGTTACTATGGAATACTGAAGTATAATTACAAGCATTTCATACGTGTCAAAGGCTTTTATTGATAATTACATTAAGTTTATGCAAAGAGTCAATATTTGCAGTGTTGACCCTTCTTTTTCAAGTACTCTGCAATCCACCCTGGCATGCTGTCAATTAACTTCTGGGCCACATCCTGACTGATGGCAGCCTATTCTTGCATAATCAATGCTTGGAGTTTGTGGGTTTTTGAATTTGTGGGTTTTTGCTTGTCCACCCACCTCTTGAGTGAGGATTGACCACAAGTTCTCAATGGGATTAAGGTCTGGGGATTTTCCTGGCCATGGACCCAAAATATCAAAGTTTTGTTCCCCGAGCCACTTAGTTATCACTTTTGCCTTATGGCAAGGTGCTCCATCATGCTGAAAAAGGCATTGTTCGTCACTAAACTGTTCCTGGATGGTTGGAAGAAGTTGCTCTCGGAAGATGTGTTGGTACCATTCTTTATTCATGGCTGTGTTCTTAGGCAAAATTGTGAGTGAGCCCACTCCCTTGGCTGAGAAGCAACCCCACACATGAATGGTCTCAGGAAGCTTTACTGTTGGCATCACACAGGACTAATGGTAGCGCTCACCTTGTCTTCTCCGGACAAGCTTTTTTCCGGATGCCCCAAACAATCGGAAAGGGGATTCATCAGAGAAAATGACTTTACCCCAGTCCTCAGTAGTGACACCAGGCCATCCTCCAAAAGTCTTCGCCTCACTGTACGTGCAGATGTACTCACACCTGCCTGCTGCCATTCATGAGCAAGCTCTGTACTGGTGGTGCCCCGATCCAGCAGCTGAATCAACTTTAGGAGACGGTCCTGGCGCTTGCTGGACTTTCTTGGGTGCCCTCAAGCCTTCTTCACAAAAATGTAACCTCTCTCCTTGAAGTTCTTGATGATCCGATAAATGGTTGATTTAGGTGCAATCTTATTGGCAGCAATATCCTTGCATGTGAAGCCCTTTTTGTGCAAAGCAATGATGACGGCACGTGTTTCCTTGAAGGTAACCATGGTTGACAGAGGAAGAACAATGATTCCAAGCACCACCCTCCTTTTGAAGCTTCCAGTCTGTTATTCGAACTCAATCAGCATGACAGAGTGATCTCCAGCCTTGTCCTCGCCAACACTCACACCTGTGTTAACGAGAGAATCACTGACATGATGTCAGCTTGTCCTTTTGTGGCAGGACTGAAATGCAGTGGAAATGTTTTTTGGGGATTCAGCTCATTGGCATGGCAAAGAGGGACTTTGCAGTTAATTGCAATTAATCTGATCACTCTTCATAACATTCTGGAGTATATGCAAATTGCCATCATACAAACTGAGGCAGCAGACTTTGTGAAAATGTATATTTGTGTCATTCTAAAAAGTTTTGGCCACGACTGTACAGTCAATTGTGAAGGTGATACGTTATATATACACATAAACACAGGGAAATGCAGTATCATTATCACTATGCTGGCCCTAGAGTAAGGTAATAATCATTTATTACACAATAAGTCACATTGAGATTAAAGGGGATAATTAAAGGGATCATTTGAACTATGAATGTGTGTTGGTTTGACCTATCCAGTCTCCCCTTCTCCATCCATGGGCCATCTGCTCAGTTTACTAGAGTCTAGACTGTCAGACATGAACCTTCTCTCCTTTGTGCTGTTCTGGGAATTTGACAAGCATCAGCTATTAAAAAAGCAAGGAAGCCACTCATCCCTTTTGTCTGCTGTGTTAATTCAAGCAGTGGACCGGACAACAAAGTAAAAACAATGGAGCGCAGCTCTGTTGACGTTGCAAAGCCCAGGCCCACCTCTGTGGATCGGTGGAACAGAGTGTACTGCAGGAACGGGGCCCCCTTAGAGTGGGGTCCTGACCCTGTCCGTGTGTGTCTCTGTGTGTGTGTGTGTGTGTGTGTGTGTGTGTGTGTGTGTGTGTGTGTGTGTGTGTGTGTGTGTGTGTGTGTGTGTGTGTGTGTGTGTGTGTGTGTGTGTGTGTGTGTGTGTGTGTGTGTGTGGTTTTTAATAGACTCAAACCTTCTTAGGTTTCCTCCATGAAGCTGGAATCAGTATATTACAGTTGGAGACAGTTGGGATTATCTATTAGATGAAAACAACATAATTTGTGTGTGTCTGTGTCTGTGTGTGTGTGTTTAGGGATGTATAAGTGTGTGTGTGCGTGTGTGTGTGTGTGTGTGTGTGTGTGTGTGTGTGTGTGTGTGTGTGTGTGTGTGTGTGTGTGTGTGTGTGTGTGTGTGTGTGTGTGTGTGTTTTTTTTTTTGTGCATGTCTCACACCTGATTTCAGTTGACTTCTGCCCTCTGTTCTGCAAAGGACACTGAGAGCACAGAGTTTCACGAGGAGAGCTGAAGTTAGATCTGATAGTTTCACGAGGAGAGCTGAAGTTAGATGTTTAGATCTGATAGTTTCATGAGGAGAGCTGAAGTTAGATCTGATAGTTTCACGAGGAGAGCTGAAGTTAGATCTGATAGTTTCACGAGGAGAGCTGAAGTTAGATGTTTAGATCTGATAGTTTCACGAGGAGAGCTGAAGTTAGATCTGATAGTTTCATGAGGAGAGCTGAAGTTAGATCTGCCACTGTTGTGTCGTCAGCAAACTTAATGATGGTGTTGAAGTCGTACTTGACCACTCAGTCATGGGTGAACAGGGAGTACAGAAGGGGACTAAGCACACACCCCTGAGGGGCCCCAGTGTTGAGGATCAGCATGGCATATGTGTTGTTTCCTACCCTTACCACCTGGGGGCAGCCCATCAGGAAGTCCAGGATCCAGTTGCAGAGGGAGATGTTTAGTCCCAGGGTCCTTGGCTTAGTGATGAGCTTTGTGGGCGCTATGGTGTTGAATGCTGACCTGTCGTCAATGAACAGCATTCTCACATAGGTGTTCCTTTTGTCTAGGTGGGAAAGGAAGTGTGGAGTGCGATTAAGATTGCATCTGTTGGGGTGGTATTCAAATTGGAGTGATCTAAGGTTTCTGGCATGACGGTGTTGTGAGCCATGACCATCCTTTCAAAGCACTTCATGACTACCGACGTGAGTGCTACAGGGCGGTAATCATTTAGGCAGGTTACCTTCGCTATCTTAGGCACAGGGACTATGGTGGTCTGTTTGAAACATGTAGGTATTGCATATTATAAATCTATTGGATTGTGAACGTCAGAGGGACCCCTCTTGCTCCTTCCTTAGTGTAGAATACACTTCACTTAAGGGCAGGCCAAGCCTGTTCTATCTTATAACCTATAACCTTATAACCTCTGTCGTTAATAGTGGTATGTCACTGGACAGCCTGACAGTACAGAGCGTTTGTAAACAATACATTACTCTGAAAGTTTATTCATCTAAGATTTCCTTAAAACAAGGTCCAGCCAACTGTTTCCTCTCCCCTGCCGTTTCTGTTATTCTTCCATTTTGACGGTCCCAGAGCCCTGGGAGAGCTGCTAGTGGGCCCTCAGCCACCGCTCTGTCTGTTGTCAGGAATAGCATGGACAGCTAGAAGGACTCGCAGGGCCAGGTCCCCTGCATTGTTTGGTTGATGTTTAACCACAGGTTATCTGGTCAAACAGCTGAGGACTTCTACCTCCCTTCCCCAGATAGTGTGGTGTGTTAGTTCTGGGTGGTTGCTGTTCAAGCTTTCGTTCTAATCAGTCGGACATGAAAATGAGCTAGTGCCCTTTCATGACATGCCTTGACATTGGAGGTGAGGAGGACACTAGTCATATCAAGTGAAGGTGCACCAGAGTTAACAGAAAAGTGTACACAGACAGAATCATATGTTCACTATTGGTTCTCATTCTTGGAAGTTAAAATGGAAAAATAAACAAATAATAATATTTCACAATATTTTTGCAAATAAATATTGCACCTTTAAAGATGTATCTATTTCCGCTGAAAGATCCACCATGCATGCCATTGCCAAATGTACTAAAGCCAACCTGCTGGCCCTATCATTTCTCATTTCATGAAGGAAGGTGCAGTATACTTAATCATTCACATGGTTGAGCTTTTCTGTGATGTAATGACAATATGTTATAACAATGTAACAATGTTATGACAGTGATGTAATGAACGATCAATTGATTTAATGGAACTGGTTTCCATAGAGCTGTTTTGATTGTGTTTGTATTTGTGTGTGTGTGTGTGTGTGTGTGTGTGTGTGTGTGTGTGTGTGTGTGTGTGTGTGTGTGTGTGTGTGTGTGTGTGTGTGTGTGTGTGTGTGTGTATATGTGCATGTATCCTGTGTCTTGCGTGCATGTCTGTCCCTCAGGGGAGGTGGTGGACCTCCTAGACACGAGCCTGACAGAGATCCCCCCAGTGAGGAAGGCCACTAAGGACAACCCATGGCTGGGGCCCAAGGAGAACGCTATGCGCCAGCACCGACAGGAGATGAAGACCAAGATGAAGAGTAACAAGCCGGAGGACCCCAAAACTCCCCGCGGCAAGCAGGTTAGTAAACACCTAGTACTAAACAGTTAGGCTACATCCCAAATAGCACCCTATTCCCTTAATATGGGCCCTGGTTAAAAGTAGTGCCTTATATAGGGAACAGGATGCCATTTGAGACGCTTCCTTGGTAAACCGAGACCATTAGTGGGTCGCATCTGTTAGTAAACAGTTAGTGAACCTGGGATCCTGATTAGCAGTATCCATGTCCCTTTAGGAAGGAGTCAGTCTTATCAGAACCTAGTGCACTGCTGCCATCTTCTGGAGCCGACCTGATGGTGTCCAGCAGCTAACAATGTCTTACTGCCAATTTGGACAGTTAATTAAGGCCAGCTTTTTCAATCGGAAAATGTAGATAAGCATTTCTATTGGACAAGAGAGCCCTCCGTTTGATAACGTTTGCCCCCATTTGAAGCGTACTGAACGTGACCACGGGGAAGGTGTAAATGTTTCACACATGACAGTACAAGACCCTACTGTTGAAAACTGTATTGTTTCCTTGAAGTCGGGCCTGGCGTCCTGTTGTAGACTGACCTAGGACAATACTTTGGTAGTACTTTATAATAACACCTTGTAATGAAGCATTTATAATGGATTAATAAATAGTTTATTCATCATTACACCCACATATGTAAATGTTAGTAAGCCAGGTATTCACATATTTATGAATAACTATGTCATAATAATTAACACGATCGTTCATAAGATGTTTAATATCGGTCCTTATAAACCATCTACTAATCATTAGTTAAGTGTTCTTGCGTGGCCTCATTTAAAGTGAGCGCTGTTTATACTTTATAAATGCTTTGTAAATGTTCTGAGTGACCGCTGTAATTTGTCACAAAAAGATGGACATGCCATTGGTAGGCATTCCAGCAGTACCTGAATAAACGGTTTACTAATCTATTATAAACGCTTTATTTCAAGATGTTATTATAAACTACTACCAGTACCTATTTTCCCACATTGAGTGATTTTCCTTGAGGATAATGATTTTGGCATTTCACGGATGCCAAGTTTAAACTAGAACCATTTGCCCCGGATATTAGCGAGTCTTGGCAACACATCAAAACCCATCAGGAGAGACTAAGTGCAAAGAAATGAACATTCCAATCGGTTTTACTATTGATGAAGCCATAAAACCTACAGAAAGAGGGCGATCAGGTACTTTGGCAATAATCCATGAATAGAATTAGTCATGCAAATAAAATTTACTTTATTTGGTTAACTATTCAAATAATTATTTTGCAGTCTCATGGCTTGGGGGTAGAAGTTCAGAGTCCTGTTGGTTCCAGACTTGGTGCATCGGCACTACTTGCCGTGCAGTAGCAGAGAGAACAGTCTATGACTTGGGTGGCTGGAATCTGACAATTTTTAGAGCCTTCCTCTGACACCGCCTGGTATAGAGGTCCCGGATGGCAGGGAGCTCGGCCCCAGTGTAATAGTCAGAGACTATTAATCATGTGAATGGTGTTGCCTGTTGCTCCAAGGTCTGAGATTTCCCAGGCTATTAATCATGTGACTGGTGTTGCCTGTTGTGTACTGTAGATTCAGTGTCAGCAGGAGCTGGACCAGGTACTGGAGAGGATATCTAAGATGCCCTTCAGAGACAACCGAGGCCCACTGGAAGACCTGTATGCCCTGCACATCCCCAACTGTGATATGAGGGGGCAGTATAACCTCAAACAGGTGACTACACCCTGCACATCCCCAACTGTGACACGAGGGGGCAGTATAACCTCAAACAGGTGACTACACCCTGCACATCCCCAACTGTGATATGAGGGGGCAGTATAACCTCAAACAGGTGACTACACCCTGTACATCCCCAACTGTGATATGAGGGGGCAGTATAACCTCAAACAGGTGACTACACCCTGATATGAGGGGGCAGTATAACCTCAAACAGGTGACTACACCCTGCACATCCCCAACTGTGATATGAGGGGGCAGTATAACCTCAAACAGGTGACTACACCCTGTACATCCCCAACTGTGACAAGAGGGGGCAGTATAACCTCAAACAGGTGACTACACCCTGCACATCCCCAACTGTGATATGAGGGGGCAGTATAACCTCAAACAGGTGACTACACCCTGCACATCCCCAACTGTGACAAGAGGAGGCAGTATAACCTCAAACAGGTGACTAACACGATCGTGTACATCCCCAACTGTGACAGAGGGGTCAGTATAACCTCAAACAGGTGACTACACCCTGCACATCCCCAACTGTGACAAAAGGGGGCAGTATAACCTCAAACAGGTGACTACACCCTGTACATCCCCAACTGTGACAGAGGGGGCAGTATAACCTCAAACGGGTGACTACACCCTGCACATCCCCAACTGTGACAGAGGGGGCAGTATAACCTCAAACAGGTGACTGCTCACTCTTACTTCATGGCCCAGGAGCATACATACACACACACACACACACACACACACACACACACACACACACACACACACACACACACACACACACACACACACACACACACACACACACACACACACACACACACACACACACAAACACATGTTCATTCTGTGTTTCAGTGTAAGATGTCTCTGCACGGCCAGAGGGGGGAGTGCTGGTGCGTCAATCCACACACCGGTCGGCCCATCCCATCAGCACCGACCGTGAGGGGAGACCCAAACTGCAGCCAGTACCTTAGAGGGCCAGAGATGGACACCCTCGCCTCAGCCCAGAAATAGTACGGCCCTGGTTCTCCCTTTGATCGAGTCTTAAAACACAACAGAGGAAGCAGTACTCTAAACACTTAAGTAAGCTATCAAAATGTTTGTGCGTCTGTTTCTGTGTATAGTTTTGTTTGGTATTAAATCAATTCTCAGCGATATCGTACAATGTAACCACCATAATGTGTCTTGGCTTGAGAACAAATTCCACTGCAAAGGCATAGGATGTGACAGGCAACAAAGATGAAACCCATTCTTCTTTGCAATTTCAAAGGAAGTCAGTGTTTAACTGGTATTTTCATTGATCTCTCTCTCTCTTTCCCTCCTCTCGAAGCTTTTCTGTGGTGAACAAAGTCTAATGAGAAGAATGTTTACTATGGGCTGAATTCTAACTAGAAATCCATCTCAGACTTTTGTGTAAAATTCAAGCATTGATGTCAATGGGCGATTTGCACGTAAATTCCAATTATATGCACATTTGGCAGTTAGTATTCACCGCTATGGACCTCTTGTATTCAATGTATCTGTTGTAGGGTATCTAGAGAAATGTTGTCATGAAAAAATGATTTTACTTATTTGAAAGGTGAATATGTGAAGCAAAAAACAAAACGGCGAATTGACGCTTTAAGGGATTAGTGTCTTACTTACTTAGTGTTTGGATGGCTGTGTTTACACTGGTAGCCCAATTCTGATATTTTGCCACCGATTCGTCTTTTGACCAGTCAGATCAGATCTTCTGCGTGTGTAAACGCAGCCCAAATGTCTTACGTTCTGATGCAGGGAAGTGAACATGTCAAATGTTTGGTGGTTATGTACTCAACTCCGCCTACCGTTTGTTTGTTTTACAGTGTTCTACGCCTTCAGGTTGGTAGGCTACTAAAACTATGAAACCTACCTTCTATAGCCTTTGGAATACACATATGTCTTCTATACACTGTAGGAAAATCACATAGGCAGGGTCTTGTTGTTCCAAACACAAATACACGTTTTAGATTTCCTCGTTAACAGGAACACAAATAGAAATGTATAATTGTTTTGTGATAAGGAACATCTTGCTATAAGATGAAGTACATGATTAAATGGATGGTAACCTCCTGTACGTTGATTGTGTATTCATTGGGGCGTATGCCCTGGTATCTTGTGTCTCATTTTCTTACTGGAGGTCTAGGTGCAGATAAGCCATCGTATTTCATGGTACAACCCATTTCATGGTACAACCCATTTCATGGTACAACCCATTTCATGGTACAACCCAGTTCAAAGCTAAACCCACATGATTGCCTATGTTCAGGTGTTTCATGGCGGTTGGCAGACACTGCTTTGTATGTATGGAAATTCTTCTTCGTTTCTTTATGTGGTATGGTAGCTATGGTAACTGGATCTTCTGGTAGACAATAATTTGAAGCCAGCAGCAGGTGAGTAGGGAACTTGCATTAAGGCTTACAAATAGCGTTGCAAAATTCCGGTAACTTTACCCAAAATTGGCAGTTTTTCCAGAAATCCTCATTGGAGGAAAGTTACCGGAATTTTGCAACCCTACTTCCACAGCATCGAGCAAACAAAAGACAGAACAAACCTTCCCATACATCAATACATAACTTTATTTAAATAAATGCTTTGTCGTTACAAAAAAGACAAGGTTAAAGTATATCAATTACACAGTGAATAAATATGACATATTTGTAATATTCACATGGATTTGTTAGTAACACTTCACTTAAAGCCAACAGGTGTATTGCGTTGTAAGAATTGTCATAAGCATGTATGACCCTGTTATAACGTCTTACCATCGTCTCTGATGGACCCTGACTAAACAGCTATTTTCAGCATGTTAGTAAATTGCAGCAAAGAAGCATTGTACCGTTTGGCTTTAAGTAAACTGTTACCTATTAGTTTCCTACATGCTTTTTTATCACGAATATGAAATGTTTGAGATTTCATGGTCTTTCATACAAGCAAGCTTAAGACTGAGTTGAGAAACCTTTCCAAGTCTCCTATGCATTCTAGTGGCAGGCATAGGCTGTACACACAGCCCCTGTCAAAGCTATCGGCATGTTACCATACCCTGAAAAAAGGGATGTCTATGTCAAGGAATGTCAACAAAATATCTGGCAAATGTTTTGAGCTTCAATAAAATCAGTTGACGTCTGATTTAACATAATGTTCACAAACGGGACGTAGGATCAAAAAGTGTCATCACGGCCTTCCGTGACCAATCTCCACATCCACATACTGCCAAAATGTCCTTGTTCCACGACAAGGCCTGATAATCTGGATGTAAATCTGGATTCAAAGTCATGAGAGAGAGAGAGAGAAGGCACTGAGATTTCCATAGAAACCCAAAGAGCCACACCTTTCCAGGGGTCATACAGTAGAGTCCTAGGCAGAAGACTGTGTTGTGGTCAGACAGGAAGCTACGAGAAGTCAATAGAAACGCTGTGCAGCATTTGCATGCGATTTGAGCCTGTGTTGGACTTTTCAAAGCACCTGTACTTTCTTGGCTGTCATTTATAAATGACAAAACAAGAAAATGACTGTCATGATGTGTTTTTGAGGTGATCTTTTTTTTATATACTTCACGGAAGGTAAGGCACAATACAGACTACTAAAGGAGAAAGTATAGGAGGCACACACATACACACACAGTAATTTCATACAGTCACCCATATGACACTATATTGAGACACAACCCATCAGAAGTAGCAGTTGATGGGTTTATTAAGATAGCTACTGTAACTACTCTGTAACAACCTACTGTATACGAGCAGTTACTAGTTCTTAAGACCCTCAACTCAGAACAATCTGGGAGACAAAGTGGAAGAAAGGCAGGACTGAAAAAAGCTCATCTCACCGTACTCAGAAAGACATATAAGGACATAGACCCAAACTCAGACAATAAAGTACTTTCAGTCACTGAGGTTCTCTTGTAGGGGAAGTGCTCTGAAGGGACAAACACTTGGACCAAGGGAACAGAGTTACGTTTAAATATGACCCCAGATTACTGTGCTCCCCAGTAAAAAGTTTCTGTCAACATCACGATAACAACATACAGTAGGTGAAAAAGATTAGCTTTACTCTTTAGCCTTAAAATTTTGTTTAAACAGAATCTAATATAATTTAAATCAGAGAACATTGTTATATGTGCTTCAAAGAGAGGTTATAGGTCATCTCAGTATAGGTAGATGTATAGTTTAAAACCATGTGTATGTACTGTATCTGTGCTCTGCTTTCCTGATTTGATTGGCTTTTGCATATTTTGCATGTACATGTGATTTGCAGGAGTAGGGGTAAAGGGAGGCGGGCCTTGGCTCATGTCAGGTGACCAAATTGGCCATCTCTCATTCGTTTTTGTTGCTGTTGCTCTCCGGGTCTTTGCACTGGATGTCTACTCCACTGTAGTCCGTGCCAGGGAGCTGCACGCCAAAACGGTCCACACACCAACAGATCCCCCGCTTCCGCCCACGTGATGGTTTACACTGCAGGAGGAGAGGAAATAGCAGGGAATAAGATGGAATACAATTAAATGAAATAGAATAGGGTAGAATAAAATAGGATAGAATAGAAAAGGATAGAATAGAATAGGTGTCACTCCCTGACGATGGAGAGCCTTTTTATTCTCTATTTTGGTTAGGTCGGGTGTGACTAGGGTGGGTGATCTAGTGTGTTTATATCTATGTTGGCCTGGTATGGTTCCCAGTCAGAGGCAGCTGTTTATCGTTGTCTCTGATTGAGGATCATATTTAAGCAGCCATTTCCCCATTGTGCTTTGTGGTATCTGTCACGTTCTGACCTTTATTTCCTTTGTTTTGTCATTATTTAGTATGGTCAGGGCGTGAGTTGGGGTGGGCAGTCTGTTTGTTTTTCTATGATTTGGGGATTTTCATGTTTTGGCCTAGTATGGTTCTCAATCAGAGGCAGGTGTCATTAGTTGTCTCTGATTGAGAATCATACTTAGGTAGCCTGGGTTGCACTGTTTGTTTGTGGGTGATTGTCTATGTTGATTGCTTGTTTTAGAGCAGTTCGCATTAGCTTCACGGTTGTTATTTCGTTTAGTGTTTTTGTATAGTGTTTCAGTGTTCAGTGTTTTCTTTATTAAAATTAATGATGAACACATACCACGCCGCATTTTGGTCCTCCGATCCATCTCGCCTCTCCTCTTCAGATGAAGAGGAGGACGACCGTGACAGTATATTGTTTTTATGTTGATGCCTGTGAGCTCTACAGAACGGCACGTTTCGTTGCTCTTTATTGGTTTTGTGATTTTCATTTAATAAAAATGTGGAACTCTACATACGCTGTGCCTTGGTCCGTTAATTCATTAGACGATCGTGACAATAGGATAGAATCGGATACAATAGAATAGAATAGGATAGAATAGAACAGGAAAGAATCTGATACAATAAAATAGAATAGAATAGGATAGAATAGGTGTCACGACTTCCACGGCTCCTCTCCTTGTTCGGGCGGCGTTCGGCAGTCGACGTCACCGGCTTTCTAGCCATCGCCGCTCCATTTTTCATTTATCCATTTGTTTTGTCTTATTCCCTGCACACCTGGTTTTCATTCCCCAATCACACTACATGTATTTATTCCTCTGTTCCCCCTCATGTCTTTGTGTGAGATTGTTTTGTGTTACGTGTCTATTTTGATGCACTATACTGGTATATGTTTATTCCGTGTTTTATTTTCACGAGGTATGTTAATTTGTTTGAACATAATTATTGTGACTGTTTGCGCATTTTGCACTTTTGCCAATTGGCTGGAGGTTTCGATGCAGTGTCCATCTGTTGGTTTCTCCTGCCTAAATAAAGTGTGCGCCTGTTCACAACTCTCTGCTCTCCTGCACCTGACTCCGCTCCCAGTACGCACACCATTGACAATAGGATAGAATAGAACAGGATAGAATAGGATAGGATATAATAGTATGGAATAATATAATGGAATAAGATAGAATAGGATCAAATTAATAGAATATGATAGAATAGAATGGGATACAATAGTATAGGATATAATAGGATCAAATGAATAGAACATGATAGGATAGAATAGGATAGGATATAATAGTATAAGATAGAATGGAATAAGATAGAATATGATCAAATGAATAGAATATGATAGAATAGAATAGGATACAATAGTATAGGATAGAATAGTCTATGGGTACCTGCTTGTGCTTGAAGAATCCCTTCTTGTCACAGTTGGGAAGGTATAGGGACAGAGCTAGGACTCTAGATGTGTTTTTCATCCTCTGAATGATCCCGTCCAGCTTTCTCCTGCAGGGTCCCTACACACATACAGGGTCATAGCTTAGGGCAAGAATGGTGTGTGTGTTTGTGTGTGTGTCTGCGTGTTTGTCTGCATATACACTGTATATATGTTCAACTTACAAACTCAGGCTGCAGTTTGTCCAGGGCGAGGGTTGAGTAGTCAAGGCTGCTGACAGAGTGGAGCTTGGCCTGCTGTCTCTTGCGGTCTTTAGCCTGTCTCATGGCCTGAGCCTTGCGGCTGCTGATGTGGTCTCTGCCCCCGTACAGAGGCACCTTGGCCTGGGGCAGCAGGGACTCTGGAACCTCTGCTAACATAGCTTCCTCTGGAGAATAACCGTCTGGGGAGACAGAGAGTCAGAGAGGATGATGATGGTGGTGAGGAAGAGGAGCAGGAGGAGGAGGAAGCAGAGGAGGAGGAGGTGAAGGGGAGGAGGAAAAAGAGGGGGAGGGAGAGGAGGGCGAGGAAGAGGAGGAGGAATATGAAGAGGAAGAGGAGGAGGAAGTAGGAAGAGTGGGATACTGTCAAGGTCTTCCAAATCGGTGCAGATGAAGGAAAAGAGTTGAAGAGAGGCAGTGGGTTTAGACAGAGCCACTCCTAACACTGGAGGGAGACCTTGAGGTTTTTCCCAATCAAAAAATCTCCAGCTGACTCATACAATGTGTGCCTACTTCTCACATGGTCAGTCAGTGGTTAAGGGAGTTATTCGCCACCGTGCATTTACAAGCATTTCTCCATTCTCTTAATCTGATCCTCTTCTCTCTTTGCCCCACCCATTGGAGAAAAAAGTACCCAACTGTCATACAGTTGTAAAAGTAAAGATACCTTAATAGAAAATGACTTAAGTAAATGTGACCCAGTAAAATACTACTTGAGTAAAAGTCTAAAAGTATTTGGTTTCAAAAGTAAAACTGTAAATTGTTTCAATTTCCATATATTAAGCAAGCCAGACGGCACCATTTGCATTTTTATTTCTTTATGTATGGATAGCCAGGGGCACACTCCAACACTCAGACATCATTTGCAAACAAAGCATGTGTGTTTAGTGAGTCCTCCAGATCAGAGGAGGTAGGGATGACCAGGGACGTTCTCTTGAGAAGTGAGTGAATTGAAATGGTGGAAAAAGTACCCAACTGTCATACTTGAGTAAAAGTAAAGATACCTTAATAGAAAATGACTCAAATAAACGTAAAAGTCACCCAGTAAAATTCTCCTTGAGTAAAAATCTAAAAGTATTTGGTTTCAAATATACTTAAGTATCAAAAATAAAAGTATAAATAATTTCAAATTCCTTATATTAAGCAAAGCAGATTGCACCATTTAAAAAAATATATGTATTTACGGAAAGCCAGGGTCACACTCCAACACTAAGACATAATTTACAAACAAAGCAATTGTGTTTAGTGAGTCTGCCAGATCAGAGGCAGTAGGGATGACCAGGGATGTTCGGTTGATAAGTGCGTGAATTGGACTATTTTCCTGTCCTGCTAAGCATTCAAAATGTAACGACTTCCTTTGGGTGTCAAGGAAAAGGTATCGAGTGAAAAGGACATTATTTTCTTAAGGAATGTAGTGAAGTAGTCAAAAGTGGTCAAAAATAGCAATAGTAAAGTAAAGTACAAATGCCCCAAAAAACTACTTAAGTAGTACTTAATACTGTATGTATACAAGATTTGTACTGGAGTTGTACACTGGAGTTGTTGCATGCGAGGTGGAGATTTCCTTTTGCAGAGTCCCTGGCTTGTAGCTGGAGCTAAGAGGGAGCTAAATGTAAACTGTGACATAGCTGGATTAGGGCCAAGAGAGTGGTGTGGTCTATCATGACATGACACTGCAACAGACCTCTCAAGTCAATGCTAGGCACATGCAATGGAAGACATGACTTTTAAACTGGGTCATCCAATGAACATACAGCATTCTACACCTCTCTCTCTCTCTCTCTCTCTCTCTCTCTCTCTCTCTCTCTCTCTCTCTCTCTCTCTGTCTCTCTCTCTCTCTCTCTCTCTCTCTCTCTCTCTCTGTCTATCTGTCTGTCTCTCTCTCTCTCTCTCTCTCTCTCTCTCTCTCTCTATCTGTCTGTCTCTCTCTCTCTGTATCTCTCTCTCTCTCTCTCTCTCTCTCTCTCTCTGTCTCTCTCTCTCACTCTCTCTCATTCTCCTCCCCTATCTTCCTTTCTCCTCTCTCTCTACCCCTTGGCTGTGAATGACAAATGCGAACAGCTCCTATAAAACTGCCAAGAATCTCTGGGTCTTGCCAAATCCAAATGTCCACATCTCTACAAGCATATTTCAGCAACCCACTTCATCTGCCATAAAGATATCAACACTGACTAAAGATAGACCATATGCAGCAGGGACAGATCAATAAGCATAAGGAATGTTTCATTACAACAAAGTTATGAGTTATATAATACATAAGAGTTATAACAGTTACATATTATAGAAGAGTTATGAGTTATAGAATAGGATCAAATGAATAGAATTTAAGAGTTATAAAAGTAATATATTACATACGAGTTATAAGAGTTACATATTATATAAGAGGTATAAGAGTTATATATTACATAAGAGTTATAAGAGTTATATATTATATAAGCGTGATAAGAGTTATATATTATATAACAGTTATAAGACTTATATAATATATAAGAGTTATAAGAGTTACATATTATATAAGAGTTATATATTATATAAGATTTATAAGAGTTATATAATATATGAGAGTTGTATGATAGTTGTAAGAGTTACATAAAATATAAGATTTATAAGAGTTTTATATTATATAAGAGATAGAGTAGTTATATATTATATAAGAGTTATGAGTTAAATATGATATAACTTTTTATTTTATTTTATGAGAGTTATAAGAGTTGTATAATATATACGAGTTATATTTTATATGAGAGTTATAAGAGTTATAAGAGTTATATTTATATAAGAGTTATAAGAGTTATATATTATATAGGAGTTATAAGAGTTCTATATTTTATATCAGAGTTATGTATTATATAAGTTATAAGAGTTATATAATATATAAGAGTTACAAGAGTTATATAATATATGAGAGTTGTATGATAGTTGTAAGAGTTACATAAAACATATGATTTATAAGAGTTTTATATTATATAAGAGATAGAGTAGTTATATATTATATAAGAGTTATGAGTTAAATATGATTAAATATTTTTTATTTTTTTATTTGAATGTAATATCTTCTGTTGTTCTTGTCTATTACTGTTCTTTACTTTGTCATGTACTTGTATGTTTCATTTGGACTCAAGGAAGAGTAGCTGCTGCATGTGCATTAGCTAATGAGGATCCATTAGGTTGAGAATATATCTTGTGACGTCATCGCTCCCGGCACCCTTCCTAGATTATTCTCAGAAAAGAGAATTCCCTCTTCTGTCCACCGGTTCCGCTGACACTATTTCTCTCCCGAGGCTGGCGCGTAGGCAGCATAGCCCAGTCAGCGAATAGAACCCATTCAGGTCCTCACTTCCTAATCTGGCCCTCTCTAATCTTGCCAGTGCTGCTGACTGAGGGATTCAGTGGGTTATGATGTATTTCCTGATCTGGGCGAATTTGATGCTCTCGAAATGCCACAGATTTAGTTGTAACGAAAAGACCCTTCCTCTCTCTTTCTACCTTCCACTTCCTCTGTCGATCTCTCTCCCTCTGTATCTGTCTATCTCTCTGTATCCCTCTTGACCCCCCCCCCTCTCTCTCTCTCTCTCTCTCTCTCTCTCTCTCTCTCTCACTCAGTCTTCATCTGTCTATCTCTTTTTCTCTCCATCTACCTCTTTACTCTCTCTCTCTCTCTCTCTCTCTCTCTCTCTCTCTCTCTCTGTCTGTCTTGCTCTGTCTTAATCTCTTTCTCTCTTTCCTCCCCCTTGCCCTCTGTCCTCTCTAAATTTTCACACCCTGCAGGAAATGAGAAGAGGTGGTAAATCTTACCCAGCAGGAGGCTGGCAGTCAGAGAGGCACGCTCAGCCAACATTCTGCATTCAGACACAGTGACTGTCCTTCAAATGGCCCTCTAAAGAGCTCAGGAGGCTCTAAAATGTTTGTAATCTTCTTCACCTTGTTTCATGTACCAGGCACTAGGTCACTCATGCCAAGATGATGCCCTTGAAAACCCCTGATTTTCAGCTCTCAGCTGTGTGTTATCAATCAAACAATCTTGGCAATACATGTGGTGGATTCGGAATACACTATGTGTGTGTGTGTGTGTGTGTGTGTGTGTGTGTGTGTGTGTGTGTGTGTGTGTGTGTGTGTGTGTGTGTGTGTGTGTGTGTGTGTGTGTGTGTGTGTGTGTGTGTGTGTGTGTGTGTGTGTGTGTGTGTCCACGTCTAACAAATGGGATAATCTGCCGATGTAGTTCCAATAAAGATATGCGCGTCTACATATTGAACATTTTAAAGAAATACAAATGGTAAATGGTAAAATATGATAAATCAGTAAATGAAGACTCATATTTACCCCTGCCTGGATGAAGCGGCTTGTACATCTTCTCGTTGGCGCACACTCCTCTCCCGTGGAGGAGCGCGTGCAGCGGTTTCTCCTCCCCGCTCTTAGGCAGACATCGGAGCCCGTGCGTGCAAGTCCCCGTGTACACCCCGCACGACTGTCCCTCCGGGAGCGCGCAAGTTAGGCAGCAACCACAGCCAGGCTCCTTCACCAGCTGGCATCCCACCGGCACTGGCGGACACATCGACATAACCTTCTGGTCACACGGTTCGCACGGTACGAACGAGCCCAAACAACCCGACTCGCTTAGGAGAAGCGTTGCCAGGACAGAAAAACTAACCAGCATATTGTTTCAAATTAAAATGATTACAAACATAAAACAACTATAATCAACTACTATGTGTTCTGCATGGAACGCTTGCAATGCTTTCGATCATTGGGGTTTTGGGGCAAAAGTCCTTGAAAGAGTCACCATCCACAGGTGGCCACTGCCTGAGTGCGTAAAAGTCCCTCAATCACTGTATCAGATGCTAAGGTTCCACTCTTCACGCGGGCGAAGTGTCTGCGTTGTCTTTATTGTGTCAAATGTCCAATTATATTCGAGTTTAGATTGTCTACCGAGTAATAACCCGAGTCTTCTCCTTTTGGGCTTTCAAATGTCCTTTTACGCATGCACATCAATTGTCTCCAAATGAAGAAGAAAAAAGCAGGGATTGTCTTGTAGAAGAACCAATCTCTGTAGGCTGTCCTCTCCGCACGTTTTCTGAACATACAGTATAATATGTGGCTTTGAGCTTGCCTTTTTAAAAACTGCCAGAGGCGATTCCTGTAACGATGGCTATATGTCAAACGACGTTGATGGGGGAGGGCGCACTTGTCAACTCCATGCGGTGCTGTTGATTGAACAGGGCGGGTCCTGGCAAGTCCCTGACTTCTACCGCTGTGTACAAGGCGATGCTGAGGGCAAATAAATAAAACCAACTGACTGGGACCACAATGTTTTGGGGAGGATCTGCATGTGCTGGATGACCCCTGCATCAATCATGGACATTGACAGGGAATAAATAGGCCTATCTATTTGTAGGCTACAATTTCTCTTTGAAATACACTATTCTGGTGTTCTTTTCTGGTGTTTTTTTGTAATCAGGTGGGGAGGTGTTTTTTTTAATGAATAAAGTAACACTAGTGATCCACCCTTGAGTTGTATGGACTGATTTTAGGACCAGTGGACGAGACTGTGTCTACATTACAAACGTTATCTTGGCCAGGTTGCAGTTGCAAATGAGAACTTGTTCTCAACTTGCCTACCTGGTTAAATAAAGGTGAAATAAATAAATAAAGTTATTTGCTTCAAAGCAACATCTGCAACTCTTTGAGGAGATAAAAAGTTGACCAACTGAGGTTAAATATTTGGCAGATGATGTTAGCCCCACCTCTGCAACATGTTTCCTGGAAGCTCTCCCAGCTACACTGGGGTCACTGTGAGCTGTGGTTGTCTGTAATATGACAGCATGTGGTCAAGATAAGCCTATGGTCAGTATAGTTCACCAAGGTCGATGTGACCTTGATTTGACAATGTCAGATAATAACAAGTAGACAAGAGTGTACTTCAGCCAGAAGATGCTATGGCATCTTACTGTGTAATATTTGTAACATTGCCTGTGCCTGTCTGTGTGTGTCTGTGTGTGTGTGTGTGTGTGTGTGTGTGTGTGTGTGTGTGTGTGTGTGTGTGTGTGTGTGTGTGTGTGTGTGTGTGTGTGTGTGTGTGTGTGTGTGTGTGTGTGTGTGTGTGTGCGCATGCGCATGCGTGTGTGATGTTGCCAAATTTAATCTCCGGTCCTTTCAGCTCCAGGAAATATTAACCCATTCTCTGCTTGCTTTCTTTCTCTCTTTCTCTCTTTCTTTCTCTCTTTCTCTCTTTCTTTCTCTCTTTCTCTCTTTCTTTCTCTCTTTCTTTCTCTCTTTCTCTCTTTCTTTCTCTCATTCTTTCGCTCTTTCTTTCATTCTTTCTATCTCTCTCTATCTTTCATTCACTCTCTCTTTCTTTCTTTCTCTCTTTGTTTCTCTCTCTCTCTCTTTGTTTCTTTCTTTCTTCCTTTCTTTCTCTCTACTTCTTTCTCGGCATACCCCATCACAGACATAACACACTCACACGCATACCGACACAACACACACAAACACATACACACGCGCACTCACACATACACACATACACTTTCACACTCACTTTAGGTACATATCTACCTCAAATGCCTTATTATTATCTATCCTGATGCCTAGTCACTTTACCCTGCCTTCATGTACATATCTACCCCAAACACCTTATTATTATCTATCCTGATGCCTAGTCACTTAACCCTGCCTTCAGGTACATATCTACCCCAAACACCTTATTATTATCTATCCTGATGCCTAGTCACTTGACCCTGCCTTCAGGTACATATTTACCCCAAATACCTTATTATTATCTATCCTGATGCCGAGTCACTTGACCCTGCCTTAATGTCCATTTCTACCTCAAATTCCTTATTATTATCTATCCTGATGCCTAGTCACTTTACCCTGCCTTCATGTACATATCTACCTCAAATACCTTAGTATTATCTATCCTGATGCCTAGTCACTTTACCCTGCCTTCATGTACATATCTACCTCAAATACCTTATTATTATCTATCCTGATACCTAGTCACTTTACCCTGCCTTCAGATGAGCAACACAGCTCATCACCCTGAACACACCATCCCCACTGTCAAACATAGTGGTGGCAGCATCATGGTTTGGGTCTGCTTTTCTTCAGCAGGGACAGGGAAGATGGCTAAAATTGATGGGAAGATGGATGGAGCCAAATACAGGACCATTCTGGAAGAAAACCTGATGGAGTCTGCAAAAGACCTGAGACTGGGATGGAGATTTGTCTTCCAACAAGACAATGATCCAAAACATAAAGCAAAATCTACAATGGAATGGTTCAAAAATAAACATATCCAGGTGTTAGAATGGCAAAGTCAAAGTCCAGACCTGAATCCAATCGAGAATCTGTGGAAAGAACTGAAAACTGCTGTTCACAAATGCTCTCCATCCAACCTCACTGAGCTCGAGCTGTTTTGCAAGGAGGAATGGGAAAAAATTTCAGTCTCTCGATGTGCAAAACTGATAGAGACATACCCCAAGCGACTTACAGCTGTAATCGCAGCAAAAGGTGGCGCTACAAAGTATTAACTGAAGGGGGCTGAATAATTTTGCACGCCCAATTTTTACGTTTTTGATTTGTTAAAAAAGTTTAAAATATCCACTAAATGTCGTTCCACTTCATGATTGTGTCCCACTTGTTGTTGATTCTTCACAAAAAAATACAGTTTTATATCTTTATGTTTGAAGCCTGAAATGTGGCAAAAGGTCCTCAAAGTTCAAGGGGGCCGAATACTTTCGCAAGGCACTGTAGCTTCATTCTTGTGTATTTTATTCCTCTTGTGTTACTATTGTTTTTGAAACTCTGGATCGTTGGGAAGCATTTCACGTTAAAGTCTACACCTGTTGGATTCGGCGAATTTGACAAAATCTTTTTGGGGGATTTGATTTGAATATGCTCCTGGCCCGGAGTGCATGGATGTCACTGTGATACAACGTCAACCAACCCACTATTCATTTCATCCGGATTTGAAATTAGGAATGAGATTTAAATGCTGGTGGAGGACATTAAATTGATCAAATCTGTCGTTGTGTTCATTGGGTTAGTGTGGACACGCCTGGTGTCGTGTCAGTTGAAACACGAGGTGGCTAATATAGCGCAGGTTGATATGAGAGTGGAGAGCTACTCTCCCACAAGCTTGGCTGGTGCTTAAACCCCCGGAATTCAGACAAACAAAAGGTGTGATTGGTCCGCACTCAAAAAGATGTCTCATAAAGCTTACCTTTATTTTTCGACGTAAAAATCAGGGATAGCGTACACAGACGTTTTGGCTTTGCAGCCTTCTTCAGTGTGTAGGAGAGATAGTATTACACGTATAGATTGAGCCCCTTGGCATTCCATTTCAGATTCTGTCAAACTGGTGTCGATGTTCTAATGTTTGTTGAACTAAGCAAGACCCATTGATGTTCTCTTCTGCACTGGTGGTCCTGGCTGGTCAAAATGTTGAGGCTATAGAGGTGCTGTTCTGACAGACATGGACTGAGGCTAGGCGCTATGGAGGTGCTGTTCTGACAGACATGGACTGAGGCGAGGGGCTTTGAAGGTGCTGTTCAGATAGACATGGACAGAAGCTAGAGGCTATGGAGGTGCTGTTCTGATAGACATGGACTGAGCAAAGGGGCTATGGAGGTGCTGTTCTGACAGACATGGACTGAGGATAAGGGCTATGAAGGTGCTGTTCTGACAGACATGGACTGAGGATAGGGGGCTATGGAGGTGCTGTTCTGACAGAAATGGACTGAGGATAGGGGCTATGGAAGTAATGTTCTGACAGACATGGACTGAGGATAGGGGGCTATGGAGGTGCTGTTCTGACAGACATGGACTGAGGATAGGGGCTATGGAGGTGCTGTTCTGACAACTCAACTCAGCTCTGCTCAGTGAAGGCATGATGTTTCTGAGTGTGTGTGTGTGTGTGTGTGTGTGTGTGTGTGTGTGTGTGTGTGTGTGTGTGTGTGTGTGTGTGTGTGTGTGTGTGTGTGTGTGTGTGTGTGTGTGTGTGTGTGTGTGTATGTGTGTGAGGTGTATGTGTGTGTACTAGCATGTGTGTTGTGAGGTTTATGCGCTAAAATGCCACCCGATACTGGTTGTTTCTGGGGCTTCTCTTAGTCCTGGGATCACAGCGAGGTGTTCAGGACCTCTCTTAGTCCTGGGATCACAGCGAGGTGTTCAGGACCTCTCTTAGTCCTGGGATCACAGCGAGGTGTTCAGGACCTCTCTTAGTCCTGGGATCACAGCGAGGTGTTCAGGACCTCTCTTAGTCCTGGGATCACAGGACCTCTCTTAGTCCTGGGATCACAGGTGTTCAGGACCTCTCTTAGTCCTGGGATCACAGCGAGGTGTTCAGGACCTCTCTTAGTCCTGGGATCACAGCGAGGTGTTCAGGACCTCTCTTAGTCCTGGGATCACAGCGAGGTGTTCAGGACCTCTCTTAATCCTGGGATCACAGCGAGGTGTTCAGGACCTCTCTTAGTCCTGGGATCACAGTGAGGTGTTCAGGTAGAAGGTAAGGAAAGACGCAGGTCTAATAAGTCTTCTCTCTGCCTCATCCTCCTCCACCACTCACACTACTAACCATCCCCCTCTCCTGATATGGTTCAGTTCTCTCAAATGCCTTGACTTTACTCTGTTTCTGTCTGTCTTGCTGTCTCTCTCTCTCTCTCTCTCTCTCTCTCTCTCTCTCTCTCTCTCTCTCTCTCATATGGACCTTTGTTTTGCTGCTCTGTGGTGTTTTCATGTCCTACTGTATCCCCTCAGTGTGTGTCAATGAGTTCATCATGGCCCCTCTTTATCAAGCCCAGAGGGGGGTTTCTGCTGTATTTCTCCTCTCTGACACACTCAGCACTTAATGTAAACAGCACTACTGGGATCTAACCACTGAGAATGTGCTGAGACAATAGTTACTTACTTTTCCTCCTGATTCTCAGAGAATAAAGTCATATTTGGTGGGTGTATCACAACTCACTCATACTGTGCATGCGAATAGAATGGCCTGGAACTAATCTGAGAGTGTATTCACTAACTCATTAGGATGACGGTCCACTTTACTCATGATGCAGTGTATTTGTCAAAATATAGTACGGAGACAGTACTAAATTGGCCAATATGGCAGCTCCAGTCCAGTAACACTAACCTCAAATCAGCAGGGGAAGGCAGGGATCTGCACGCAAGGCCCAGGCAGGACAGCCAAGGAGAGCACAGCAGGGGAAGAGCTAGACATCAGATCTGAACAGGAGAGAGAGAGAGAGAGAGAGAGAGAGAGAGAGAGAGAGAGAGAGAGAGGGGATAAGAGAAGAGAGGAGAGGGGAGAGGAGAGGAGAGAGAGGAGAGGAGAAAAGAGGGGAGAGGAAAGAGAGTAGAGAAGAGGAGAGGAGAAGAGGGGAGAGGAGATAGAAGAGGAGAGAGAGGACAGAGAGGAGAGAGAGAGGCGAGATAGGGGAGAGAGAGGTAGTGAGAAAGAGAGGAGAGAGAGAGGATAGAGAGGAGAGAGAGAAGAGAGAGGAGAGAGAGAGAAGAGAGAGGAGAGGAGAGGAGAAAGAGAGAGGTGAGATAATTATTTGAACATCTAACAAGAAAAGAGACAAAATGCAAGTGGCATACTTTGTATCCAAACTTGGCTCTTTCTTGAAACTGCAAAGTGTGAAACTGCAAAGACTTGGAATACATTGAATTTCCGTTCACTTCCTATTTAAAAAAAAGACTGCTTTCTCAGAATAGTCAGTACTGCATGTCTAAAGAGTTTTCCAACATGTCACAAGATTTTCCAAGAAAATATGACAAGCTTCTTGGCTGAGCCCATCACTTACTGCTCTGCTGGTTCTTTCTTTCACTTTCTGAACTTTGAACTTGTGGTCAAGTTGTCCTAAACTCCCATCTATTCCCCTTGGTGGCGGTGCATGATGAGATGATTGATAGCTGCATTTGAGATTTGGTTTTAATACATGAAAAGCCAAACATTGTCTCATTTCATACTATCTGTGTCAGGCTGTCTGAACCCTTTAACCCCCCAAACAACAACTCCAGTTTCATCTGGATGTAGTGAACACTATTGTTTTTTGGAGTTCTGTAGTTTGATGACAAGTTTCAACATACAGAAACCTGGATTTTATACTTTTACTGCTGTATACCTGAAGAAATGTTATCCTGGAAATTGAACAAAACATCATAGTATTTATTGTAGATAACAGATGTAGAATCTTAATTTGATCACCTTGTTGCAAGAGAACTTTCACTTTCAGCATCTGAAGTTTCAGATTTGTTTTTCCCTTGCGAAAAATATAAATGAATTATAATCCACATTTCCTGATGCTGCAGGATTATTTTCCTTCTGTAGCAAACTGGCTCAAATTAAGATCCTACATCTGCAGAAAACCCTGGAAACTTTGTGCTGATTAAAATCCCTAAGGTAGTGCATGAGAACATGGGTGACTTGGTTTCAACCACCATGAAATGGCTTTGGGGCCAGATATGCCCTAATTACAGCTGACTCAACCTGCCGCTCAGAGCTACCCTGTGTATGTGTGTGTGTGTGTGTGTGTGTGTGTGTGTGTGTGTGTGTGTGTGTGTGTGTGTGTGTGTGTGTGTGTGTGTGTGTGTGTGTGTGTGTGTGTGTATGTGTAGGTCAAATGCTCTTTCTATGGGGTTTAGGGTTAAAGTTAGAATTAGTGTTAGATTTACGTTAGGGGTTAGTTTTAGGATTAGGGTTAGGTTTAGGGTTAGGGAAAATAGGAGTTTGAATGGGACATGATTGTGTGTCCCCACAAGGTTAGTTATACAAGAGTGTGTGTGTGTGTGTGTGCGTGTGCGCGTGTGTGTGCATGTGCGCGTGTGTGTGTGTGTGCGCGTGTGTGTGTGTGTGTGCATGTGCGCGTGTGTGTGTGTGTGTGTGTGCATGTGCGTGTGTGTGTGTGTACGCGCGCGCGCATGTGTGTGTGTGTGTGTGTGTGTAAAATATGCTGAGTTATTATTTTTTTCTCCAGTGTTCCTCTTTTACATTCTCTCCCTGTCTCTCAACCCTCCTCCACACCATCCTCACTGGTTACTGTCTATCTCAACCCTCCTCCACACCATCCTCACTGGTTACTGTCTCTCTCAACCCTCCTCCACACCATCCTCACTGGTTACTGTCTCTCTCAACCCTCCTCCACACCATCCACACTGGTTACTGTCTCTCTCAACCCTCCCCACACCATCCACACTGGTTACTGTCTCTCTCAACCCTCCTCCACACCATCCTCACTGGTTACTGTCTCTCTCAACCCTCCTCCACACCATCCTCACTGGTTACTGTCTCTCTCAACCCTCCTCCACACCATCCTCACTGGTTACTGTCTCTCTCCTCCACACCATCCACACTGGTTACTGTCTATCTCAACCCTCCTCCACACCATCCACACTGGTTACTGTCTATCTCAACCCTCCTCCACACCATCCACACTGGTTACTGTCTCTCTCAACCCTCCTCCACACCATCCACACTGGTTACTGTCTCTCTCAACCCTCCCCACACCATCCACACTGGTTACTGTCTCTCTCAACCCTCCTCCACACCATCCTCACTGGTTACTGTCTCTCTCAACCCTCCTCCACACCATCCTCACTGGTTACTGTCTCTCTCAACCCTCCTCCACACCATTCTCACTGGTTACTGTCTCTCTCAACCCTCCTCCACACCATTCTCACTGGTTACTGTCTCTCTCAACCCTCCTCCACACCATCCTCACTGGTTACTGTCTCTCAACTCTCCCCACCTCATCCTCGCTGGTTACTGTCTCTCTCTACCCTCCTCCACACCATTCTCACTGGTTACTGTCTCTCTCAACCCTCCTCCACACCATCCTCACTGGTTACTGTCTCTCAACTCTCCCCACACCATCCTCACTGGTTACTGTCTCTCAACCCTCCTCCACACCTTCCTCACTGGTAACTGTCACTCTCAACCCTCCCCCACACCATCCTCACTGGTAACTGTCTCTCTCAACCCTCTACACCATCCACACTGGTTACTGTCTCTCTCAACCCTCCCCACACCATCCTCACTGGTTACTGTCTCTCTCAACTCTCCTCCAGACCATCCTCACTGGTTACTGTCTCTCTCAACCCTCCTCCACACCATCCTCACTGGTTACTGTCTATCTCAATCCTCCTCCACACCATCCTCACTGGTTACTGTCTCTCAACCCTCATCCACACCATCCTCACTGGTTACTGGTTGGTAGCACTGGTTCCAACTAGGTATAGCCAGGAGCTTCATTTTTTTGACAAGAATCTGTTTGCATAACTGAAAGTCTAAGACGTTGCAATAAAAATGTAATGAACCTATTCTGGATAGGTTTGACCCTGTCTTGATGAAACCACGTGTAACTTCTTGGTTTACACATAAGCACTGAATCATATACTATCAAATGTGTTAAACAAGCAACCATTGTATACCAGGTTGCACCCTTTAATCAGCATTTAATCAAAAGGATAAATATGTCAGAGGAGAAATCTCATAAAGTAACACTACTTATTTAGTGGTATTTGACTGCAGCATAATATATCATGTTGAGGGTGAATCACCTTCCTTCAGGACATTTGGCCTCTGTCATCAGAAAGAATGTGCCTGGAACCAAAGGTATGTGATTAAAGGGGGGATGTGTACAGATGCAACACCGTGTCCTGGTGTCACCTATTGAACTATGGAGAAATAATAGTGTGTTGACTGTTTACTGTTTCACTGATACCAATATCAGTCAATGGTACAACAGACTGTCTTATCCATAAGATAAAGTCTTATCCAACAGAAATCGTCTTATCCATGAGATAAAGTCTTATCCAAGAGATATCGTCTCATCCATGAGATAATGTCTTATCCAAGGAGCTGTTGTTTCTCCTTCTAATGCCCGTTCGCCAGACGAGGCTGGTGGGAGGAGCTACAAGAGGACAGGCTCATTGTAATGGCTCCAATGGGCTCGATGGAACGGAGTCAAACATGTGGTTTCCATGTGTTTGATTTGTTTGACACCGTTCCGTTTATACTATTAGTCTTAACAATGAGCCCGTCCTGCTATAGGTCCTCCCACCAGAATCATCTACACACACACACACACACACACACACACACACACACACACACACACACACACACACACACACACACACACACACACACACACACACACACACACACACACACACACACACACCTCACCGACATTAGAGTGACCTCTGCTGGTGACATTGACCTCTGCATGGTGTTGGTGGGCTGGAAGGTTCCGCTCAGATGAATACCTGACAGTGACAGCCTCTGGAGCTCGGTTGACATTGAAAAGTGTCAGCAAACTATCAGGGATACCGGATGTGAAGATTTAACTACCTCCAAACAGTACAAACAATGTCAAATGAGCCAGTTGCCAAAATCTCAGCGTTTTAAGAGTTCCTACTATGCCAGTGACCTTGAAAGTTCTCTATCTTGGCTGTGAGAAAGTATAGAGTGAGAAAACAGAGAAACAAAATAGGAGAAAAGTGAGGGACAAGAGGAGAAGTTTCCACTGATGTGGCAGATCTGTATCTGACCGATTCTGCAAGTTTAGACACATGAAGGAGATTGGATAGATACGCTAGTGTCACATCGGACATTCTGCAACAACACACACACACTTATACACACACACACACACACACACACACACACACACACACACACACACACACACACACACACACACACACACACACACACACACACACACACACACACACACACACACACACACACACACACACACACACACACACACACACACACACACATTGTACAGGTAGACAGACAGACATGATGATGACCTGAAGACAGGAGGCTCTTATCAGCTGTTGCTGAGTCAGTGTTGTGTTGTGAATAGGACACCATAACAAAGATCAGGAGCCTGTCATGTTGTGTTTTTAGACTGCCTGTAATTAGTATTACCTGCCTCCCTCAGTTTGACCCGCAGTCCCTTTAATCATGTTTTAAACATGTCTATGGATGGATTCATCATCTCTCCACACTACAGTGTATACCTACAGTACTGTGCCATCCTGGTATGACCTTCCAGTTGGCAGGAGGAAGCCCATCTGTCATGAAGGACATAAAATGTTTCCTCACTTGGCATATCACTCCTCTCTCACATAGTTTGTTCTGCACAGTAGAGATATTGATGTAGGCTACTGCTACAACTCCTTCTTGAAGGCTATATGAATTGCATTGTAACTGAACATTCCTTTGTTGAGTGGTGAACCAGTTACTTGGTTTATAGACAAAATGACCTCACAGTGTGCAGCCTGCCAGCCTCTACCTTGTCTGTCTCAATAAAGATGATGTGTGTTGTACTGTTATTTCACTCTCTGCAGTCATCAATGATGTCATTAACTCCAACTTCTGTTATGTTGCTGTTGCGATAACACATTTTTGCGTTTCCATGGTGATATTCGGGCAATTTTCTCCCAGCAAGCTGGCAAACACCTTAACTTGGTTCTGAACAAAGATGTGCTCCATGAATGCAGCTTTTATTGAGTGGAATACTGCATGTGCTACTTCTTAATGCTTCCCATGAACCCCTGACCCAACATGAATGTCAGTTCCTATTACCTGGGATTTCCATCTAACTTCAGCCCTCCAACTGTCTTTTCTCCTAGCAGGGCTTTACCAAGTGTTCTGTGCCAGGCTGTGTCAGTGTGACTATGGGTTAGATTGAACCTGGTCACAGACACACACACACACACACACACACACACACACACACACACACACACACACACACACACACACACACACACACACACACACACACACACACACACACACACACACACACACACACACACACACACACACACACACACACAGGACAGACAGACATAATACTAGGGATAATCGCTTCTTTCGTGTTACTACAAAGGCAGGGCTGTCACAGAGTAGAGAACGTAGAGCATTGAAGTGGTGACTTTAAACTGTATGTACTAACATCACTAGCTAGGCCTGGAGCCTCCCGATTGGCGCAGAGGTCTTAGGGACTGCATCACAGTGCTAGAGGTGTCACTACAGACCTGGGTTTGATCCCAGGATGTGTCGCCTCTGGCCATGACAGGGAGAACCATGATGCGGCACACAATTGGCCCAGTGTCGTCCGGGTTAGGAGAGGGTTTGGCCAGTCGGGATGTCATTGTCCCATTGCACTCTAGTGACTCCTTGTGGCGGGAAGAGTGCGTGCACGCTGACTTCGGTCACCAGTTGTACGATGTTTCCGCCAACACATTGGTGCGGTTGGCTTTCAGGTTAAGTGAGCAGTGTGACAAGAAGCAGTGCGGCTTGGCAGGGTCGTGTTTCAGTGGACGCATGGCTCTCGACCTTCGCCTCTTTTGAGTCCATATGGGAGTTGCAGCAATGGGACAAGATTGGAACTACCAATTGGGGAGAAAAAGGGGTAAAACATTTTTTTTAAATGTGCTCTCGATTGGGCAAATGCTAACCGGACTAAAGTAGCCAAATGTTCCAAAATGTCCATCAGTACGGTATCGTACAATACAATTTCAGAGTGTTCAGGTGAGGAGCCCGTGATCTAGGGTTAGAGCTCCCGGTTCAATTCCTGCACCCCCCTTACTGTTTCCCCCTCTGTTTCCAACTGTCTAAATAAAGTGTCTAATGTACAAATGATACATTTAAAAAGAGTGAAGAAGCCTGCATCCTCACCCTTTCTCCAGGACATCATCTGGAGACAAATACAACAGTGGCTGCTAATAATTACCAAGAAATATTAGCCTTTGTGGGAGATACTCCATAGCAGTAGTATCCAAAGCAAATAGTGAACTGGCAGTAATGGTGCCCTGACTGTATACCAGATCCAGGCCCATTCGAGAGACCCAGAGAGAGAAAGAGAGAGAGAGGGAGGCAGAGAGAGAGCGAGAGCGAGAAGGCAGAGAGAAGAGAGAGAGAAAGGCAGAGAGAAAGAGCCAGAGAGAGAGCGAGAGCCAGAGAGAGCCAGAGAGAGAGAGAAGGCAGAGAGAGAGAGAAGGCAGAGAGAGAGAGAAGGCAGAGAGAGAGAGAAGGCAGAGAGAGAGAGAAGGCAGAGAGAGAGAGAAGGCAGAGAGAGAGAGAGAGAGAGAGAGAGAGAGAAGGCAGAGAGAGGCAGAGAGAGAGAAAGGCAGAGAGAGAGAGAAGGCAGAGAGAGAGGCAGAAGGCAGAGAGAGAGAGAAGGCAGAGAGAGAGAGAGGCAGAGAGAGAGAGAAGGCAGAGAGAGAGAGAAGGCAGAGAGAGAGAGAAGGCAGAGAGAGAGAGAAGGCAGAGAGAGAGAGAAGGCAGAGAGAGAGAAGGCAGAGAGAGACTTATTATTAGTATGATTGCCTAGTTAAATAAAGGTGAAAAAGGAATGAGTAGAGGTTCTTCAGAAAATTTGGGTGTGGTGCAAGATACTGATTTGTGTATGAAGTTTGTATTTCTATAACAAGGTGGTGAATTTACAAGTTTGGAAAGGATGACCGTTAGCAGCAGGTGTCCATATCCAACCAGTCTTTTGCTCCCATCACACACATATCTACATACCTCCAACAAAGTCCGTATGTGACGTCCATCCATGTTTGAGGACCCCGGGAGATGACGTGGAACTCGGCAACTAGGGGCAACAGTGAACGCTGTTACCTTCAAGTAGATTTCAGTTTGACTTTTGCTATCCCAAACCTTAACCCTTACCTTAACCATTCAGAGTTAATGCCTAAGCGTAAGATTTAGGGGTGAATGCCTAAGCTTAACCTTAAACACTTTGAAATTTGATGTTTGCAACAACTTCAAAATTTGACATTTGAGAACGACGCATGACTGTCTAATTCTGATGTGAGACTGTGAGAGCGAGCGGACCTCCAATGGCCCAAACCATCAATTTACAGCTTAAAACCCATGAGGAAGGCAGCCCTAAATGACCACACATTACTGTCCATAAGCATCAGCCTTGTGGTTTCCTATAAATAACCATTATACCTGGAACATTCACTGCAAACCAAAGAAAAGGACATCCTGTGTGTGTGTGTGTGTGTGTGTGTGTGTGTGTGTGTGTGTGTGTGTGTGTGTGTGTGTGTGTGTGTGTGTGTGTGTGTGTGTGTGTGTGTGTGTGTGTGTGTGTGTGTGTGTGTGTGTGTGTGTGTAGAAAATGTGAAAGGTCAGTGATGTAAAGTTGCTAAGTAAAAATACTTTGAAGTATTACTTAAAGTAGTTTTTGGGGTTTATCTGTACTTTACTACTTACAGTACACGTCCATCAACAGGGCACTCTAGTCCATCCTAGTGTGGAAGACATAACACCCATACACACACAAGTTTTTCACCTTTGTGTAATTGTCTGGCCTGTCTGTGTCCTTCCACCTCACACATCGCACAGGAATTTATCATCTTCTCTCCCTGGTGGAGAGGCAAACCCTGTCTTCCTTTCTTGAAATTTGCTGTGGCCAAAACATCTGGCCTCTCAGAAACGGCAACAAACACTTCTCATCCCACTGAGCCCAACTCTCCTCCTCTCCTCTCCCTCCTCAGACCTCGTGTCTAAATGTTGGTTTTAGTCGCACTACCGTTCAACGTCTCCTGAATCAACATGGAAAACCTCACGCTCTGAAAACAAACTCAGAACTTCGCTTTCTACTGTAAATCCTCTTCCATTTTCGCTGTTTGTTTTTACCAGTGCTTCATTTAGTTGGTTTCTGTACCAGAGGAAGTGCATTTACAGTATACAGTGGGGCAAAAAAGTATTTAGTCAGCCACCAATTGTGCAAGTTCTCCCACTTAAAAAGATGAGAGAGGCCTGTAATTTTCATCATAGGTACACTTCAACTATGACAGACAAAATGAGAATTTTTTTCTCCAGAAATTCACATTGTAGGATTTTTAATGAATTTATTTGCAAATTATGGTGGAAAATAAGTATTTGGTCACCTACAAACAAGCAAGATTTCTGGCTCTCACAGATCTGTAACTTCGTCTTTAAGAGGCTCCTCTTTCCTCCACTTGTTACCTGTATTAATGGCATCTGTTTGAACTTGTTATCAGTATAAAAGACACCTGTCCACAATCTCAAACAGTCACACTCCAAACTCCACTATGGCCAAGACCAAAGAGCTGTCAAAGGACACCAGAAACAAAATTGTAGACCTGCACCAGGCTGGGAAGACTGAATCTGCAATAGGTGCGCAGCTTGGTTTGAAGAAATCAACTGTGGGAGCAATTATTAGGAAATGGAAGACAGACAAGACCACTGATAATCTCCCTCGATCTGGGGCTCCACGCAAGATCTCACCCCGTGGGGTCAAAATGATCACAAGAATGGTGAGCAAAAATCCCAGAACCACACGGGGGGACCTAGTGAATGACCTGCAGAGAGCTTGGACCAAAGTAACAAAGCATACCATCAGTAACACACTACATCGCCAGGGACTCAAATCCTGCAGTGCCAGACGTGTCCCGCTGCTTAAGTCAGTACATGTCCAGGCCCGTCTGAAGTTTGCTAGAGAGCATTTGGATGATCCAGAAGAAGATTCGGAGAATGTCATAGATGAAACCAAAATATAACTTTTTGGTAAAAACTCAACTCATCGTGTTTGGAGGACAAAGAATGCTGAGTTGCATCCAAAGAACACCATACCTACTGTGAAGTATGGGGGTGGAAACATCATGCTTTGGGGCTGTTTTTCTGCAAAGGGACCAGGACAACTGATCTATTGGAAATTAATGGGGCCATGTATCGTGAGATTTTGAGTGAAAACCTCCTTCCATCAGCAAGGGCATTGAAGATGACACGTGGCTGGGTCTTTCAGCATGACAATGATCCCAAACACATCGCCCGGGCAACGAAGGAGTGGCTTCATAAGAAGCATTTCAAGGTCCTGGAGTGGCCTAGCCATTCTCCAGATCTCAACCCCATAGAAAATCTTTGGAGGGAGTTGAAAGTCCATGTTGCCCAGCAACAGCCCCAAAACATCACTGTTCTAGAGGAGATCTGCATGGAGGAATGGGCCAAAATACCAGCAAAAGTGTGTGAAAACCTTGTGAAGACTTACATAAAACTTTTGACCTCTGTCATTGCCAACAAAGGGTATATAACAAAGTATTGAGATAAACTTTTGTTATTGACCAAATACTTATTTTCCACCATAATTTGCAAAATTCATAAAAAATTCTACAATGGGATTTTCTGGATTTTTTTTCTCATTTTGTCTGTCATAGTTGAAGTGTACCTATGATGAAAATTACAAGCCTCTCTCATCTTTTTAAGTGGGAGAACTTGCACAATTGGTGGCCCACTGTAGCTAATGCCTCGTCTTAGACTTGGAAAGTCAACTGTCGTCCATAGACTGGAAGCAGCTGTTTGGTTAACACGTAAGTACAGTACTGACGTTGGAAGGCAGGTGTTGACAACCAGGGTATGATACCATTAAGTTAGGGCCCGAGTATCAAATTGCACCTTGTTTAATTCATAGTGCACTAATTTGAAGTAGTGCACTTCATAGGGAATTTGGTGAAATTTGGGACGCAACCTAGGATAAATTTCCTGACGTTTCACCTCCAAAATTATACAACTTGGTTGGAATCTCCATGGCTTGGCCCCTGAGGGCCGGACTAGAACCAAGCCAAGGGCCACTCCCTAAACAATGCCAGGCTTTACAGCCCATTGATGTCCTGTAAGACCAATGTAATTATGTGAGGAGCAACGGCACGGCCCGCCAGGGAACACAAACAGAGAGCAACGTTGCAGCTGCACACTTCCAACAGCACTCTGAAAGACTAGCCTCCAACATAACCTGTGTTAAAGTCCTAGTGCACACTTCCAACAGCACTCTGAAGGACTGGCCTCCAACATAACCTTCGTTAAAGTCCTAGTGCACACTTCCAACAGCACTCTGAAGGACTGGCCTCCAATATAGCCTGTGTTAAAGTCCACCTTCGTTAAAGTCCTAGTGCACACTTCCAACAGCACTCTGAAGGACTGGCCTCCAATATAGCCTGTGTTAAAGTCCTAGTGCACGCTTCCAACAGCACTCTGAAGGACTGGCCTCCAACATAACCTGTGTTAGAGTCCTAGTGCACACTTCCAACAGCACTCTGATGGACTGCCTCAAGAGTACTACTCTCTCTTAATTCAATTTCAATTTTAAGGGCTTTATTGGCATGGGAAACATATGTTTACATTGTCAAAGCAAGTGAAGTAGATAATAAGCAAAAGTGAAAAAATAAATAAAAAATGACAGTTAACATTACACTCACAGAAGTTCCAAAAGAATGAAGACATTTCAAATGTCATATTATGTCTATATATAGTGTTGTAACGATGTACAAATGGTTAAAGTACAAAAAAAATATGTGAAAAAACACCTTGGAAAAATCCGGAAAGATAAATAAACATAAATATGGGTTGTATTTACAAATGATTTTATTTATTGGTGTTTCTTCTTCACTGGTTGACCTTTTCTTTCAGAAATCGTTTTGCCAATGGTTGGCAACAGGCCACAAATCTTGCAGAGAGAGAGAAGCAAGCTTCCAAGAACTGCATGTCAATGAAGAGATATGTGAAAAAACACCTTGAGGATGCTGTGATGGCACATTGTGGTATTTCACCCAGTAGATGGGAGTTTATCAAAATTGGGTTTGTTTTCAAATTCTTTGTGGATCTGTGTAATCTGAGGGAAATATGTGTCTCTAATATGGTCATACATTGGGCAGGAGGTTAGGAAGTGCAGATCAGTTTCCACCTCATTTTGTGGCCAGTGAGCACATAGCCTGTCTTCTCTTGACAACCAGGTCTGTCTACGGTGGCCTTTCTCAATAGCAAGGCTGTGCTCACTGAGTCTGTACATCTCTCTCTCCCTGTGAGGTTTCTGTGTACACTTCTCTAGAGGGTCTCTCTCAGTTGTAGGTTTGTTGAGGCCTTTTTCAGAGCTATTTTGAATGAAAAAGATAGGTACCAACACACTGCAAAAGGCTGCAACGCAGAAACGTCTGTGTACGCTGTCCCTGACGCAGTGGAAAAAAAAATATATATATTTAAAGTTAAGTTTATGCGATATCCTTTTTGCTTATCTGAACTCACAGATTTTATGCAACAACCAAACTTCTGGGAGAGCGCAATGTTCTCCTTTTGAAGAGCTGTAGACATGAACTTAAAATTGCATAGTTGATGATCATATTGTCATCAGGCAGACACCTTCATACAGAGCAACATTTTTACTCCAATCATGTATTGCCCTTTGTCTAACCGTAAGGTAGTGTATTTATGTTATTGGACCCTAAGAGTTGCCATGCAACCCTCCTTTTTACGGTGTGTTTTCAAGTACGTACGTAATCAGTTTCAACATGATCTGATCGGTAGATGACAGACATGGACAGCAAATGTATGCAACTGTGCATGTGAATCAAAAACAAGCATACGTTTGTGTTCAGAAAAAGCAATAACAGTGCAGTATGACTTGAAGATGTTGTTGTGTGACACACAGTTTTGCTCAATGGGACTTTCAGGAACACCCAGGGCGGCCATCTTTCTTCTCATTTAGGCTTTGCTGAGAAGAATGTCCGTGTTGTTGACTTTGGCTAGGGAGACCGACTTGCATCACTCAGAGCATTTGCAAAAAAATATTCTGTGAATGCAGGTTCAAACCGTTGCTCTGTGGTCTGTCCATTGCAGTTGTCAGTTGAGAAATGGTAGGATTGCAGGATTGCAACATTGTAAGAGTCTGTCAAAATAGTTTTTACAGCTTGAGGGCTGAATAGGATTTACACACCTGAAGGGAGTAGAAGGGATTGCTGGACTTTTGCAAATCAAACAATAAAAACGATGGCTCTTTCTGGATTTTCCCTCCCTCCCCCCCTCCCCCCGGACAGCCCAGCAGCAGTTCCCCTCTGTTAAGCCATGGGCCAGGGTCCCAGGCCGCAACACTACTCTTATGTAATTCCAGTTGTCCATCTGGGCAGACCGGACAAAGGTTTGGGAGGGATTCCACGGTCCGACATCTCCTTCCCCCCTCCCACCCTATTGCTCCCCATCACATCCCCCTTTTCCTTGAAACATTTTTGTCATCCATCAGCATGCTGTCACTGACCGTTGCTCCTGTGTTTAAGGAAGCAGGGTTGGTTCTGATACACTGTGTTCTTACTGCAGTCTGGCCTGTCAGAGAGACTCACACTGCTGGCCTTGCAGGAACACTATCAAAATACACATTACAAGCCACGGCAGAATCTTAGGCGACTGGGGAGCTAATAACTCCTCTGATAATAAAGCCCGGAGGTGGAACAATGTGTGTATCTGAAGTACGCGGGATTTGTCTTTTCGCTGCTGTTCATCACTTCTCATTCCCAACACGGGGGCAAATATATCTGTCTGTCCACTGTTCTGAGGAGTAATCGTATTAGAACAGTTGGGACAAGACGTATGGCTCATGTTAAGAAGGGAAGACAAACCGATACAGAGTTGGAGATGGAGCACCCGGTCTATTGTATGGTTGAATTATTTCAGGCGTTCTTATGTAGGCGATGTATCAATCTGAAGAGCATTCCCACTGGGCACATACTGGTTGAATCAACATTGTTTCCACATCATTTCAATAAAATTCCTTCAATTCTTTCTGACTAGTACTGACATCTTAATGTCTTACTCTTCCTCCTTAGAAGTCTGTGGAGAGAGAGAGAGAGAGAGAGAGAGAGAGAGAGAGAGAGGGAGAGAGAGAGAGAGAGACAGAGAGAGAGACAGAGAGGGAGAGAGACCGAGATCGACAGAGAGAGAGAGAGAGAGAGAGAGACAGAGAGAGAGAGAGAGAGATAGACAGAGAGAGAGACCGAGATAGAGACAGAGAGAGAGAGAGAGAGAGAGAGAGACAGAGAGAGAGAGAGAGAGATAGAGAGAGAGACAGAGAGAGAGAGAGAGAGATAGACAGAGAGAGAGAGAGAGAGAGATAGACAGAGAGAGAGAGAGATAGAGACAGAGAGAGAGAGACAGAGAGAAAGAAAGAGAGTTCTCCATCTGTTGACTTCATCCTGGAAAAGCGATGGATCTGTTGGAGAGGAGAGGGGAAAACAGCAGAGGACAGGAAACAATATCATACTTGTAACATCCCCAGAGTATGTACTGCTGTCAGAGCAAATTTTTTCTGGGTGCTTCATTGTGGATTTGGATGAGGTGCAGATGTTTCTCTTGGATGTAGGTCTGAATGTGTCTTTGTTCATGTCTTCTAGTATATACTGTTGCGAGGGGAATGAAAACCCTATAATGTTTTATGTGCACAGACTTCATAGACATTAAATCACAACGTCATGGTTTACAACCCACCAAAGAGGTTCTGGAACGCAGCACCCAGCACAGCAGATTCTATCCTCCTCAGCAGGCCAATGAATACGGAATTCATGTTTTCTCTGTTATGGCTGCCATCCTCTATATCAACGATGGTGGCTATGAGCACAAATCAAGTATTTCTCTCTCTCTCTCAGCCCTGCACCTATGCTACCCACTACCAGGAGCCTTCTATACCCTGATTATTTTATAGCACTGATTATAGGGTATAAAAGAAGAGATTTATTGTGGTCGTGGGGAGATTCCATATGCATTAACTATTGTAGATACTTATTTGCAGTAGATTCCACTGACTCCACAATGACTATTTTATAGATCTAGCATTTACCCTCCTAACTAACTTGCAAGGAGGGGAAAAGCAAAAATTCTGACGAAATCAGAGGAAGGAGGAGCTGTGTCCCAGGCCTGGTTCTGCTGGAGTCAGAGGAAGGAGGAGCTGTGTCCCAGGCCAGGTTCTGCTGGAGTCAGAGTAAGGAGGAGCTGTGTCCCAGGCCAGGTTCTGCTGGAGTCAGAGGAAGGAGGAGCTGTGTCCCAGGCCAGGTTCTGCTGGAGTCAGAGGAAGGAGGAGCTGTGTCCCAGGCCAGGTTCTGCTGGAGTCAGAGGAAGGAGGAGCTGTGTCCCAGGCCAGGTTCTGCTGGAGAGTCCCAGGCCAGGTTCTGCTGGAGTCAGAGGGGTAAACTGAGCTCCACGTCAGGGTGGGCTCCATCCCCTCTGGGAAGCTCTTTGAGCCAGGGTCCAAGTATTCCCTCCTGTGGAAAAGAACGAGGGAGAAAGGAAAGAAAAGACAGAGAGAGGGAGAGCAGGAAAACGTCTTTCATGTGTGTGGCAGCCGGTCTCAGTAGCCAGGCTTTTCAAAGACCCACATGTGAAGCCTCACCAAAGTCCAATTGCACATCCATCCTTTTTGAAATAACACCTCCGAAACAGTTCTGTGCCCTGTCCAAGTCAAACAGGTCCACAACGATATACTTCCCTAAAACCTGAGACAGACGTCGTCCAGATACTGTTCAGGTCTGCTGATTTTCACTGCAGAGAGATGTTTGGTGAAATAACGGAGGGAACAGATACTTTGTGACTTGTATTGTATCAGGTCATTTTACGCAATGGGTCATGTTTGAGTCATTGGGGACTTTTGACAAGTCTTGAAAGTTGCACAAAGGGAATTCCATTGTAAAGTTCATTTTGAAACTATCCTTGTTTTGCTGTGTATTCCAAGGTTCCATTAGGATCTGTATCCAGCCCCTGTGGTTAAAAAAATAAATGAATATAAACTCAACTCAAGCGAAACAGTGACAGGGCATAGATACCGTAGCCAGGACACATAAGAATAGGTTAGTTTCTCATGCTAGGCTGTCATCTTGACGTCTGAAGGACATTGGAGCACTGTGCAGACTAACTGTCACACTGAACACGGCACGTCTGTCATACGAGCTCCAACAGGCCCAAAGTATGACATTGGCGAACAGCAGTAATTACTGAGAGCGTTTGGTTTTGGTTTCTGGTTACATTTTAAAACAAAAGACAATAAATAACTGTCACAACGAAGGGTTCATTGATTAACATGACAGACTTTAAAGTGAACGCCATAATTATCCAGGATATGCTTTTATAGGAGGAGCAAATGGAAAGGGCTCTACCAGCCTGTTAACTATGTTAGGACAGTGTTAGTTACACAAGCGAGCCTTATACCAGGAAAGCGCCTACAGAATTTAACCTCTGCTATTTCTAGCTGATTGCACTTCCTGCTTGGAAGTGCAACACATAGGTTGTGCCCTGCTGATTTGGGGTGTCAGCTGATTAATGGGTCAGCTCCGTGGACAGTGACATCATCCATTCAACCATGGTTGTCCATTCCAGCAGTGTGGCCTGATATACTGACCCCCTCCTCTGTGAAGTGATCATAATGTTGTAAAAACACTTTGAAGTACTACTTATTAAGTCGTTTTGGGGGGTATCTGTACTTTACTATATATATTTTGGACAACTTTTACTTTTACTTCATTACATTCCTAAAGAAAATAATGTACTTTTTACTCCATACATTTTCACTGACACCCAAAAGTACTCGTTACACTTTGAGTTCTTAGCAGGACAGGAGAATTACACTTATCAAGAGAACATCCTTGGTCATCCCTACTGCCACTGATCTGGTGGACTTACCAAACACAAATGCTGAGTTTGTAAATTATGTCTGAGTGTGCCCCTGGCTATCCGTACATTAAAAAAAATATATATAGTTTTACTTTGATACTAAATAAATGCATTTTAGCAATTCCATTTACTTTTGATACTGAAGTATATTTACAATCAAATACTTTAAGACTTTTACTCAAGTAGTATTTTACTGGGTGACTTTCACTTTTAAGTCATTTTCTATCTTTACTTGAACTTAAGTATGACAATGCGGTACTTTTTCCACCAGTGCATCATAATGCAACACAGCTGGGACGGTTGTTTTCAACAGGTGAGCTGCCAACGAACTGAGAATTAGTCAATGTCTCTGGAGGATTGGAGAAGAGGAACACAGTAACAACAACTTTTAAACACAGAGTAGAGGAGAGAGAAGATTCAAAACAGAACCATGGTTTGTTGTAGCACAGCAACATTTCATTATCTAATACTTTGATCTCCTGAAAGCAAATCTAAGAACTGTTTTGACAAGAATCCCCGTTGCCAATGACAGTTGCTGAGACTGTTTGAGTTCTTTATGATTGAACATTGTCCTAGTTTCAGGGGAGTCTGATTCTTGGATGACTCACTCTCCATCCCTGGATGGAAAAGTTTGGTGAAAATGCTTGGTTAACCTCAGAAAAGGAAAACACCCAGGTATGGGTTATGTCCACTCTCTTGGGCCAAACTCAACAGACAGGTTCCATGGAAGACATTTCCCATTTCCTCCATTACAGTCAACACCTTGGATTCATCTATGGCTACTTGCTGTTGTAAGTAAGTAAGTAAGTAATCAAGCAGGCAAGTAATTAAGTAATTAGGTAATTAAGTAATTATGAAGAAATGAAAGTAGACCCGACAGCATTTTAACTACTTAGCAGATATGAAAATCATAATATCAGTCAAAAATATCAAATTCCCAGTTGATGTTACAAAACCAACCTCATAAGAGGTTTTAAAAGTAGGTTCTATTTGACTCAACATTCCATGATGTACAGACTAGAATAGAATAGATGGATGCAGTTCAATACATGATTAATATAATTCACCAATAAATTTCTTGGTAGTCTAAAAGACATTGCTATCATGTTGTAAATCACAGCTGGCCTGGTACATTGTTTCCTGCCTCCGTTTGGGATGCACTGTTTCAGTTTCAATGACTTAATATTTTGGTCAAAAACTGACAATTGTAATTAAGGCTGGGAATGACAATACAATCAAACTAGCAAGGGAAATGATCACAAGTCAGTCATAATGTGGCTAATATGTTAGTGTATCTATGTGTATAACAAGCTAAAAACACAGACCCTGACTTTAGCTAGCTTCTAGGAGGACCTCATTGGAGAAGTTGGTGAGTGACTGACTTTTTTCCCCTCACACCGTTTGGTGTGAGGCTACACAGCTAGAGAGCCTGGTGGCTACACAGCTAGAGAGCCAGGTGTCAATTGGTTAGCTAGCAAGAAATGTGAATCGCCTTGTTAGATAGCTAGCTATGCTGAATGATTGTTATCCAGTTAACATATCTCTTGCATTCGCAAATTAACTCTGGCTAGCTATCTACTCCAATGTCAGAGCACTCTTGTCTGAATGTGTACATTTACAAACATGCAAAACCCGTTGAATATGTCAGTAAACGCAGGCCAAAAAAGTTAGAGTTTGCCGCGAACGCTCTAGATATCATATCAACAGCCTAACCAGCTCTGCTAGGGCGAGTAAAATGCTTAGTGAGGTGTTCTCTCATTTGTGTCTGGAAGTAGCTAGCTAGCAAGCTAGCCAACTTTAGCCAGTTAACTTGGGTGCTTGTTTGGGACAAGCATACATTGGCAGGCAAGCTGCAGAAGGAAGGGCAGGCTATTCCCCATTGTTTATCAGTGCAATTTTGAAGGTCAACTAGCTGAAAAAGTTTGAGAGGGTTTATCTGATTTTCCTTTGTTAGATTTGACATCATCTTGCTCTTGCTAGCATTAGATGTTGATCTTGTTGTTGTTGATGTGCACATAGGGAAAGATAGACTGCCTGTTCATGGTTGTTTGATCAATAGGACTGTAAAGTTCTCAAATATAAGAGGACTCCTGTGGTATTTACATAATTGCAGAAATCCATTGAATTTTGTGGCTTTTGTCAAATGCATTCTAATGATCTAACGTCGAGCTGTTGCAACTGCCTGTAAACACACAGTCCAGTTCAAAGTGAACGATGGCAGGCCCTACTGCCTGTAAACACACAGTCCAGTTCAAAGTGAACGATAGCAGGCCCTACTGCCTGTAAACACACAGTCCAGTTCAAAGTGAATGATGGCAGGCCCTACTGCCTGTAAACACAGTCCAGTTCAAAGTGAACGATGGCAGGCCCTACTGCCTGTAAACACACAGTCCAGTTCAAAGTGAATGATGGCAGGTCCTACTGCCTGTAAACACACAGTCCAGTTCAAAGTGAATGATGGCAGGTCCTACTGCCTGTAAACACACAGTCCAGGTCAAAGTGAATGATGGCAGGCCCTACTGCCTGTAAACACACAGTCCAGTTCAAAGTGAATGATGGCAGGTCCCTGCCTGTAAACACACAGTCCAGGTCAAAGTGAAACACCCTACAGTGAATGATGGCCCCTAGTTAAACACAAAGTGAATGATGGCAGGTCCTACTGCCTGTAAACACACAGTCCAGTTCAAAGTGAATGATGGCAGGTCCTACTGCCTGTAAACACACAGTCCAGTCCAAAGTGAATGATGGCAGGTCCTACTGCCTGTAAACACACAGTCCAGTTCAAAGTGAATGATGGCAGGTCCTACTGCCTGTAAACACACAGTCCAGGTCAAAGTGAATGATGGCAGGCCCTACTGCCTGTAAACACACAGTCCAGTTCAAAGTGAATGATGGCAGGCCCTACTGCCTGTAAACACACAGTCCAGTTCAAAGTGAATGATGGCAGGTCCTACTGCCTGTAAACACACAGTCCAGGTCAAAGTGAATGATGGCAGGTCCTACTGCCTGTAAACACACAGTCCAGTTCAAAGTGAATGATGGCAGGTCCTACTGCCTGTAAACACACAGTCCAGGTCAAAGTGAATGATGGCAGGTCCTACTGCCTGTAAACACACAGTCCAGTTCAAAGTGAATGATGGCAGGTCCTCTACTGCCTGTAAACACACAGTCCAGTTCAAAGTGAATGATGGCAGGCCGTTGTGGCAAATGGCTTGTTTGCATAAAGACCTACTGTAGCTCTGATTGGCTATGGCGCACTGGTGTGCGTTGCCAATTGTTTTTATTCAGTTTTATTTACTGCAGTGTCTACTATTTGTCTAAACTTCACGGCCGCTTTCCCACTCTATAATGCTATAGATTTTTCACAAATGCCTTAGTATATGTAATTCCCAAACATTCTAAGAATTTATGAAAATTTGAAAATTACCATCTAAGTACTTGCTTGTCAGAAAACCCCTCAAAAAGTGTTATATTCTTTCTGGGCGTGTATATGAACATATTTTAATAAAATGTAATCTTGCTAAAATGCTGTCAGTTCCACTTTGAGAAAGTAAGTAAGTAGGGAAGTAAAAACTCCATCCATGAACAAAGAACTGTCCTTTTGTCAGAAAGAAGCCTACAATTCTACCCACCCGCTAAAGGTCCCATGACAATGTGTGGGAACTTTCTGAATGGCTTAATGACGTTTGTCCTAACAGTTGTGTCTTTCCCGAGGTTGGACCCAGAGAACAGGGGAGCACAATGGGACAGAACTCACAGCAGGCCATCCTGGCCAAACAATACAATTCACTGAGTTTATCAGGTCCACTGGCCGGGCCAAACAATAGACAACACAGAGTTTCTAAGCTCCTGTGGTTATTTGTTGACCATGTGATGTTGTTGCAGTCTGGATATATTCTCTCCCTTGTCACTTATTGTCTTTTCCAAGCAGACCATAACTGGGGAAAAACTCACGCTTTGTCCCAACATCACCTAGTTAGAGATCTGGAAGGTTTTGCGTGGCACATTCATCAGATTCCTTCAGTTCAGTGTTCCTCGGTGACAAAGCTCTTATGACAGCTCCCATCATTGAATCACAACAGTGCTCGGCTCTGATGGCCAAAAACACAGTGCTGCTGCTGCTGAGAAATAACACAAGTAGCTCTCCCATTGTCTACAAATATCTGGGAATTCGTTGCTAGAGTTTATTTTGTGATTGCTTGTTTTTAAACACTTATGGGGGGGTAGGAGGAAAAGAGGAGTGAAGAGGAGGAGAGGAGAAGAGAGAAGTTGGGGAGAGGTTTCATCTGTGCCACCAGAGAGCAAGACTCATCCACAGATCAGGAGTACAGTGCTTCAGCAGAGTGACAGTTTGATAGCCCTGGCTGAGGACTGTGGTGGAGGGACTAACTAGAGAGGATTAACCAATAGAACGGTTCAAAGCACAATAAATAAATATGTGTTATGTGAGTCATATGAGGGTGGAAAAGAGAGAATTACAGTGAATGTCGGTGTGTGTGTGTGTGTGTGTGTTTCAGAGCATGTGTGCTTGCACTTGGCCGTTCATGCATGTGTGTGTGTGTCAATAGAAGTGCTAGGTTATGGCCTCTCTCCTCAGCATTGCTGTATTGTTGCCTAATATTGGCATTGTAGTGATGTGCCTGTGGGTTGAGTAGAGGGTGGAGTGAATTAGCTTGATGTTGTGTTTGGCCCAAAACAGACACTCAACTACAGTTGTTTCATGGAGACGTGGTACTGTATTAAATTATGTCTGTAAAACAAAGGGAAACGGTCTGAGGTGAACATTCATACCACTGCTATTCAAATTCATATTTTTTACAGAAATCCTTACACACCATGGAGGATAATTATTAGCTTCGGAGAAACACGAACTGTGTTCAAATGGTTCCGCTAAATCACAACTGGTTTTCAGCTACATTCATGGGCTTGACATTACTGTGAATGGCCAAAGATGAGAATGAAGATCCTAATCGTTAGCAGCGTTTTCCATTGGGTTGTCAAAATAACCCCTTCTCAGAGCTTGTTCTGTGTATCTTATGAGCAGTGCAGAACCCTCCAGACTTCTTTTCATCTGTTGATTGGTTGGAATAAAGAAAGAGTACAGCCTCTCCTAAATATGTCAGGTTACACAAGAGGAAGAGGATGGAAGGTGGAAGGACATTGAATGTATAGGCTAAAGTCAAGATGTATACTGAAGGTACAAAACATTATGAACACACACTCTTTCCATGACAGGTGACCAGGGGAATCCAGGAGAAAACTATGATGTCACTAGTTAAATACACTTCAATCAGTGTAGATGAAGGGGACACAGGTCAAGGAAGTATTTCTAAGCCTTGAGACAATTGAGGCATGGATTGTGTAAGTGTGCCATACTTAATATTCTGTATATTCAGTGAATACTTTCTTTTATAATGGTGTAGAACCCAGTGTGTGCCTGGTGAGAGGCCCCTGTAGCAGTAGTTCCATACATTGGAAAGAGAAGGAAATGACTGCCCCTTTAAACTATGGTCTTGGGGTCAGAGGGGCCCTTTGAAATGATGCCCAGGGAGAACCGGGCCCAAAGCCAAAGGCTCCAAAGGCTCCGAAGGGACTAGGTAGTAAATAAAACACTAACGCCCAACATGAGTCAGTCAGAGAATATTTGTTTTTAGGAAAAGTGCACTTTTTCTATTTATCTCCCGCTATGCACGGAGATCCTGCGAGGCATTTGGATTTGAAAACCCCCACTCACCACTTTTTCTCCCACTGTAGCTAAGTTGCTTGACTGTCAAGTGCCATTCCTCCAATGATTTAAATGATTCCATGTCTAGCTATGTGCTGTTTGGTTTCCCATGAATACACTGTTTTGTTTTGAAATATCGCTGCGGGGACCATAATACGGCTCATCCCTCTCACTGCGTCGTCTGCTTTTCAAGTGTAATCTTGAACTTCTTGAAGTTTATCTTCTTGAGCTTTCAGTATCAACTTTCCACAACAATTACATCTGTCTTGCAGGTATGATACCTGCAAGACGTCCCTACAACACGATTGAAAGGCCAAATTGAGATGAGAATAGATTAAATGGAAAAGAAACCATTATCCATCATCATCATCATCATAATTTGTCCTATATCTGTTTGTCGTAAGTGTAAGAACAAACAGGACCTAGCTAGCACATTTGATTCCTTGGAAGTTCTGGGAACGTACATTTTTGGTTTCCACTGGTTCTGGGAACAAAGCCAAAAGTTTCCTGAACGGCAAAACTGAACGGAATTGAACATTTTGCCTGTTCTGTGAACATATATTTTTAGGTTGCAAGGAGGTTCTGAGAACGTTTTATAATTTGTTCCCTGAAAGTTTTCTTGGGAGGTTTTATTCATGTTCTGAGACTGGAAATTATAGGTTATTTGAAGGCAATTAAAGGCTCTATTCAATCCACATTGTGGAAGTTCAGCTTTACATTGTGATTGCAATTTGAAGGCAATGTTCTCGCTTTAGCGGAGACTGCATTCACGGTAAACGCTGCATATGTCGTCTCAATCAGAAATTACCTTCACATTTCTATTGCGGAATCTGTAACGCTTCAGTTTTACAGATTTAATGGCTCCACGTTTTGAATAGCTCTATTCAATCTGTAAAGCTGAAGCGTTACAAATTCCGCAATAGAAATGTAAATAACGTTTTGAGAATATTTTCAATAAGACTGCTGCCTTTGGTTAACTGTTTTAAACTCCAAATACAGAAAATTAATTTTGTGTCAGTGAGTTTTAAACCTATGATCTTCTGTTTTCTGTCCATGGAATTAGTCCACTGTGCCACCAGGATGCAGCTAGCATGCCATCTTTTGTAACATACAAAGCTTTAATTTGAGTCTATTCAAACGATAGAGATAGATAGAGGACCCTGTGCTATTATAACATATGAGACAGCACCTTTGAAGGTCAACCCATAGGAATCCCCATCCAGGCCTCCCGAGTGACGCAGTGGCCTAAGGCTGTGTCAATAGAGATCCTGGTTCGAGTCTATAGAGATCCTGGTTCGAGCAGACCGCGACCGGGAGAGCCATGTGGCTAGGGGAAGGGAGGGTTTGGGATGTTCTTGTCCCATCGCGCACTAGTGACTCCTGTGGCGGTCCAAGAGCAATGCACGCCGACACAGTCGCCAGGTGTACTGTTGTTTCCTCCGACACATTGGTGCGGCTGGCTAAGCGAGCAGTTTGTCAAGAAGCAGCTTGGCTGGGATGTGTTTCGGGGGACGCATGGCTCTCAACCTTCAACTCTCCCCAGTCCATACTGGAGTTGCAGCAACGAGACAGATTGTAACTACCAATTGGATACCACGAAATTGGAGAGAGAAAGGGGTAAAAAAATATACAGGTATATATAGGAATCCCCACCCAGTTGTCTACAGTACTTGTCCAATAGCAATGGAAATGTCCATGCTAAAACGGGTTATATCCATGATGAGTCGTCTATTTATCTCTGTGATTCAAACCCCATTTCAAAGGAAACAAGCACTCATTAATGCAGGTTATTGGTCAGTGACTACGTCTCTATGCAATACAAAGAAAACACCTATATAGTCTTGGCCAGACTTAAACGTGTTCTAGTCAACTACAATTGTCCTATTTTAAGTAAGGTTCATTATGAAGGAAAATATATATATAATTGTTTTAATAATATATATAAACAGTTGAAGTCGGAAGTTTACATACACTTAGGTTGGAGTCATTAAAACTCATTTTTCAACCACTCCACAAATGTCTTGTTAACAAACTATAGTTTTGGCAAGTCAGTTAGGACATCTACTTTGTACATGACACAAGTCCTTTTTCCAACAATTGTTTACAGACAGATTATTTCACTTGTAATTGACTGTATCACAATTCCAGTGGGTCAAAAGTTTACGTACACGAAGTTGACTGTCTCTTTAAACAGCTTGGAAAATTCCAGAAAATTATGTCATGGCTTTAGAAGCTTCTGATAGGCTAATTTCTTTTTACCTTTCTTTAACTAAGCAAGACAGTTAAGAACAAATTCTTATTTTCAATGACAGCCTAGGAACAGTGGGTTAACTGCCTATTCAGGGGCAGAACGACAGATTTGTACCTTGTCAGCCCGGGGATTTGAACTTGCAACCTTTCGGTTACTAGTCCAACACTAACCACTAGGCTACCCTGCCGCCCCAGGGTCAATTGGAGGTGTACCTGTGGATGTATTTCAAGGCCTACATTCAAACTCAGTGCCTCTTTGCTTGACATCATGGGAAAATCAAAAGAAATCATCCAAGACCTCAGAATGAAATTGTAGACCTCCACAAGTCTGGTTCATCCTTGGGAGCAATTTCCAAACGCCTGAAGGTACCACATTCATCTGTACAAACAATAGTTTTCCTGGCCCAGTAGTTGTGTGTATTACCTTTTCCAGTAAATTCCTCCGTTCCGGTTGTTTCACAGCTTTCAAGGAAATTTACGAAACAAATATTTGAACAGTGACTGAAGTCCTCCATCCCATTTAATATTTCATTAAGCCCATAAGCCCATGTTTTTATTCATCCACAGTTTTCTGGAACTTTCCTCGTGCAATGTTCTCCAGGGTTAAGCTGCTTTTGGCCTCCTTCACGCGTTTTCCCAGTTCAGTCATATCAGTTTAGTTTAGTTTAGTTTTTTAACATCATTACATTTACATTTAAGTCATTTAGCAGACGCTCTTATCCAGAGCGACTTACAAATTGGTGAATTCACCTTCTGACATCCAGTGGAACAGCCACTTTGCAATAGTGCATCTAAATCATTTAAGGGGGGGGGGGTGAGAAGGATTACTTATCCTATCCTAGGTATTCCTTGAAGAGGTGGGGTTTCAGGTGTCTCCGGAAGGTGGTGATTGACTCGGCTGTCCTGGCGTCGTGAGGGAGTTTGTTCCACCATTGGGGGGCCAGAGCAGCGAACAGTTTTGACTGGGCTGAGCGGGAACTGTACTTCCTCAGTGGTAGGGAGGCGAGCAGGCCAGAGGTGGATGAACGCAGTGCCCTTGTTTGGGTGTAGGGCCTGATCAGAGCCTGGAGGTACTGCGGTGCCGTTCCCCTCACAGCTCCGTAGGCAAGCACCATGGTCTTGTAGCGGATGCAAGCTTCAACTGGAAGCCAGTGGAGAGAGCGGAGGAGCGGGGTGACGTGAGAGAACTTGGGAAGGTTGAACACCAGACAGGCTGCGGCGTTCTGGATGAGTTGTAGGGGTTTAATGGCGCAGGCAGGGAGCCCAGCCAACAGCGAGTTGCAGTAATCCAGACGGGAGATGACAAGTGCCTGGATTAGGACCTGCGCCGCTTCCTGTGTGAGGCAGGGTCGTACTCTGCGGATGTTGTAGAGCATGAACCTACAGGAACGGGCCACCGCCATGATGTTGGTTGAGAACGACAGGGTGTTGTCCAGGATCACGCCAAGGTTCTTAGCGCTCTGGGAGGAGGACACAATGGAGTTGTCAACCGTGATGGCGAGATCATGGAACGGGCAGTCCTTCCCCGGGAGGAAGAGCAGCTCCGTCTTGCCGAGGTTCAGCTTGAGGTGGTGATCCGTCATCCACACTGATATGTCTGCCAGACATGCAGAGATGCGATTCGCCACCTGGTCATCAGAAGGGGAAAGGAGAAGATTAATTGTGTGTCGTCTGCATAGCAATGATAGGAGAGACCATGTGAGGTTATGACAGAGCCAAGTGACTTGGTGTATAGCGAGAATAGGAGAGGGCCTAGAACAGAGCCCTGGGGGACACCAGTGGTGAGAGCGCGTGGCGAGGAGACAGATTCTCGCCACGCCACCTGGTAGGAGCGACCTGTCAGGTAGGACGCAATCCAAGCGTGGGCCGCACCGGAGATGCCCAACTCGGAGAGGGTGGAGAGGAGGATCTGATGGTTCACAGTATCGAAGGCAGCCGATAGGTCTAGAAGGATGAGAGCAGAGGAGAGAGAGTTAGCTTTAGCAGTGCGGAGCGCCTCCGTGATACAGAGAAGAGCAGTCTCAGTTGAATGGCTAGTCTTGAAACCTGACTGATTTGGATCAAGAAGGTCATTCTGAGAGAGATAGCGGGAGAGCTGGCCAAGCACGGCACGTTCAAGAGTTTTGGAGAGAAAAGAAAGAAGGGATACTGGTCTGTAGTTGTTGACATCGGAGGGATCGAGTGTAGGTTTTTTCAGAAGGGGTGCAACTCTCGCTCTCTTGAAGACGGAAGGGACGTAGCCAGCGGTCAGGGATGAGTTGATGAGCGAGGTGAGGTAAGGGAGAAGGTCTCCGGAAATGGTCTGGAGAAGAGAGGAGGGGATAGGGTCAAGCGGGCAGGTTGTTGGGCGGCCGGCCGTCACAAGAAGCGAGATTTCATCTGGAGAGAGAGGGAGAAAGAGGTCAGAGCACAGGGTAGGGCAGTGTGAGCAGAACCAGCGGTGTCGTTTGACTTAGCAAACGAGGATCGGATGTCGTCGACCTTCTTTTCAAAATGGTTGACGAAGTCATCTGCAGAGAGGGAGGAGGGGTGGGAGGGGGAGGAGGATTCAGGAGGGAGGAGAAGGTGGCAAAGAGCTTCCTAGGGTTAGAGGCAGATGCTTGGAATTTAGAGTGGTAGAAAGTGGCTTTAGCAGCAGAGACAGAGGAGGAAAATATAGAGAGGAGGGAGTGAAAGGATGCCAGGTCCGCAGGGAGGCGAGTTTTCCTCCATTTCCGCTCGGCTGCCCGGAGCTCTGTTCTGTGAGCTCGCAATGAGTCGTCGAGCCACGGAGCGGGAGGGGAGGACCGAGCCGGCCTGGAGGATAGGGGACATAGAGAGTCAAAGGATGCAGAAAGGGAAGAGAGGAGGGTTGAGGAGGCAGAATCAGGAGATAGGTTGGAGAAGGTATGAGCAGAGGGAAGAGATGATAGGATGGAAGAGGAGAGAGTAGCGGGGGAGAGAGAGCGAAGGTTGGGACGGCGCGATACCATCCGAGTAGGGGCAGTGTGGGAAGTGTTGGATGAGAGCGAGAGGGAAAAGGATACAAGGTAGTGGTCGGAGACTTGGAGGGGAGTTGCAATGAGGTTAGTGGAAGAACAGCATCTAGTAAAGATGAGGTCGAGCGTATTGCCTGCCTTGTGAGTAGGGGGAAGGTGAGAGGGTGAGGTCAAAAGAGGAGAGGAGTGGAAAGAAGGAGGCAGAGAGGAATGAGTCAGAGGTAGACGTGGGGAGGTTAAAGTCGCCCAGGACTGTGAGAGGTGAGCCGTCCTCAGGAAAGGAGCTTATCAAGGCATCAAGCTCATTGATGAACTCTCCGAGGGAACCTGGAGGGCGATAAATGATAAGGATGTTAAGCTTGAAAGGGCTGGTAACTGTGACAGCATGGAATTCAAAGGAGGCGATAGACAGATGGGTAAGGGGAGAAAGAGAGAATGACCACTTGGGAGAGATGAGGATCCCGGTGCCACCACCCCGCTGACCAGAAGCTCTCGGGGTGTGCGAGAACACGTGGGCGGACGAAGAGAGGGCAGTAGGAGTAGCAGTGTTATCTGTGGTGATCCATGTTTCCGTCAGTGCCAAGAAGTCGAGGGACTTCATCATATATTTTCTTCCTCTGCTTGGCCAATTTCTCATCGCTAGTGCAAATTTCTGTTAGTAGTGTCTCTGAACTCACTGTAGTCGAATCGTCAGCTACTTGGTTCATGGTGCATTATTTTGCTGTTTGTTTGACAAATATAGACAGTCTAGTATTTTCCAAATAAATGCAGTTTGCAAAATAACGTTACAGTTATATCTTGACTTCAGAGTCGAGTTCTATCCTATTTAAGAGGCATATTTAGTAAAGAAAGGAAATGCCAAACAGATCTACCTCACGGACACCATACCGGAAATCTCAGAGTTTTCTTGATCAAGACGGTCGTTATTTCTTAACATTCTAAGAACATGACTTTAAAGACAACTATGAGAAAATGTAATGTTGAAGTACTGAAATTCCCACCTAAGAAACAAATGGTTCTCAGAACGTTATGTGCTAGCTGGGGAGTTCCCACTCAACTCCTTCTGAGGCTGCACATCAAACCAGGGAGCTGTAAGTAAGTAGACCTACAGCTCAGTCAATGTTCCGGAAAACCCTTCCAGCAGCAGATCAGTGTGCAGTGTGTCAGGAGGCAGTGGACAAGGTGTTAGGAGGGCTGGGGCCAGGGGCTGATGGCCAGTCTGGGAAAGGATGTGAGGGGCCAGTGGATCAACTCAATGGAGAGACAAACCGACATAGCACCATGCAGAGAAACATCTGGCCTAACGCTGAGTTGAACAAGACTCAATCAGCATGTGTTTGTAGAGACTGGACAGAGGCCCAGCACACTGTATAGAGAGACTGTTTCCATGTCTAATTGGGCTGAACTAATGGTTGTTATCTTAACCAAGCCCCCAGGAACTGTGAACTGGTGAAATAGAGCATTGGCTTATGACCAGGGGTTGGGGAGTGAGAGTGGTCTGTCTGTCTCTAGTGGTCTCAATCAGGCACTAGGCCTTAGGCTATTCCTGAAGGAGGGGGTTGGACAGATGCCAATGTCACTCCAACTGGGTAACGGTGTGAAGTCCCAAAGGGCAAGCCCATATCATCGATCGTCCATTAACTCGGACAAAGCAACGATTTGTATGCAGTTTTCCCTGTGGATTGATATAGCTGGAAATCACAAAGTGCTCAAAAAATCATTAGATTTATTTTCACCCACTAGTTGTTCAAGCACGCATGTAGAATTCCATTTGATCAACCTTTCAGCTTTCAGTCTGTGTCTGATATAGTGGAACTGTGTGAAAGATGCATACGTCAACACTCCAATCTGGATGACTCTACCGTAGTTAGCACCTTTTTGTACCCTGTTTGTACGCCCTAATAAATCAAGATAGAGACTATCGTCTTAAATCTCTGCAAACGCTTTGCCTTAGAGAGAGAGAGAGAGGCCATAAACAGAGAGTACACAGTGGCAGAATACCTGACCCCTGTGACTGACCCAAAATTAAGGAAAGCTTTGACTATGTACAGAGTCACTGAGCATAGCTTTGCTATTGTGAAAGGATGCCAAAGGCAGACCTGGCTCTCGAGAAGACAGGCTATGTGCACACTGCCCACAAAATGATCCACAAATAATTTGAAAACAAACCCAATTTTGATAAACTCCTATATTCATTGGGTGAAATACCACAGCAACAAGTGTGCCATCACAGCAGCAAGATTTGTGATCTATTGCCACAAGAAAAGGGCAACCAGTGAATACCATTGTGAATACAACCCATATTTATTTATTTATTTCCCCTTTTGTACTTGAACTCTTTGCACATAATATGACATTTGAAATGTCTTCATTCTTTTGGAACTTTTGTGAGTAATGTTTACTGTTCATTTTTGTTTATTTCACTTTTGTTTATTATCTACTTCACTTGCTTTGGCAAAGTTAACATATGTTTCCCATGCCAATAAAGCCCTTAAATTGAATTGAAATTGAACTGAGGGAGCTGGGGAGGGAGGGAGAGGAAACCTGAGGAATAGGTACAGGACATGCAGAACCAAAACAAACAGGCTGATGTTTCCATTTGATAAGTGTGTGTCTTTCGCTTGTTAAGGTATTTACACTCCAATGCACCCAGGGTCACATCTTTCCAAAACCTGACTATGTGACTGAGAAGGTTACTCTTGGGTCAGATCCCTCACAGAATACAGACATTGTTTCTGCGGAATTTGGGAATTTGTGTGTTTCCCACTTGTAAATGTCTATCACCCTTATTGGTTTAAGCAGTTTAAAAGGAGAGACATTGGTATTGTATGACTTGAATAACATACCAGTCGATAGGCTCAGATTGACTAGTGCATTAGTGTTTCTATTGTTTTTGTAGAAATGAAATGCATAGTGCATGATGTGTGTTGAATGTTGTAACAACACAGAATAAAACAATGATCAAAAGTCCAAGGATGGTAGGGAGTGTCCATTACTGCTCATCACTTAACCATGCATTCACATTACTTTACTCTTTATCAAATATCTCACTTGTTGTGTATTACATTGGTTTTATTCAAGTCATTACATTTACATTACATTTAAGTCATTTAGCAGACGCTCTTATCCAGAGCGACTTACAAATTGGTGAATTCACCTTCTGACATCCAGTGGAACAGCCACTTTACAATAGTGCATCTAAATCATTTAAGGGGGGGTGAGAAGGATTACTTTATCCTATCCTAGGTATTCCTTGAAGTCATCTCATCTCTGTAGAGCTGCTGCCTATGCTGTCTGACCAAATCACATTTTTAGTACTTCTTCAAAGTAAATTTGGCATACTTTTATGACTGCTGAATACCAATCAACGAGATCATGTATTTTCAAGTAATAATACTTTCTATCCCTCTTAATCGCCTGTTCTCTCTTCTCTCCTTCTCCATGTCTACTCCACACAGACTGGACAAGTAGAATTCAAGGCAGTATAGTGTACAACTGTCAGGTTTATGGGAGGGTTTGGCCAGCTGGGATGTCCTTGTCCCATCGAGCTCTAGGGACTCCTTGTGGCGGGCCGGGCGCCTGCACGCTGACTATGGTCGCCAGTGGTAAGGTGTTTCCTCCAACGCACTGGTGTGGCTGGCATCCGGGTTAAGCGAGCAGTGTGTCAGTGTGGCTTGGCAGGGTTGTGTTTCGGAGGACGCATTGCTCTTGACCTTCTTCTCTCCCGAGTCCGTACGGGAGTTGCAGCGATGGGACAGGACTGTAACTACCATTTGGGGAGAAAAGGGCTAAAAATACAAAACAATTTTAAAAAATAACCGAAAATAACCTACATTTCTGTTAATCACTGAGCACTAAGATTTCATTTATTGTTGAGTGGGGAGAGTTCAAGATGTTACATATTCTTAGTGGTTGAAATGGCACTATCAAATCAAATCAAATCAAATGTATTTATATAGCCCTTCGTACATCAGCTGATATCTCAAAGTGCTGTACAGAAACCCAGCCTAAAACCCCAAACAGCAAGCAATGCAGGTGTAGAAGCACGGTGGCTAGGAAAAACTCCCTAGAAAGGCCAAAACCTAGGAAGAAACCTAGAGAGGAACCAGGCTATGTGGGGTGGCCAGTCCTCTTCTGGCTGTGCCGGGTGGAGATTATAACAGAACATGGCCAAGATGTTCAAATGTTCATAAATGACCAGCATGGTCGAATAATAATAAGGCAGAACAGTTGAAACTGGAGCAGCAGTACGGCCAGGTGGACTGGGGACAGCAAGGAGTCATCATGTCAGGTAGTCCTGGGGCATGGTCCTAGGGCTCAGGTCCTCCGAGAGAGAGAAAGAAAGAGAGAATTAGAGAAAGCACACTTAAATTCACACAGGACACCGAATAGGACAGGAGAAGTACTCCAGATATAACAAACTGACACTAACTGACCCTAATCCTAGTCCCCCCAAACTGACCCTAGCCCCCTATGACACTCACATTATTGTTGTAAGAGAGGGAATCGTCTGTGGTGAATTATAACTGAATTTAGAGTGATTTATGAGAGAGAGAGAGACTTACGGGGTATACAGTAGCCTACACACCGTGTGTTTATTTGGACATGAGGCACCTGCAACCAGGGTTGAGGACCAACCCTTCAACATGTGCTAAACATCAGGTTTCTTCAGCTGACACAGGTCAAAGGTTGGCATCTCCTACATGGCCCAGATCCATAAACCACATCCAGCATACAGAGAGATCCTCAGGGTGTGTAAAGGTCTGGAGATAACGTTGGGTTAAAGTTCAGGAGGTGTGTTAGCTTCACACCTTTGTACTCTGTGTGGAATCCTAGAACCCCACACCAAAACAGTTGAAGAAAAATGGCATCTTGACATTCCTTGTCCAGCATTGTATGGGTGGCTGAGCGTTTAATCAAATCCTTAATCATCATTACCTGGACTTGTCCTGAAGAGAAGGTATAAAACCTGCAATTGTCACTCCTGTGACGTTTTAATAGGGACGTGTTTCATCATAACAGCCTTTGAAAACATGTTGACAGGTGTCTCTTCACTCACCTACATGAGTCCAGAGTATGGCTGGTTGTACTCTCTCAAGCCCTGACACACATACTGGGAGTGCTAGCCTCTTTAAACCTGTCCCCATGGACGTCCATCACATTCTTCAGTTTACCACCCTCTGGAGTATTCTGTCAAACTTCGTTTCAGGCACATGGAGCTGACTGTGTTTAGATTCACCATGACTGTCCACAGCTGCTAGGTCATACATATAAAACTGATGCACTTCAATGGAATGCACACACACACACACACACACACACACACACACACACACACACACACACACGATACTCATATAAAATATATCTGTTTGACAACTTAAGCCACATGGAATGTCGAAGGCATCCCTCAATTATTTTCTTAAGTAAAGGTCTAAGCTTATGGTAACTGCAGCTTCGCCCTCAGCGGGGGTCAGGCAGCAGTCTACTCTGCTCTGGTCTGCTCTACTCTACTCTACTCTACTCTGCTCTGGTCTGCTCTACTCTACTCTACTCTACTCTACTCTACTCTGGTCTACTCTGCTCTGGTCTGCTCTACTCTACTCTACTCTACTCTACTCTGGTCTGCTCTGGCAGGATATGCATGTCTGTGCACACGTTAACTACTGGGAGAGTCCTGTCTGTCCATACGTCCATGTCATGGTACCACGTCCCACACAGCCAGACTCTAGAGGTGTCTGTTTTTTTACCACTAACTGGTATTTATACTGAACAAATATAAAACTAACATGCAACAATTTCAATACTTTTACTGAGTTACAGTTCATATAAGAAATCAGTAAATTGAAATAACTTCATTAGGCCCTAATCTATGGATTTCACATGACTGGGCAGGGGCGCAGCCAATCAGAATGAGTTTTTCCCCACAAAAGGGCTTTATTACAGACACAAATACTCCTCAGTTTCATCAGCTGTCCGGGTGGCTGGTCTCAGATGATCCCCAGGTGAAGAAGCCAGATGTGGAGGTCCTGGGCTGGCGTGGTAACACATGGTCTGCAGTTGTGAGGCCGGTTGGACATACTGCCAAATTCTCTAAAACTACATTGGAGATGGCTTATGGTAGAGAAATTAACGTTAAATTCTCTGGCAGAAGCTCTGGTGGACATTCCGACAGTCAGCATGCCAATTGCCCGCTCCCTCAAAACTTGATACATCTGTGGCATTGTGTTGTGTGCTAATTTTTGAGTGGCCTTTCATTGTCCCCAGCACAAGGTGCACCTGTGTAATGATCATGCTGTTTAATCAGATTCTCGATATGCCACACCTGTCAGGTGGATGGATTATCTTGGCAAAGAAGAAATGCTCACTAACAGAGATGCAAACAAACTTGTCCCAACATTTTTGAGAAATAGGCTTTTTGTGCATATGGACAATTTTACATGTTACATGTACATACACTTTACATGTTGCGTTTATATTTTTGTTTAGTACATAATACACACTTGTATGCAGACCAGTGGCGATCTGTGCCGTTTAAGATGAGGGAAGACGCACATTTTTTTATGAACAGGGCCTTATTTCTATTACAGCATATTGGATGACTGTCATTTATATCTCATTCACCCAGTTCAATGTAACATTGATAGGTTTAGGCTACTACATGATACTCAAATTTTCCCTGTACCCATCATGAGGTTGTTACAACCTAGCCTATGAATGAAAGTTTACAACGTAGGTGCACACAGGTCGAGAGAAGAATTTGAGGTGACAGACGGTGACACATTCAATACCGCTTTGCACACATAATACCGCTTGTCTGCATCTAGCTGATATAGGGTGTAATCATTAGTCTGACAGTTGCAAACAAGAGTTTATATTGAACAAATTCAGGTGTGTTTATCCCCATTTTGTTCCGTTTGCTTCTGTTTAAGAAATGTTTTTCAACAGAATTGGTGGAATGAATACACCCCTGATCCAGGTGCACAACTTTGGTTTTAGAAGTGTGGGAGACATAACCTGACGCGGGGTCTGGATGGTTCTCCCCAAGATTCTTTGCTAATTTCCTGCATTTCTACACAATCCAATATGACTCATGGCCATTCTCACCGTCTCTATTTAGAACAACAAATAGTAAGCAAAAATGCCCCCAGTCATCAAGCTAAGTAAGGGATCATTGTTAAATATGTTTAGTGATTGATAAGACTGAACAAGATCAGTTAATATTGTGTTGCACCTTTAATAACCAATAGCCTAACAAGTCTCCCAGTCCATGCCTCTGTAAAACATCCCCACAGCATAATGCTGCCACCACCACGCTTCACCGTAGGGCATTCAGTCCAAAGAGTTCAATTCTGGTTTCATCAGACCAGATAATCTTGTTTCTAATGACCTGAGAGTCCTTGGCAAACTCCAAGCGGGCTGTCATGTGCCTTTTACTGAGGAGTGGCTTCCATCTGGCGACTCTACCATAAAGGCCTGATTGGTGGAGTGCTGCAGAGATGGTTGTCCTACTGGAAGTTCCTCCCATCTCCATAGAAGAACTAAGAATCTCTATCAGAGTAACCATCGGCTTCTTGGTCACCTCCCTGACCAAACTTCTTCAATTTAAGAATGATGGAAGCCACTGTTTTCTTGGGGACCTTCAATGCTGCAGAAATATTTTGGTACCCTTCCCCAGATCTGTGCTTCAACACAATCTTGTCTCGGACATCATGGCTTGGTTTTTGCTCTGATATGCACTGTCAACTGTGGGACCTTATATAGACAGGTATGTGCGTTTCCAAATCATGTCCAATCAATTGAATTTACCACATTTGGACTCCAACCAAGTAGTAGAAACATCTCAAGGATGATCAATGGGAACAGGTTGCACCTGAGGTCAATTTCAAGTCTCATAGAAAAGGGTCTGAATACTTATATAAATATGTTTTTTCTGTTTTTTTATTTTGAATGCATTTGCAAAATGTCTAAAAACCTGTTTTCACTTCGTCATTATGGGGTATTGTGTGTAGATTGATGAGGGACATGTTTTATTTAATTATTTTCAGAATAAGGCTGCAACGTAACAACATGTGGAAAAGTCAAGGGATCTGAATATTTTCTGAATGCACAGTTTAAATGGGACAAAAAGGCTTACAACATTTACATACTGTCACTTATGCAGGATCGACAGGTTCCCGCGCCTTAGCAGAGGTGACCAGTCTGCTCCTGATCCCTGGGATCGTCATCATGGTTGGAGTCCTGCAGCCAGAGCCGTGTGTCGGGGAGGGGGTACTGTCACATGTTCTCCCTCTCCGGCCTCTAGGTCACCAAGCTGCTCGTTAGGGCGCACACCTGTCACCAGTGTTACACGCATAATGACATTCACCTGGACTCCATCACCTCCTTGATTACCTGCCCTTTATATGTCCCTCCCTTTGGTTTCTTCCCCAGTCATCATTGTTTCTGTTTCTGTTTCTTGTCTGTGCATTGTTCGTGTTTCTTGTTTTGTATTATGTTGCGTTTATTTATTAAAACACTCACTCCCTGAACTTGCTTCCCGACTCTCAGCGCATATCATTACATTACACATACAAACAACAGCTGTTAGATAGTTATATGAGGTGGCTATTATTACTATCTAACAGATAGCTACAGGCTTGAGCTGAACGGGCTGTGGTAGCTACAAGCTGGCTAATTCATTCACCTCAGTCAAGAGGGGATGAAACGTTAGCTAATGTATCATGTCAGTTACACTACTAGCTCAGCATTGGGAATAAACAGTAGTTCAGTTTATTTGAAGTTAAACAGCAGTTACCTTGCCAGCTACATCAGTCAACTAAAGAGTAGTCAGTTTCTGTTCTGCTTGCTTTTACAACTCGGAGAAAGAGGGAAACACGTACAGACTGACAGCAGCTGCCTCTGTTCAACTCTCCCGTGCTGGTCCAGCAGCCTTTCAGAAGCTCCACAAAAACCTGTCGGTCCATATTGCTTTTGCACCTATGGAGTCCAGGTCAGATCAGTAAACACCAAAGCGTCCCGAAATGGAGCCAGGTCGTACTCTCCTTGTGCAACTCCTCTAGATGGAATGCATAGGCCTGCATGGTATGAATCTCAATGAGTGCATATTTACCACATGAGGACAAGCTCTCGCCGCTGTAGCCAGTGGATTCATGACGCACGCGGCCAAAAGTATTGGCGTATGCAGCCCAGTCTCTCCCCAACTGCCAATAAATGCATCAGTCTGAGGCCCTGAGCGATGCTAAATACACAGCTAGTTAAAGGGGATAGGGCCCTACGTCATCCATGGAGATAGTGTACATATTTCTGTATTGAGCACTGTCAGCTATGGTGTAAAAGTGATGGCCCAGTCAATGATATGGCTTTTATTGGTTGTTAGGATGTCTACTGTGATACACACTTATGTGAAGGCCAAGGGCAGGGAAAGAGTTGTGGTCCATGCGTTAAAGTCTATGGACCGTTTTACTGTATCAAATGCCGGCTGTAAAATTGAATGACATCAAATTAAATTGCCTTTGTACAATTGTGTGCACAGACACACATGGCCAAACACATTTCCAATGAGATTAAACTTTTTTTTCGTGATTTTAGACATTCACAGAACATAAAATAGATGTTTTCACTGATTGTCATCTGCTACCAAAAAGTAGCAGGCATTTGGGAGAAACACGTTGGCCATTTTGTGCCAAATGAATTCTCACCACACATCAGGGTGCAATATAACCAAATGTTTAGATAGAAATGTATTGGGTCGAACAGCTATGATTGTCAGTCAGGTAGATTAGGGTATTGTGTTAGCTCTATTCACTACATTTCTATCTGTTTGACCTTACAGAATACATGGTTGAGGGGTAGGCCAGTATACTTGTGCCAGTTTCCAGCTGGGGATGCTTAACGTTCCATAGCAGTGTTTTCATGTGCAGTACTCTCCACCCCATCACATAATGTAAATACTATAGCCCCACATGGTGCCACTGGTGTGTGGACGTTGACGTGGGTAGAAGGCTATTTACACACTCACTGTAGGAAAAAGGCCAATGATGCTAGCTGGGCTTAGTGCTCTGCATGCACAGTTTAACCTAACCTGGATACAGCTGGCGTGGCCTGAGAAAATACATGCACTCACGTACACGCACACAGAAGCACGCATGCACGCATGCACACACAAGCTTGCATGTGTGAGAGAGATAAACAGCGAACCGAGAAAGAGAGAGAGGGTCTGTGAGAAAGGAAAAGAGGGAGTTTTAAGCCAAATTCAGATCGGCACATGACGTGTCTGTCGAAATCTCTCTTGTGCCATGTTGACGTTTGGAAACATTGCCTGCAGCTCCTAGCTGATGCTCTCTGACTGCTGTAACATGTTAGTTCAGAGCCAGGCAGCACAATGTTTTCATTAAACCCACAACTGACGTCTGTGATGTCACCTCAGCTTTTACAGCGTCAGATTAACAAAGAGAATTTTAATGAACACAGAATGAGGGCTATCGCCAACAGAGGGTTGCTATAGGGATGACAATAGAGTAGACAAACATGGTTTGTGAGGAATATGAACCCAATGTTTTGGAGTTGGTAGGCCTATAACGCTATGTGTTGGGTAAAGCAATGCCCATATTTGGAGCACCATTTTGGAAAATGAGTTCTCCACTCCTAAGGTCAACAGCTACAGAAATGATGTCTTTTTGTGTATAAATGTTTGCCCCAATGACCATATAGCAGCCATCGCATCACTTCCTGGAGATTATACATGACCCAAGATTGTGAAATGTTTACTATCGCCATGGTCACCACCTGGCCCAGAAGTCCTTGTAAGATCCCATGACCCTCAGTGTGTGTGCATACCGGGTATACTCAGAAGGACATTCTGCCCACAACTTCCTATTCCCACTACCAAACATCCCTTTCCTATTTTAAAGGTCATGCCAGATTCCCAAACGTTGACCTCCCAAGTCCCTACATTCCGCTTTAAAGGCTTGGTTTGACCCCCATGTTGAATAATGGTATGTCTTCAAGGGCTGAATTCAAGCTGCTCTTAAATCAGAGGTCCTTTGACCTCCAAAATAACCTAAACCAGAGTTAGTCATCAGTAGCACAGTCCCTAGTGAAGACCCCAGTGTGTTCTGCTGACCACTATGAGGGAAACGTGGGGATTCTTGGGGAAACGCTGCTTTAACGTGTCTCATACACACCCATAATCTCTCTAACACCTAATGAGCAGCCACAACATGTTCTGATGGTGTTTGAGTTTGTCAGTTGAACGCAGTTGTTTAACCTCAACATAGCATGTAGTGAAGAACATGCTTAAAGCTGGCAAGAGTGTTGATGATTGACAGCGAGGAAAAATATATTTTCTAGGAAAAAGACTCAGTAGTTTGCCATCGCAATGATCTTCATTTATACCAGAAATTGTTAGATTACAGAGCTCACATTGTAAAACACTAAATCAATATAGGCCAAAATACTTAGGGGAATACCTCTTAAAATATTTGATTTGCATAGGCTGTACTAGCTATTTGAACTATATACACAATCAGAAACGGTTAATAACCTGTTCAATAAATGCATGCAGGAAAGTAGCCTACTCTGTTGTGAAGGACAGATATTGCCACTGAGTGGCTATAATATGTAACCACAGGCAAACTTTTCACACAGTAAGCCTGGCTCTGACCAATCAGTTCTTTGGACCGAATCCTAAAATGTTTGGATAAATCTCCCACTGACACCAAGACATGATTAATGCAAGTCAGAATAGTGTGATGGACAGATCTCAAGTGAGGATTGGTCTCTGTGTTTATAAGAATGCCTAGATCAGTGTTTCCCAACTCCGGTCCTCCAGTACCCCCAACAGCACAACTTTTTGATGTAGACCAGGACAAAAACACCTGGTTCAATTTGTCAAGGGCTTGATGATTAGTTGACAAGTAGAATCATGTGTGCTTGTTCAGGGCCTCAACAACAATCTGTACTGTTGGGAGTCCTGGAGTTGGCAAACACTGATCTGGGGCGCGTTCGTACATTCACTCTGGCTATCTACTCAGAATTTCAGAGCACTGTTGTCTGAATTTGCCAAAGTGCAGAATATGAATTTACGAACGTTCAACACCTGTTGAGCATGGCCGGTGTCAGTAAACATCGGCTAAAAAGCTTAATTCAATTGTTGCCAGCAGCACAGTTACAGTCACCAACGCTCTGGGTAACTTGAGAACAGCCTAACCAGCTTTGCTAGGGTGAGTAAAACGGTCAGAGTGAGGTGTTCTCTCATTTATGCCTGGAAGTAGCTAGCATGCTACTTCCAGTGAGTGCTTCACTGCCTGTGTGGTCAGAGCGCCCTCTGGATCAACCCTACTCCTCGGCCAGAGCGTCCAGTGTGCGCTCTAAACACTCCGAGAGCGAAACACTGAATTTATGAATGGACAATCTGACAACGCTCTGTATTTACGAACGCTTAAGAGCGTCTCTGGCACTCCAGAGTGAATTTATGAATGCACACGTAGAGAGTCATAGCCATACAGATCATACAATTCAAAAACATAACGCTATGGTCATAAGTGATGTGTTACCATAGAGACACAGTTAAGATGACTACACACAATAAGTGAGAAAATGAACCTTGTGTTTTACTGTAACAGATTTGTATTGCTTTAATGTTTTTTCTCCTCAGGAACAGCTAAGCCATGACAGTATAATGCAAATTAAGAAAAAAACACAAGACCCCTCTGTACATCCTTAGTAGTACATTCACACACTCATTAAGTCCCGTCTGTACACTGAACTCCTCCACACACCTCCACACAGAAATACATTCCATTTCCATTGGTTAACACTGACTGACAGCCACGGGGTCATGAAGCTTGAAATGTTGAGGACTTAAAAATAAAAACATACCAGCAAATAAAGAATAAATAAGGAGAATAAATAAATCATGTTACTTGTGAGAGGGCCACGGGGGGCCACAGAGGGCCACAGTTTGGACATCGGGGTGACTATAGCTAGACGTAGTAGCTCAAATAAAAGAGATTTGAAGAATTGTAGACAACATTTTGCCTTCAACACTGATATTCACATGAAATGATATAAAGTAATTGTTTGCATCTCTGCATCTGTTGTATGGTTGTGGTATTCCATTGGTAAGTGATTGGTATTTCTAAACGGGTTAACAATAGTCTCAACTCCATTCAGTTTCAAAGGAGAGGACGAGAGAGAGAATAGAGAAGTTCACATATAATGGTGGTGTTAGTGGTATGTGGGTCTGCATATATACTGGCAACAGAAGGAACATTTATGAATTCATTCGGCTTAGCAACACAATTTCCTTGGAAAAAAAGCGAAACATGTAGACACCATAGAAGTTATGTGTTTGAATCTTTGGCAAATCATAATGTCGGTATGATGGGTTGCACATTGCTGTTTACATATTGCATTTAAGGTCGGCTTCTAAATGAAATGTCCTCATGCTTCTCTTATAAAAACGTATTCTTTTTTTAAGAACATTTCATATTTTCATAATATGGTAAATTCATATTCAAGAGCTGACCCTAAAACTGGCAACAACATTTGCCAGGTAACTGATATTATTCGCTGTATTATGGCAGCGTATAAGACAAACTTGAACATTATGTTGGTCTACCACCCGGATGGTTTTGTCCATGCGTTTTTCCTGTAAAAATCATATGCTTTCATCCCATACATGCCTAACCTCAATCTCTGAGAACGCGAAGAAGAAGAAACATGACGAGCTAGAACAAACATACATGTACTGAGTAATGTACACCATATATATCCAAAAGCCTTTCAAAATCTCCCGACTTTGAAATCATTAGCCAAAATAAGTATTTTTTTCTCAATCCTTAAGGTAATCTTCTTTATGTAGACTGTACAATATATGTATATATGAGTTATCATGGAGGAACAAAGCAACAAAAATAAATATTTTTTTTAGCTATGTCACCTTTCAAAGTAGTATATCTATATACATTTGATTTCAATATCATTTTTCCTTAGCTTATGGAAGATGGGTGAGTGGTGTGTGTTTGAGAAGCAGGCATTTACACACAGTGTGACAACCTCTACGTTTGTCTAAAGGTATGTAGATGCGATCTGGTAAGAAGATAAATTCCCTTTTGATTCAAAATTAAAGACGACCTTGCTTGATACAGTGAAACCCTGCTGCAAGTTGGATCAAGAAAATAAAAAAAATATTGCATCTCACCATCGAGTAACTACTTCAACAAAAGGCTGTCTACATGTTCTTTTTTCTTTTTAGGACTCTTTAGTAGAGTCCAAAAATTGTTTATAATATCATGCAGTCTCTAACAAGGCAAACAACCTCTGTTTTCTTGTCTTAGGGTTAAAGTCTTCATAGAACACTGCGTAGAATGGCCGTTTTGGTGATGTTTAGAGGGAGGGGGGTGCAGTTGGACTAAAACATGCAGGACAGTGCCTAGGGCCCAGGGCTCGGACCAGTCCCTGGTGTTTGTTTCCAGTGTGTTGATTAGCAGTGTCTGTGAGCAGCCAACAGGTGAGGATCAGTCTGAGTCAAGCAGGATTGAGTTCAAACGTGGATAATCGGCACCACCGTGCGGACAGGAGGAGTGACAGCAGTAGATTTACCAGCTACCTTTCCACAGGCCAGAGTAATCCATCTCCCACATCTGAAATCAATCAGTGCGCTCCAGGATCGACTGGTCAAGTCTGGACCTAACATAAGCAATGTGTTTTATGAGAAGGTTGATCTGCTCTGTGAAGTTGAGAACAGTTTATTTTTCTCGCTGTTGAGCCCTTTACAACATACAACAGGCCTGGGAAATGTCCACTCGAGGGTTCACAAATGACTTTAGTGGACCAAGCTTAAAGATCGAGCTAACATGCAAAATGTCTTCTTAAATATTCTTTAGTTAGAAGCCAGTGAGGCAAACTATTTTTCTGAAGACAGAATAAAGTTCAAGAAGAAAGCATTCTTTCTGTTTTTGTCTGTTTCATTTCAATCAACTGTTCCATTGTAAAAAAAATAAAACAGAAAACCTACAATGCCTTAAACTGACCATCTCATAATGACATACTTGTTCTGAGTGCTACCTTTGGTAAATCAATCCGAAAACCTGATAAATGTCAGTGTCCTTTTCTCCCACTGATACTTAGTTTAGCACACAGCTTCTCCACTTGGACTTCCACAGTTACCCTGTGGAAGGAACCTTCTTGCTCCACCAGCTCGAGACACATTATCACTGTCACCACTCCAGCCACAACTTCCTCTGGCGCCATCTTGGATTACCTCCAAGTCCTTCAAACATAAAATCTCGGCAGAATAAAACAAAGAGAACATATCTCAACAAAAAGAACAGAAGAAAATAATGAAACACAATCCAAAATTAAGAAAAAAAATGGAAGAACAAAAGAATGGCTGCCGGGGGTTCGTTGGTTTCACCGCCTCATGACTTTAGAGACGAAGTTGACGATGGCTGAAGCCGGCTGGTCGGGGTCCAACTCGGCAAACAGGTGGCTGACGTTGTCCGTTGTGCTTCCTTGTTTACGTGCCACGAAACCAAACAGTCTGAAGTTTAAAGAGAAATAAAAGCCTGATTTGAATATGTAGGAGATTGTTCATGATTTGATGTAGTTATTTATAGGCCTATGTGGACCATGGGACTTATTTGTACCATCTAGTTAATGACCTATTCTATGTATAATAGAGTGATTTGAGTTGTGAGACCTACTTTGCCGTTCCACCTCCTTCCTTGCTCCACCTGTGAAGACGAGATGTGACAAATTAATTTTGGAGGAACAATCAACAAATCTTCCCTATGTAGGCTACATTTGCACTATTTTCACTACTTTAGCACAGCAGAAAGATCTGGTCTCAAACACTTACTTCCTGTCCTGGGGGTCAATGTCACAGTAGGTGACAGTGTTGATTGGGTAGTGCCTTCGGAAGAAGACCCTAGGGCAGGAGAAAACTCAGAATTAGTGTTGTAAATCTCAGAGTTTGTCACCAAGCTAGCTCAATTCAAGTAAAACAGTTTGACATACTAGTGATGAATCAATGATTGAATACCGACAGATTTCTATGGATCTGACTGTGGGTGTAGGGTGCTCCTGTTTCCATGGTTACTACTCACTTCCTCTGGCTATCCGTGAGGGTGATGCCCTGCGACGACACTTTGAAGTGGACGGTTGTTGCCGCGGGCAACGGGTTGACGGCCACCGTTTCGCTGATTGCTTTGGCGACGGCCTGAGGTCCAGTCAGAGACTCCATGTCCACAGAGCTGATGTAAAGAACATTGCATGCTGGGAGAGAACAAAAAAAATGGTACATAATCAGTCACTGTACAAAATGAAGCAGTGAAGGAGTTCAACTACCAACAATTAGTGCAATCATTTGAACATGTTGTGGATAAGTGTTGAGAAACAGATCGAGGCAACAGCTGGCTGTATATTAGTGGCTCCAGATCTTTCCTTTCTTCTCTGATCAGAATGCTCACTCCATGCATTTGTCAGTAGGCAGTGCCATGCTATCTCTACCAAAGAGAAAAGAACACACGTCCAATCCAGAAGACAATGTTTCAAACCTCACAACAGCTGCCCTGCATAAGACCTAAAGAACAGCGTTATAGAAACACACTTCACTCGTTTGAGTGACAACCATGACAAGCAAAGATGTGACTAAGGCAGGCATGGTAGTGAGAGGGAAGCTTCTGTGGTGATCATGCAGAGCTGAAATATCAGTCTGGGGAGTGTGGGGACAAGGGGGTTAATGATGCCAAAATAGAACCCAAAAACACAGTGCAGTATTTACCATGGGCCTCCTCGGGGACCTGTTGCTGTGCTACTGCAACATAACAGGGTATCCGAGCATGAGAGGAGAAACAAAACCACTGTAGTACATGAAAACTATGTATTTGTGTAACTGCATAGTAATTACATAGGTACTACAGTGGTAAAAGTAAAACAGAATTTGGCCGATTATTATTCGATTGTTGTTATATGTATCTACTGTTGTAATAGAAGGCTTGGAATAGATTGATGATCAACTGAGAGAATGGGCTGAATAATGCAGGGTGCAGTTTGTCCTCACCTGCTCCTTGTTTCACCAGCTCGGCCACTGTGTCCGTGGGAGTGTCCAGCTCCAGGGCCTCCTCATTGGGATCTTTGCTGGGGATCATCAGCTTGCAGGGCAGGGCCAGAGGAGTCATCGAGTGTTGGTACACCAGGGCAGACAGACATCCTGCACACACACATGATTAGCAAGTGTACTTACTTGCTGGAGAGCTAATCAACGAGTTCTCTGTTGAATATGCATGTTTGGAACTCACCAAAGTAGGGTTCGTTGGGACAGCCCTTCAGGCGAACGCCTTTGGGGCTCGTCTCAATCAGGAAGTGCCTCACCAACTCGCTCGTGATGTCACCAACTGCCAAAAAACAAAACAGTAAACACATCCTTTAATCAAAAGTCTCTGATCGAAGGTCCGTTTTTGCACTTTCACTCCTAAAGATTAAGGTTGGGATTCGGGTTAGGGTGATCTGATCCTAGACCTGCGACTAAGATTAAAGATCTACTGTACCTTTCTTGTTGGCCTGGGCGGTGGGAGGTGGGCAGGCCACCTTCATGGCCAGACCGTAGGCCCCTCTGAAGGAGTGGCTGTCCCTGATGACGAAGGCCCCTGGCTCCCTGTCTCTCAGCAGACTGATGGCCTGCTCTCTGGAGATGTCTGGCTTGTACCAGAACTTAGACGTGTCCTGGACAAACTTCACGTTCAGCCTGATGTCTGGACTCTGGTCTGTAGAAGTAGTGACAATGGTCAAAGCAATGAAATAGGGATGATTGAGACTTTCATCCATCAAAATAAGCACTGATTGACTGTACAGATTCTGCTGTGCATGATTGAGTATGACCGCTCACTTGGCTAGATCTGAATAGATTGAATAGTTATAAAGAACATGGCAGAGACTAGGGCTAGATGCTATTCGGGATTGGAGCTCCTCTCTCACCGTAGATGGAGAATTTGGAGAGGTCGGGTAGGGTGTGAGAGGTGGACACACTGGGCGTGCTGCCTCCACTGGGTAAGGTGGGTATGGTGGTCTTCCCATCCAGAGTCCCATACGACAGCCCCCCATTGGACCTCTCTCCACTGGGCATCCGCCTCTTCTCTGGAAGCATCGGCTGGGGCGGCACTGGGAAGGAGGGCGTGGGTGGTGCCCCCTGTCTGTCATCGGGCGTAGTGTAGCCACTGGCCATCGGGTGGCGCCCCATCAAAGGGCTAGGAGGGACGGCGGCGGTTCTGGAGCCTCTTGAGGGGATCACAGGGCTGCCAGGGACTTGCACCCTGTTTCCATTGGGCGGTGTGGGGTCGACGAGCCAGACCCGGGCTGGCCTGGTTGGCCAGGCGGCGCTGGAGGGCGGGGCTTGGTGGGGTGTTGGTGGCCACCGTGCGGTGGAGTGTGTTGGGGCTTCCGGGGACGGTATGGAGGGGGCCCACGACGCTGACCTGGGATCCCTCAGGGGAGTGGGGGCCGTAGGACGGAACAGGGGCGTGCTGGGCACTCTCCAAGGGGTGGGAGGGGAAGCCAGAGTCAGCCTGGAGCCGAATGGAGGAAGTCATCCTCATGCTGCAGAGAGAGAGAAACACTGAGCTGTAACCTAGGACTATCTTTATTCCTCTTCTTTCAACAGTTTCCCCTGGGTTATCCAAACTCTGCCCCAGGAACAGTACAGTACTCACCCGTCTGGGCTGTGGATGGGACTACTGGAAGATATGGGTTCATTTAGGGGGTGTCCACCATAACCACGGCCGTCTGTAGTGAAAACACAAACACATATATTATTACACTGTTATTGGCAGGCGAAACAGGGAGTGAACAGGATGCTGTTATGAGGGGGACTGACAGACACCTGGTGAGGTCATTCCCAAAACAGTACAAAAACAAAAGAAACATCCTGAGGGAGACTCAAAGTGGGATTAACACAGATGCAAAGTTGAGAGGTGAAGGCATTAAACAGGCCCACTCCACAGGCTAACAACCAAATATAGATTTGATACCTAACCTACTGTAACCTTACCTCACACCTTAACAAATTCCTTACTTTAACCTGAACATTTTCTTCACATTTCAGAAACTTCTGGGCTGGCCAAAATAATTGGGACGCATTGGGCAGCCAATGAAATTCGAGAAGAGGCAGGACTTAACCACTGATAGCCAATCAAAACAGAATGTTTGCGGTTGCAGCCTGTATAGTGGGACTGTGTTATTCCTCTAGAAGCAAACAACAGAAGGTAGAGCAAAACCGAGACGCCATAACAAGATCCTCCTGTCAAAACGAGGGGTTTTCAAACATGACCGAACACAAAGGATTATGGGTACTCTGTGTGACGGGGATGAGAGGTTGGTGCCACATGTTGCCATAGAAACACCCTTACCTTGCTCCTCATCGCTTACAGATTCACAGTCTGACAGAACAGAAAGAATAAGTAGAAGAAGAAAACAGTCGGTGATTGAGGGAGTTGTGAGAAAAAGAGGAGGAGGAAACCGTTGAAAAACAAGCAAGAGACCAAAGTTCACAGGTGTGTAGAAGCAATTGGTGTACTAAGAAAACCTAGATGAGAAAAGGTTGTGTGTGTGTTTGCGTTCTGACCTGATCCACTATGGATTGTTTGTGTGTGTTTGTGTTTGTGTTTGTGTGTGTGTGTGTGTGTGTCTGTGTGTGTGTGTGTGTGTGTGTGTTTCTGACCTGATCCACCATGGAGAATGTTTGCTGGGTGGTGGGGCTTCAGTCCTAAAGCAGAGAGAGGGGTTTTGGCCAAGCCTGGAGGAGAACGGGCTAGAGAGAGCGAGAGAAACAGAGAGAGAGCGAGAGAAACAAAGAGAGAGAGCGAGAGAAACAGAGAGAGAAAAACAGAGAGAGAGAGAGAGAAAGAGGGCGAGAGCGAGAAAGAGATAGATAGAAAGCCCGATAGAGGGAGAAAGAAAGAGATAGATAATGAGAGAAAGAGAGAGACCAAACCAAACTGTAAGTGTTTAGCCTACAGAAGATCTGAGTTGATTCATACAGAATACATAGTGTCAGATCCAAACAACCAACAAACTACAACAACAGGACAACCAGGATGGTGAATGGAGACACAGTACAATGTGCCCCGGCCATGCAAGAGTTGGGACATGGCATGCAGAAAGCAAACCAACACAGAACAGTTCAGTGAGGGACTGGTGACATGGAGAGGGAACCAATGGCATCCTGAACAGTACATCTAGTAACTACGTAGTAGTACTGTATATCCAAGGAGACACAATGACTACATGCCAGGATTGGGATCCAATACATTTTTTTTATTCAGTCAATTCATGAAGTGAATTGAAATGCCATCAGTTTTCCAGTGGTGGAAAAGAGTTTGGCAGGGTTGGCGTGGTGAACTGGACACAGTAATCTGAAGATTCCATCAGTTTTCCAGTGGTGGAAAAGAGTTTGGCAGGGTTGGCGTGGTGAACCATGGTGGTGGAAAAGAGTTTGGCAGGGTTGGCACTGGACACAGTAATCTGAAGATTATATCAGTTTTCCAGTGGTGGAAAAGAGTTTGGCAGGGTTGGCGTGGTGAACTGGACACAGTAATCTGAAGATTCCATCAGTTTTCCAGTGGTGGAAAAGAGTTTGGCAGGGTTGGCGTGGTGAACTGGACACAGTAATCTGAAGATTCCATTCATCTTCCACTTACCAAAGAATCCCACATCAATTCTTTGTCTGTCTGTTTCAAAGATAGTGCCTCCAGAGAGGGCAGGCAGGGGCCAGAGCAGGGGTAGTGGGGCAGGGTAAAGGGGGTAGATGGAAGGGCTATCTGGGGGCTCAAAGCGGGTCATTACTTCAACTACAGTGTGGCGGTGACCACTGCAGGAATAGGGAGCCCTAACCCTGGTTGATCCCAAATAAGTCCAAAAGCAGTCTGTCTATTGAAATGATCACGTGTCAAGCATTAAGATAAATACAGATAGATACAGTATTTATCTCTATGGTATCTCTACGGTGCCAAGAAGCAATCTACTGTCTAACCTGACATGATTTATAGGTCATAGGTTAAGTGATGAAACTACAATACATTATTATCTTCTATCTATTCCTGTGTGGCTCAGTTGGTAGAGCATGTGACTTGCCAGGGTTGTGGGTTTGACTCCCACAGAGGAACAGTATGAAAAAGTGAAATGATGTATACATTCACTACTGTAAGTCGCTCTGGATAAGTGTGCCTGCTAAATGATTCAAATGTCATTTTTCAGTTTTATTCCCAGTCTCTCTCATCATTTCTTTCACAGAGGGAATTAGTATTAGTTTACCATTGAATCATCTCTACAAGAGAAAGAAAGGTGTTATTGAATTCATTTAGGAAACCCACCACCACCGATTAGTCCCACCCAATCAAAACACCAACAATTGAACATTACAGTAACAGCAGTGACTTTCTCTGGGCCTGTCCAAATAATGTCAGAATGCATCGTTCCTCCCTTATAAGAAGGCAGTAAAGAAGGATGCATCTTAAAAGCATTGGAACTGGGCCCCTTTCTACAAACACTTATTGTGCATCACTTTAGGCTGTAACTGCAAGTACGAAAGATACTACATACTTAACGTTTATGGCAGTCGTTTCATTGTGATTGACGAACAGTGGAAATGGAGTAAGGTCTACTGGCGCCCTCTGTCTGCAGGGAGGTGAACTTACACATGTTGAAGTAAGGGGTCTGAGGTGAGACAGGGAAGGCAGGGGTCAGGGGGTGGGCCTCACCACCACTGCTGAACATAGGACTGACAGCAGCCCGACCGTCAGCATCATCATCCCCATACGCCTCGCGGTAGCTGTGCATGGGGCCCTAGAAGGAGGGGACACAGCACACACGCAACACACACACACACACACACACACAACATAACACACGCCCCCCCACAGACACAGCAGGAGCCAGAAAATACACACGGACAAGAACAATACACACATAGAGGTAATGCAAACAGGCACAGACAGAAAATAACACACAGACACACCAACACAAAGTCCACACACACACACACACACACACACACACACACACACACACACACACACACACACACACACACACACACACACACACACACACAACAGACATGGTTACTCTCACAGTGAAACAATGAACTATTTAATGAACGGAAGACCATTTTAAGCTGATAAAGACTAGAGAGAGAGAGCTTGCAGCCTGTGGCTGGACAGGGGTATGTACTCTACCTCTCTGGGTCTTCCTCCAGGGTTGTGGATGTGGAAGTCTGATGAGTGGACAGGGGAGCGCACCGGCGCCCCCGTGTGGGCTGGAGGGTCCTCATTGCCACTCTGGTAGTGCCCCTCGCTAGTGGTCCGACGTCGGACGGTCTCCTGAGCCTCCTCCGGCGTCATCCCACGGGAACGCATCCCTGGAACGCCAACAACAGCGTCAGGAATTCCCAAAGGCTTTCCTTCAGTTTCAGGAATGTATTTAGGAAGAACGATCACTTTAGGGGGGATCTAAAATATGGATCTGGAAATAAGTTTTAGAGTGTATCTACACTGTATATTCCAGGTTTCATACATCATTCCAAACTTAAAATAAGTGATTTGCTTATTTTAAGAAGAATGTTGTCACAAGAGAGAGAGGGGGCAAGTGAGAGAGATATAGAGAGAGAGAGAGGGAGCAAGTGAGAGGGAGAGAGAGAGAGCAAGTGAGAGAGAGAGGGGGGAGCAAGTGAGAGAGAGAGAGAGAGAGCGAGTGAGAGAGAGCAGGTGAGAGAGAGAGAGAGAGAGAGAGAGGGAGCAAGTGAGACAGAGAGAGAGAGCAAGTGAGAGAGAGAGAGAGAGAGCAAGTGAGTTGGAGAGAGAGCGAGCAAGTGAGAGAGAGAGAAGTGAGTTGAGAGAGAGTGAGAGAGAGAGAGAGAGCGAGCAAGTGAGAGAGAGAGAGAGAGAGAGAGAGAGAGAGAGAGAGAGAGAGAGAGAGCAAGTGAGTCGGAGAGAGAGCGAGCAAGTGAGAGAGAGAGCGCGAGCAAGTGAGAGAGAGAGAGAGAGAGCGAGTCAGAGAGAGAGAGAGCAAGTGAGTCAGAGAGAGAGAGAGCAAGTGAGTCAGAGAGAGAGAGCAAGTGAGAGAGAGCGAGCAAGTGAGAGAGAGAGAGAGAGAGAGAGAGAGAGAGAGAGAGAGAGAGAGAGAGAAGAGAGAGAGAGAGAGAGAGAGAAAGAGAGAGAGAGAGAGAGAGAGAGAGAGAGAGAGAGAGGGGGAGAGAGAGAGAGAGAGAGAGAGAGAGGGGGGGAGAGAGAGGGGGGGAGAGAGAGACAAACCAGAGAAAGAATAAGAGCGATGGCGGTCAGATTGTGGCGTAGTGGAAATGCTTTTGTTGATGCCCTGAATACGAGCGTTGTACTCTGCTCACAGTGGGGGTGGTGGATAGGAGGCAGAGGAGGAGGTGGAGGAGGAAGAGAAGGAGGAGGAAGGAGGTGCAGAGGCAGATGCAATGGCGTGAAGGGTGGTCCAACAGAGCAGAGGAATGGATGGACAGAACAAGAGACAGAGAGAAAAAATGAATAAAGGAAAATGAACATTTTATTCTGTGAAGTCATTAACAAACAGAAGAAAGATGGAAGTTAAAATGAGAGATGACAGAAATTAGAGCAGGGATAGAACCAAAATGTGCATTTTCTGGAATCCCCCAGAAACGAATTGGGAAACACTGCTTCGCCATACATTAGTGTTATGGCATGTTTCCTGTTCTGTGTGGACCGCGGGAAGACGAGCTGCTGCTTTCACAACAGCTAATGGGGATCCTAATAAAATACCAAACACCAAGTCAACATCTGCGGTAGAAAGACAATGGCAACTACCAAATAAGCCCACTTGGTGGCATCTGTGAGAACCATACCATACGCTTCCATACGTGGCGGGACGTGAATGTGGAAAATGCATGGTAGCTGAGAACTCAACCAGCATGTCTATTCTTACCACCTTAAATCTCATCTCCATGGTGTCCAACTCTCCCCTCGCTGTAGGACACAGCTCAGAGCTCACCGTAGGTTTTCAGACCATATCTGTCCTGCTCAACTAAGAGTTTTTATCTAGCTGGCTCAATGCCATGATGATTCCACCTATTACCAAGGTCAGACAAAGCTGGGGACATGAAACAGTAGCTTCTATTTCCAATATAGAATTAGATATATTAGAGTACATGTAAACAGTAGCTTCTATTTCCAATATAGAATTAGATATATTAGAGTACATGTAAACAGTAGCTTCTATTTCCAATATAGAATTAGATATATTAGAGTACATGTAAACAGTAGCTTCTATTTCCAATATAGAATTAGATATATTAGAGTACATGTAAACAGTAGCATTCTATTTCCAATATAGAATTAGATATATTAGAGTACATGTAAACAGTAGCTTCTATTTCCAATATAGAATTAGATATATTAGAGTACATGTAAACAGTAGCTTCTATTTCCAATATAGAATTAGATATATTAGAGTACATGTAAACAGTGCACATCACTGAATAAGCCAGTGGTGATAGAAGGCCGTTGATATACTGCATTTGACTATGACTGTGCTTCTTACAGGTCACAACAAGTTCCGGAACAAAGCGTTCATTGTGACTCTCAGCGGTGCCTGTAAGGATGACAGTCAAAACACGGTCCTTTGCAACTGTCCCTGCTAACGAATGTTTGGTAACCGTTATAATTATGATCCAATAGTGGCAGGTAGCCTAGTGGTCAGAGCGGTGTGCCAGTAACCGGAAGGTTGCTGAATCGAATCCCTGAGCTGACAAGGTAAAAATCTGTTGTTCTGTCCCTGAACAAGTGAACAAGGCAGTTAACCCACTGTTCCCCGGGCGCCGAAGACGTGGATGTGGATTAAGACAGCCCCCCCCCACCTCTCTGATACAGAGGGGTTGGGTTAAATGCGGAAGAAACATTTCAGTTGTACAACTTTCCTAATGCATTATAATACTTGTCATAAGCACATATGACATCATTATAATGTCTTTTTGCTTTTATGTATTGTGACAGCGAATACCTCTGCTTTTGAAAATGACATAATGAAACATGAAATATGAAAATGACAGAAAATTGTGAAACTAAACATGGATATTCAATCTAATCCTCAATCCGGTAGTGACTTACCAGCGATGCGTTGAGCCACCAGGCCCTCCAGGTTGAGGTTCTCCTCCTCAGGTTCTGGCTCCTTGAGAAGGGGGGAAGAGTTGGGGAGGGGGGAGGAGGAGGTACTGTAGCCATGATAGGGAGACCCTCCCTTGCGGTCTGGGGAGTGGGACACCACCGTCCCACCTGGGTACGAGTTCAGGGGCTTCATCTGGAGCTGTCCGAAGATGGGGGAGGAGTCAGAGGGGTAGAGGGGGGAACAAGGCCCCTGGGCTGGGTGCATGTGGTAGGGTTCGGGGGGGTGTATGGGAGTGGTGTTGGTATGGGGCTGGTACGAGGCGGACCTCGGGGGACATACGACAAGGGAGACTCAGCCACAGGACTCTGGACGGGCGGCGTTGAAACCCGGCCAGCCGTCGACCTCAGAGGCTGTCCGAAGGCATTGTAGTTAATGTTATAGCCATGGATGGCTGAGTCTGCCTGGTAGGACGGCCTGGCCAGAGATTGGGAGAAGGGGATCTGGGCTGGCCCTCCTACTCTGTTCTCACCAGAGGGGCGCTGTAGGACTTGGGCACCTGTCCTGTGTGTGGGTCCAGATCCAGCATCAGCATGTCGAGGGCTTCGATAGACTGCTCTATGTCGTGCTGAGAGGCGGTGGGGGGGAAGTGGGGCAGACTGTGGGTGCTCTGTAAGGGAGGACCGAAGGGGTCGTCTGGCAGACTGTACTGGTGCCATGCGCTCAGCCCCCTCTGGACTGCCTCCCTGCTACTGGTGCTCCTCTCAGGGGCCCTGGGCAGCTTGGGGCCTCCAGGCTCGGGGGTCCCGAAGGACTGGGAACGCTGCATACTCCCGTTCTGGTAACTGTTAGGAGAGTACTCCTCCTCCTGGGGCGAACTGGAGTCCATAATCCGCTCCTGTGCCGACGTAGAAGTCCGTACCCGGTGCACCGGCATCTCCCGTAGCTTCTCTAGGTATGGCCCGTTGTTCTGCCTATTAATGGGTATCTGTGATTGGTAGTACAGCTCTGCGGGCGTGGCCTGGCCCTCCAATGACGAGAGTGTTCCCAGACTGTCCACGCTGTTACCCTCCTGACTGATGTGCAGCTCCTCGTCCAAAATGTCCGTCTCGCGCTCTTCGGCGGAGGGGGCTGCAATGAGCCGGGTATGCCCGCTGACGTGCACCTGGGCTGGGACAAGGTGGCGTACTGCCCCCCCGGGGCTGGTGGAGGTAGCCAGGTAGGCCTGGCGGTGGAGCATGGGGGCCTCAAGGCCACTCAGAAGCTGGTCCAACTCTCTCTTCTCCTGGGGACTGAGAGGGGGATGACTGGGCGTGTTGTGGTTCTGGTTGGTGTTCACCGCTCCATGCAGCAACAGACTGTGGTCATCGGTGCGATCGGTTTTGACAGATGCTGTCGAGTTCCCAGAGTCGCTGCTAACCGACAGGGCGTGGTCGACCGCGGGCAGGGAGGCGTGGCCCACTACCGGGAGGGTGCGGTCAGAACTTGGGAGGGTGTGGTTAGGGTGTTGGGGGGTGTGGTCTGCGTTGGTTAGGGGGTGGTCGAGGACGGGAAGGCCGTTAATTGTGACCACTCCATCGAGGGACTCTTTCTTTGTGACTCGGGCATACAGGCTGCCGTCGAGGGGGCCTTGGGTGTGAACAACGTCTGAAAGAGAGAAGAAGAATACATGCTATTAAAAGGTGCACAAACAAAGAGGAGAAACGAACACATTTCTGATTTTGAAAACTCCTCACAAATGACCCAACATCACAGTGACTTTCACACCACAGGGACTTGTGCCTGACTCCTTACTGTTTCCTGAGACTGGACCACGACAGCTTGTCCCCCATGGAAAAGAGAATTCACTCCATCCTCCAAGGAGACACAACTTAATGGGAGCTTAAGTCAACACAACATATTTTTTATCTAATACAGTAGTGTTGAGTGCATATATGTATCGTATATGTATCATATATGTATCGTTTAGCTCAAGGTACTAAACACGATATACTAAACGATATCATAACCGCCATGAATAAAAGACAGTACAGTGCAGCCATCTTCATCGACCTGACCAAGGCTTTCGACTCTGTCAATTATCATTTTCTTATCGGCAGACTCAGTAGCTTTTTCTAATGACTGCCTTGCCTGGTTCACCAACTACTTTGCAGACAGAGTTCAGTGTGTCAAATCGGAGGGCATGTTGTCCGGTCCTCTGGCAGTCTCTATGGGGGTGCCACAGGGTTCAATTCTCGGGCCGACCCTTTTCTCTGTATATATCAATGATGTTGCTCTTGCTGCGGGCGATTCCCTGATCCACCTCTACGCAGACGACACCATTCTGTATACTTCTGGCCCTTCCTTGGACACTGTCCTATCTAACCTCCAAACGAGCTTCAATGCCATACAACACTCTTTCCGTGGCCTTCAACTGCTCTTAAACGCTAGTAAAACCAAATTAGGACTAGCATTACCACCCTGGATGGTTCCGACCTAGAAAATGTGGACATCTATAGGTGTCTGGCTAAACTGTAAACTCTCCTTCCAGACTCATATCAAACATCTCCAATCTAAAATCAAATCTAGAGTCGGCTTTCTATTCCGCAACAAAGCCTCCTTCACTCACGCCGCCAAACTTACCCTGGTAAAACTGATTTATCCTACCAATCCTCGACTTCGGCGATGTCATCTACAAAATAGCTTCCAATACTCTACTCAGCAAACTGGATGCAGTTTAACACAGTGCCATCCGTTTTGTTACTAAAGCACCTTATACCACCCACCACTGCGACCTGTATGCTCTAGTCGGCTGGCCCTCGCTACATATTCGTCGCCAGACCCACTGGCTCCAGGTCATCTACAGGTCCATGCTAGGTAAAGCTCCGACCTAGGTAAAGTTCACTGGTCACGATGGCAACACCCACCCGTAGCACTCGCTCCAGCAGGTGTATCTCACTGATCATCCCTAAAGCCAACACCTCATTTGGCCAACTTTCCTTACAGTTCTCTGCTGCCTGTGACTGGAACGAATTGCAAAAATCGCTGAAGTTGGAGACTTTTATCTCCCTCACCAACTTTAAACATCTGCTATCTGAGCAGCTAACCAATCGCTGCAGCTGTACATAGTCCATCGGTAAATAGCCCACACATTTTATCTACCTCATCCCCATATTATTTATTTACCTTTCTGCTCTTTTGCACACCAGTATCTCTAACTGCACATGACCATCTGATCATTTATCACTCCAGTGTTAATCTGCTAAATTGTAATTATTCACCTACCTCCTCATGCCTTTTGCACACAATGTATATAGACTCTCTTTTTTTCTACTGTGTTATTGACTTGTTTATTGTTTTCTCAATGTGTAACTCTGTGTTGCTGTCTGTTCACACTGCTATGCTTTATCTTGGCCAGGTCGCAGTTGTAAATTAGAACTTGTTCTCAACTAGCCTACCTGGTTAAATAAAGGTGAAATAAAAATAAATAAAAACTATACATACACATCCAGGCTTTTCAGCCCTAAACACATGGAGCCTCCAGCCCACCATAACAGCCCTGGCTCTGGCTCTGGTCTAGTATAAGTACATTAGGGGTCCAAGCATCCCAGTCCAGGACCTGTAATGATGTGTCAGGCAGCACAACCCTACATGGCGTGACAAGGACCCCCGCACCACCGTCTGTGGAACATCTCCTAGACACAGTGCACAAACTCGCCATGGCAACGACAGAATTACCACATCAGAATTCCCAGATTCTTCAATATCACAATCTACAGTATGTGAGAGCACCAGAATTCCTATGTTATATATACACTGTCTGTCATTTCACATATCCTGTGTCTATCTATATGAACGTTTGACGTTTCATTTGCTGAGGTGATTTTGTCACTGAGTAACTGTTTTTATGCATCGATGTCAGCATGCTGTGGATAATCCTCAGATGTTCTCCCATGCAGATGGGTGGGTTTCATCACTCTTGATTTAAGGCCAGCATTTCCGCTAATAGCAACCTCTCTCAAGTTTGGCAGGAGTCCCTGGCAACCTCCAGCACCCATTTCCTGGACCAATCACTCCACCAACCAATTCCTCAACATCTGGTCTCACAACAGCTCTAAACTTGAATATGTCTGATGATGAAGGATGGCATAAGATCAAGAGGCATGTTTCAAACAATATGAGGCACAATTTGAGACCAGAAACTCAGGTTCAATCTCTCCATCTCAAAAATACCCCCCTTCTCTTTCAACAGCGGAACATATCACAGAGGAACATGTGATATCTGGTCATCGGGAGCAGCTTCTGAACATCAGCACAGCAGGGTGTTAGTTGGTGGGGGGTTCCACAGTGACACATGGAGAGGTTCTCTGACTACAGCTATATACGAGGCCATGTCAACAACGCTACAGTAGCAGAATGAGAGAGAGGAGAGAGAAAGAGAAGAGGGAGAAAGCTACCCTTGCTTACCCACCAGAACACACTGTTCCTTATTTTTGTAGGGAACTTCTAGTGCTCCTGATATTGCCCGCAAAATACTTCCCAGTCCAGAACAGTTTGACTGATAACCTACTTCAAGCCAAGTCCAAGCCCTGAATCAACTCCCATGAAAGCTTTTCTTACCTGGAGATAGATTTCTTCTCTTCCTCCTTCCTTTCTGTGTTTTCTTTCCTTTAGTTAGATTAAATAGAGTAGCCCTTTGCCATCACACTTGGTTTGGTTGAGATGAAGGGGAGAAATCCTTCACAAGGCTATGATTCAAATGATACTGAGTTGGCATAGCCTTCCCCTCCCTCTCTCATTGGTTGGGAGGAGACAGATGTGCCACCCTTCACCTATCGATGTTGGGATTGGGCGAGGTGGGGTGGAGCTAGTCCATTCCCTGGGGAGTTGAACTATGAGTTGTGAGCTGTGAGCTGGTCCAGTGGAATCTGTCAGTTCCTTCCTGGCATTGGGAGTTTCCTAAAACTACAACACCCACGCAGCTAACCACCCTGAGCCCTGGCCTGGACCCACTCCTACACAGTGACATCACTCACACTGGGGTTTCCCTGGCCTCTCTCTCTCTAGTAATCTATCTGTCTCTATGTCTCTCTCACACACACACACACACACACACACACACACACACACACACACACACACACACACACACACACACACACACACACACACACACACACACACACACACACACACACACACACACACACACACACACACACACACACACACACAGAGAACAAGAGGGGAGACCCAAACAGGGTGACATGTTTCCAGCTGTTGGTGTCTGTTCTGTTAGGAGAGACATATCTCTGTTCTGTTAGGATAAAAAGATCTCTGTTCTGTTAGGAGGGACAGATCTCTGTTCTGTTAGGAGAGACAGATCTCTGTTCTGTTAGGATATACAGATCTCTGTTCTGTTAGGAGGGACAGATCTCTGTTCTGTTAGGAGAGACAGATCTCTGTTCTGTTAGGAGAGACAGATCTCTGTTCTGTTAGGAGAGACAGATCTCTGTTCTGTTAGGATATACAGATCTCTGTTCTGTTATATCTCTGTTCTGTTAGGATATACAGATCTCTGTTCTGTTAGGAGAGACAGATCTCTGTTCTGTTAGGAGGGACAGATCTCTGTTCTGTTAGGAGAGACAGATCTCTGTTCTGTTAGGAGAGACAGATCTCTGTTCTGTTAGGAGAGACAGATCTCTGTTCTGTTAGGAGAGACAGATCTCTGTTCTGTTAGGAGAGACAGATCTCTGTTCTGTTAGGAGAGACAGATCTCTGTTCTGTTAGGAGAGACAGATCTCTTTTCTGTTAGGAGAGTCAGATCTCTGTTTTGTTAGGAGGAACATATCTCTGTTCTGTTAGGAGAGACAGATCTCTGTTCTGTTAGGAGGGACAGATCTCTGTTCTGTTAGGAGAGTCAGATCTCTGTTCTGTTAGGAGATCTCTGTTCAGATCTCTGTTCTGTTAGAAGAGAGGATCTCTGTTCTGTTAGGAGGGACAGATCTCTGTTCTGTTTGGAGAGGCAGATCTCTGTTCTGTTAGGAGAGTCAGATCTCTGTTCTGTTAGGAGAGACATATCTCTGTTCTGTTAGGAGAGGCATATCTCTGTTCTGTTAGAAGAGACAGATCTCTGTTCTGTTTGGAGAGGCAGATCTCTGTTCTGTTAGGAGAGACATATCTCTGTTCTGTTAGGAGAGGCATATCTCTGTTCTGTTAGAAGAGACAGATCTCTGTTCTGTTAGGATATACAGATCTCTGTTCTGTTAGGAGGGACAGATCTCTGTTCTGTTAGGAGAGACATATCTCTGTTCTGTTAGGAGAGGCATATCTCTGTTCTGTTAGGAGAGACAAATCTCTGTTCTGTTAGGATATACAGATCTCTGTTCTGTTAGGAGGGACATATCTCTGTTCTGGTATGAGAGGCAGATCTCTGTTCTGTTAGGAGGGACAGATCTCTGTTCTGTTAGGAGAGGCAGATCTCTGTTCTGTTAGGAGAGACAGATCTCTGTTCTGTTAGGAGAGGCAGATCTCTGTTCTGTTAGGAGAGACAGATCTCTGTTCTGTTAGGAGAGACAGATCTCTGTTCTGTTAGGAGAGACAGATCTCTGTTCTGTTAGGAGGGACAGATCTCTGTTCTGTTAGGAGAGACAGATCTCTGTTCTGTTAGGAGGGACAGATCTCTGTTCTGTTAGGAGGGACAGATCTCTGTTCTGTTAGGAGAGACAGATCTCTGTTCTGTTAGGAGAGACAGATCTCTGTTCTGTTAGGAGAGACAGATCTCTGTTCTGTTAGGAGGGACAGATCTCTGTTCTGTTAGGAGGGACAGATCTCTGTTCTGTTAGGAGAGACAGATCTCTGTTCTGTTAGGAGAGGCAGATCTCTGTTCTGTTAGGAGAGGCAGATCTCTGTTCTGTTAGGAGGGACAGATCTCTATTCTGTTAGGAGAGACAGATCTCTGTTCTGTTAGGAGAGACATATCTCTGTTCTGTTAGGAGAGGCAGATCTCTGTTTTGTTAGGAGGAACATATCTCTGTTCTGTTAGGAGAGACAGATCTCTGTTCTGTTAGGAGGGACAGATCTCTGTTCTGTTAGGAGAGTCAGATCTCTGTTCTGTTAGGAGAGTCAGATCTCTGTTCTGTTAGGAGGGACAGATCTCTGTTCTGTTAGGAGAGACAGATCTCTGTTCTGTTAGGAGAGACAGATCTCTGTTCTGTTAGGAGAGACAGATCTCTGTTCTGTTAGGAGGGACAGATCTCTGTTCTGTTTGGAGAGGCAGATCTCTGTTCTGTTAGGAGAGTCAGATCTCTGTTCTGTTAGGAGAGACATATCTCTGTTCTGTTAGGAGAGACAAATCTCTGTTCTGTTAGGATATACAGATCTCTGTTCTGTTAGGAGGGACAGATCTCTGTTCTGTTTGGAGAGGCAGATCTCTGTTCTGTTAGGAGAGTCAGATCTCTGTTCTGTTAGGAGAGGCAGATCTCTGTTCTGTTAGGAGAGTCAGATCTCTGTTCTGTTAGGAGAGGCATATCTCTGTTCTGTTAGAAGAGACAGATCTCTGTTCTGTTAGGATATACAGATCTCTGTTCTGTTAGGAGAGACAGATCTCTGTTCTGTTAGGAGAGACAGATCTCTGTTCTGTTAGGAGAGGCAGATCTCTGTTCTGTTAGGAGAGGCAGATCTCTGTTCTGTTAGGAGGGACAGATCTCTATTCTGTTAGGAGAGACAGATCTCTGTTCTGTTTGGAGGGACAGATCTCTGTTCTGTTAGGAGAGGCAGATCTCTGTTCTGTTAGGAGAGGCAGATCTCTGTTCTGTTTGGAGGGACAGATCTCTGTTCTGTTAGGAGAGGCAGATCTCTGTTCTGTTAGGATATACAGATCTCTGTTCTGGTATGAGAGGCAGATCTCTGTTCTGTTTGGAGAGGCAGATCTCTCTTCTGTCAGGAGGGGCAGCTCTCTGGAAAAAATAAACTATGACTGGACATGGTGACATTTAAAATCTCACAAAGTCTAGGGAAGAGAGGAAAGAGAGGGAAAAGCAGTGAAAGAAAGGACATAGATGGGAGAATAACTGAGAACGAGGGAGAGGTTCCCAAACTGTGGTCCATGACTCACTGGTGGTACATAATCACATGACATATTTTCTGGTACCAAAATAGCCTCTTTGTAATCCTCAAATACACTAATGCTTTTAATTATGGTCCGTGAGGGAAATGTATGGGAACCTGTTGTCTATACCCATCAGCACCTTCAAACGTCTCTATAGTGTATTTGAACAACAAGACTTTCTTGTCTCACAAATGACTTATTTAAATTTTTCTGTCCCGTCTTCACCAAGAATAGAGGGGCCGAAGGGTTCGACACATTCTCTTCACTCAGAAAGGAAGTGTTTCAAAGTGCGAGGGGAATGACTGGAACTCTGCAGACGAGCGTCACGGGGCACGACCTTCACATTTACCTCACCCGTGTGGCGTGCGTTCTGTTACAAGCACCCAGAAACACGACTGATATAAACCTCGACCCTGGCACACACACAATGCCCATGGTCTCAAAGAGGATCTTTATACATTGCAGCTTTGTGTGTTATTATTCACACACACACATTCCTATGTGTCTAAGTTGAAAGCAACAGCAGAATTTTGGTGAGCTGGGCTTTCTCTATTATTAAAAACAAAGAATATGTAAAGATGTGTGAGTTTTGATGTATGGGAGAGTTCACCGCCATCATTGGGATACGTTGATGATGGGATGTATGTCGTGTATAGAATCAACATATTCCTGCTCAGCTGGAAGTGAGAATTGCTGGGGTGGGTTTAAGTATAAATTCACAGGCCTTTAAAAAATCAGGGTCCATTTTTAGTATAGTAAGTCCTGTTCTGTGGCTAGCCAGGTTCTGTTAGCTGTGGCTTTGAAACAAAGACCAAGCCATAAATCTCTTCCAACATGAATCTGCCCGGCAGGAATAGCTCAGTTAGGGCAGTCAGCTAAAGTAGATGCCATTCCCCTAAGACTACACTGAGATGAGGTAGACTGTTTGTCCATTAGCTGAATTTAGGCCCACAGTTACTATCAGTGACGAGACAGACATTTCTTCTGAGTGGGTCACAAATAGGACAGAGTTGACAGGACAGAGTTGACAGGACAGGGGGCAGTTGACAGGACAGAGTTGACAGGACAGAGTTGACAGGACGGAGTTGACAGGACAGAGTTGACACAGGACAGAGTTGACAGGACAGAGAATTGACAGGACGGAGTAGACAGGACAGAGTTGACAGGACAGAGTTTTGATGTAGGACAGAGTTGACAGGACAGATACGTTGACAGGGATGTATGTCGGAGTTGACAGGACAGAGTTGACAGGACAGAGTTGACAGGACAGAGAAATTGACAGGACAGAGTTGACAGGAGAGTAGACAGGACAGAGTTGACAGGACAGAGTAGACAGGACAGAGTTGACAGGAGACACTGAGATGAGGTAGACAGGACAGAGTTGACAGGACAGAGTTGACAGGACAGAGTAGACAGGACAGAGTTGACAGGCCAGAGTTGACAGGACAGAGTTGACAGGACAGAGTTGACAGACAGAGTTGACAGGAGTAGACAGGACAGAGTTGACAGGATAGAGTTGAGACAGGACAGACAGTTGACAGGACGGAGTTGACAGGACAGAGTTGACAGGACAGAGTTGACAGGACAGAGTAGACAGGACAGGAGTTGAGACAGAGTTGACAGGACAGAGTAGACAGGACAGAGTTGACAGGACAGAGTTGACAGGACAGAGTTGACAGGACAGAGTAGACAGGACAGAGTTGACAGGACAGAGTTGACAGGACAGAGTTGACAGGACAGAGTAGACAGGACAGAGTTGACAGGACAGAGTTGACAGGACAGGAGTTGACAGGACAGAGTTGACAGGACAGAGTTGACAGGACAGAGTAGACAGGACAGAGTTGACAGGACAGAGTTGACAGGACAGAGTTGACAGGACAGAGTTGACAGGACAGAGTTGACAGGACAGAGTTGACAGGACAGAGTTGACAGGACAGAGTTGACAGGACAGAGTTGACAGGACAGAGTTGACAGGACAGAGTAGACAGGACGGAGTTGACAGGACAGAGTTGACAGGACAGAGTTGACAGGACAGAGTTGACAGGACAGAGTAGACAGGACAGAGTTGACAGGACAGAGTTGACAGGACAGAGTTGACAGGACAGAGTAGACAGGACAGAGTTGACAGGACAGAGTTGACAGGACAGAGTTGACAGGACGGAGTTGACAGGACAGAGTTGACAGGACAGAGTTGACAGGACAGAGTTGACAGGACAGAGTTGACAGGACAGAGTAGACAGGACAGGACAGAGTTGACAGGACAGAGTTGACAGGACAGAGTTGACAGGACAGAGTTGACAGGACAGAGTTGACAGGACAGAGTTGACAGGACAGAGTTGACAGGACAGAGTTGACAGGACAGAGTTGACAGGACGGAGTTGACAGGACAGAGTTGACAGGACAGAGTTGACAGGACAGAGTTGACAGGACAGAGTTGACAGGACAGAGTTGACAGGACAGAGTTGACAGGACAGGACAGTTGACAGGACAGAGTTGACAGGACAGAGTTGACAGGACAGGTAGACAGGACAGAGTTGACAGGAGAGTAGACAGGACAGAGTTGACAGGACAGAGTTGACAGGACAGAGTTGACAGGACAGAGTTGACAGGAGAGTAGAGTTGACAGGACGGAGTTGACAGGACAGAGTTGACAGGACAGACAGGCCAGAGTTGACAGGACAGTTGACAGGACGGAGTTGACAGGACAGAGTTGACAGGACAGAGTTGACAGGACAGAGTTGACAGGACAGAGTTGACAGGACAGAGTTGACAGGACAGAGTTGACAGGACAGAGTTGACAGGACAGTAGACAGGACAGAGTTGACAGGACAGAGTACAGGACAGGACAGAGTTGACAGGACAGAGTAGACAGGACAGAGTTGACAGGACAGAGTTTGACAGGACAGAGTTGACAGGACAGAGTTGACAGGACAGAGTTGAGACAGGACAGAGTTGACAGGACAGAGTAGACAGGACGGAGTTGACAGGACAGAGTTGACAGGACAGAGTTGACAGGACAGAGTTGACAGGACAGAGTTGACAGGACAGTTGACAGGTGGGAGTTGACAGGACAGAGTTGACAGGACGGAGTTGAGGACAGAGTTGACAGGACAGAGTAGACAGGACAGAGTAGACAGGACAGAGTTGACAGGACAGAGGACAGAGTAGACAGGACGGAGAGTTGACAGGACAGAGTTGACAGGACGGAGTAGACAGGACAGGACAGAGTTGACAGGACAGAGTTGACAGGACGGAGTTGACAGGACAGAGTTGACAGGACAGAGTTGACAGGACAGAGTTGACAGGACAGAGTTGACAGGACAGAGTAGACAGGACAGAGTTGACAGGACAGAGTAGACAGGACAGAGTTGACAGGACAGAGTTGACAGGACAGAGTTGACAGGACAGAGTTGACAGGACAGAGTTGACAGGACAGAGTTGACAGGACAGAGTAGGACAGAGACAGGACAGAGTTGACAGACAGGACAGAGTTGACAGGACGGAGTTGACAGGACAGAGTAGACAGGACAGAGTAGACAGGACAGAGGACAGAGTTGACAGGACAGAGTAGACAGGACAGAGTAGACAGGACGGAGTTGACAGGACAGAGTAGACAGGACAGAGTAGACAGGACAGAGTTGACAGGACAGAGTTGACAGGACAGGACAGGACAGAGTTGACAGGACAGAGTAGACAGGACAGAGTACAGACAGGACAGAGTAGACAGGACAGAGTTGACAGGACAGGACAGAGTAGACAGGACAGAGTAGACAGGACAGAGTTGACAGGACAGAGTTGACAGGACAGAGTTGACAGGACAGAGTTGACAGGACAGAGTTGACCGGACAGAGTTGACAGGACAGAGTTAACAGGCTCATATATAGACATAGATTGGGGCTAACCTGAGAGATGGACATCATTAGCCTTCCATTCATGTATCATTCGATCGACTTAGCCAATGGTTCCTCAGAGGCCTTGTGGAGTGTGAGGCTCATAAGACACGGGCATGCACACATACACATACAGTGCCTTCGGAAAGTATTCAGACCCCTTGACTTTTTCCACATTTTGCTACATTACAGCCTTATTCTAAAATGATTCAATATTTTTTCCCCTCATCAATCTACACACAAAACCCCCCAATGACAAAGTGAAAACCGTTTATTAGACATTTTTGCCAAACAGATACCTTATTTACATAAGTGTTCAGACCCTTTGCTATGAGACTCAAAATTGAACTCAGGTGCATCTTGTTTCCATTGATCATCCTTGAGATGTTTCTACAACTTGACTGGAGTCCACCTGTGGGAAATTCAATTGATTGGACATGATTTGGAAAGGCTGTCTACCTGTCTATATAAGGTCCCACAGTTGACAGTGCATGTCAAAATCCAAGCCATGAGGTCAAAGGGATTGTCCGTAGAGCTCAGAGACATATTGTGCCGAGGCACAGATCTAGGGAAGGGTAACAAAAAATGTCTGCAACATTGAAGGTCCCAAAGAACACAGTGGCCTACATCATTCTTAAATGGAAGAAGTTTGGACACACCAAGGCTGAGCAATCGGGAGAGAAGCGCCTTAGTGGGGGAGATGACCAAGAACCCGATGGTCACTCTGACAGAGCTCCGGTGTTTCTCTGTGGAGATGGGAGAACCTTCCAGAAAAATCATATCTGCAGCACTCCACCAATCGTGCCTTTATGGTAGAGTGGCCAGACGGAAGCCACTACTCAGTAAAAAGCACATGACAGCCCGCTTGGAATTTTCCAAAAGGCACCTAAAGACTCTCAGACCATGAGAAACAAGATTCTCTGGTCTTATTGCTGAATGCCAAGCGTCACGTCTGGAGGAAACCCGGCACCATCCCTACAGTGATGCATGGTGGTGGTGGCATCACATCTGGAGGAAACCCGGCGCCATCCCTACAGTGATGCATGGTGGTGACATCACATCTGGAGGAAACCCGGCATCATCCCTACGGTGAAGCGTGGTGGTGGTGGCATCACGTCTGGAGGAAACCCTTGGCACCATCCCTACAGTGATGCATGGTGGTGGTGGCATCACGTCTGGAGGAAACCCGGCATCATCCCTACAGTGATGCATGGTGGTGGCATCACGTCTGGAGGAAACCCGGCACCATCCCTACAGTGATGCATGGTGGTGGTGACATCATGTCTGGAGGAAACCCGGCGCCATCCCTACGGTGAAGTATGGTGGTGGCAGCATCATGTCTGAAAGGAAATCCAGCACCATCCCTACGGTGAAGTATGGTGGTGGCAGCATCATGTCTGGAGGAAACCTGGCACCATCCCTACGGTGAAGTATGGTGGTGGCAGCATCATGTCTGGAGGAAACCCGGCACCATCCCTACGGTGAAGCATGGTGGTGGCAGCATCATACTGTGGGGATGTTTTTCAGTGGCAGGGACTGGGAGACTAGTTAGGATCAAGGCAAAGATGAACAAAGCAAAGTACAGAGAGATCCTTGATGAACCTGCTCAAGAGCGCTCAGGATCTCAGACTGGGGCAAAGGTTCACGTTCCAACAGGACAACGACCTTAAGCACACAGCCAAGACAACGCAGGAGTGGCTTTGGGACAAGTCTCTGAATGCCCTTGAGTGGCTCAGCCAGAACCCAGACTTGAACCCAATCGAACATCTCTGAAGAGACCTGAACATCTCTGCAGCGACGCTCCCCATCCAACCTGACAGAGCTTGAGAGGATCTGCAGAGAGTAATGGGAGAAACTCCACAAATACAGGTGTGCCAAGCTTGTAGCTCCCAAGGTACTTCAACAAAGTACTAAATAAAGGGTCTGAAGGCTTATGTAAATATGATTTTTCAGTTTTGCAAACATTTCTAAAAAACCTGTTTTTGCTTTGTCATTATGGGGTATTGTGTGTAGATTGATGAGGAAAAAACACAATTTAATCAATTTTAGAATAAGGCTGTAATGTAACAAAATGTTGAAAAAGTCAAGTGGTTTGAATACTTTCCGAATGCACTCTATACACACTTAATCCCCCCCGCCTCCCCCGACACACACTCTCTCCCCCGACTCTCTCCCCGACACACACTCTCTCCTCCGACACACTCTCTCCCCCGACACACACACACTCTCTCCCCCGACACACAAACAGCACCTGCCTTCTCCTCTTTTCTCCCATGATGACGTGTTCTGCTCTCTCCCCCGTGACACACAAACAGCACCTGCCTGGTGATGTGTTCTGCTGTGAAAGCGTGTGTAAGTACGATGCCACAGTGTGTCTCATTCACACATGACCGAATGGGAAGCCCAATAACGTGCCATTAAAACAGCCCGGCTCATAACACCTGTGGCCTAATGGTTTATTTGAAAAAGACAATGTTTCACAGCTACTGTTATTACCCTATCAAATGTGCTACTCACATCAGCTACTGTTATTACCCTATCAAATGTGCTACTCACATCAGCTACTGTTATTACCCTATCAAATGTGCTACTCACATCAGCTACTGTTATTACCCTATCAAATGTGCTACTCACATCAGCTACTGTTATTACCCTATCAAATGTGCTACTCACATCAGCTACTGTTATTACCCTATCAAATGTGCTACTCACATCAGCTACTGTTATTACCCTATCAAATGTGCTACTCACATCAGCTACTGTTATTACCCTATCAAATGTGCTACTCACATCAGCTACTGTTATTACCCTATCAAATGTGCTACTCACATCAGCTACTGTTATTACCCTATCAAATGTGCTACTCACATCAGCTACTGTTATTACCCTATCAAATGTGCTAAATGTTATTACCCTATCAAATGCTACTCACATCAGCTACTGTTATTACCCTATCAAATGTGCTACTCACATCAGCTACTGTTATTACCCTATCAAATGTGCTACTCACATCAGCTACTGTTATGGAAGATCAGCTACTGTTCATGGAAGAATCGTTTTACTGTTTACATAAAGTTCCCTTCAAACACATAGTAATAATGATCCCAGAATAATTGTTGAGTATAGAATGTTGTCCTTCTATATTGACGCAGTTAAGTGCCAGCAAAAATACACCTGTTGTAGTTTTTTCATTTATAAACAACTATCTCCCGTGGTCAGATTCGATGTGTACTGTAGACCGAAGGTTAATCACACAGCTGACCAAATTATACAAGATTTTACTTCTGAGTTAACTGAGATTAATGCACAACCAATGTCCCCCAATGATTTGCCTCAGAGTCTGGTCACTCAGGTCTATATGTTAATACCCAGGAAACACAAACTAGCTGTATATCGCTAAGCTAACTAGTACAACCTACAAGGTCCCTGCCACACATAGCCCAGGACCAATAAACAAACAAATCAATCAGTAACTCCTAGACAAGCTAGCATCGCAGCTAGCCTAGCAGGCTAACCACAGGATGGCTGGGTTGGGTTTGGAAGTGTCATTGGGTCACAGTGTCTGTGTCTAAGGGTTTGGACCAGGGACACTGTCTGTCCGTCCGTCCGTCCGTCCGTGTCTCTGTCCCTCTGGGTTCACTGTTGTCCTGATAAAAAGTGTGGGAAAATACTACAGCCCACTTAAAGACAGATCCCCTGCTGGGTGGCTACTGATTGTGCTAAGCTAGCGAGCAGCACCGTGGTCAGAACCTCCATGTTGTAACTGGATGAAGACAAGACCAACAGTGTTGTGGATCTGGTAAGGAGTTAACCTAATATCCCTTTAGATGATCAAGTGGAACAAAGAACACTGGCTAAAAAAGATATATAGATACGGACACTGAGAATGAAAGACACACATTAGAGTGTGAGAACATACACTCTCACACACACCACCCAAACGTGTTCCTCATAAAAGTTCCTATTCCTCTGAGTGTGTGAGAGGAATGTGGTGTAGAAGTCTTCCTTGCGGTGTGCTCTCGGTCTGACCGTATGGGATACACGTTACTCTCATAAATTCCCAACCCACAACCCCACAGCTCACTACACGCATAGAGAAACACACACGAAAGCCCCTCACACATACTCTCTCACACACACACAGCACTACTGATGAGGGGGAGAGGAAACGGGACAACACGGGGTTAGCGGGGGCAACCAGGAACAAACCGGGGCCTGTAAAACCAGGACGGAAGGCATGCTGCTAGAGAGAGGGGCATGATGGATGAAAACAGCAGGTCCCGGAGGCTAGTTAAATACATAAACAAACAATACAAAAACCGCAGAGTCAGTCACACATCTAAAACAGCCACAGAGAGGGGGCGAGGGGAACCTACAGAGAGAGAGAGAGAGAGAGAGAGAGGGAGAGAGAGAGAGAGAGAGAGAGAGAGAGAGAGAGAAACGCACACAGAGAGAGCTCTACAAAGAGAGAGGAGGACAGAAATAGATGAAAAGTGAAAGAATAATGAGAAAGGGTCTGTCTGTAGTTGCCCCTTGCACACGGTCTCTCCCATAAACAGTTCAAATCAGTATTTGGTGACAATAAGCTGATCCTGGATCTGTGCCTATTGGGCAACGTTGGTTGCTGGCCAGGTGTGAATCACCCTGACCAGCAACAGCCCCTAGCTGTCATCTCAGCCACACACCACACAGACAACATGTCCCCGTTAGATGATGTCATGGCCTGACTCTGCCAGACAGCCTAAAGGGCGTCTCTCTACGGGACATGACACCCACCTCAGCAGGGACGGGCTTTGATATCGCTGTGCCAACCAGCAGTGTGCATTCCAGAGCCGAGTAGACGGGTGGCCTCATGAAGATGGTTTAATGACAAACACTAGGGCTAGTCGATCTATCTGTGGGTCGGTCTGTGGGTCTGTCTGTCTGTCTGTCTGTCTGTCTGTCTGTCTGTCTGTCTGTCTGTCTGTCTGTCAGTCAATTAGTCCAAGAGGTGTTGTGACAGCCATATCAGTATGAGTGGTAAAGATAACTGTCATGGAGAAGTCTGTCAACTTGTCTGTCTGTCAGCCTGTCAACTTGTCTGTCTGTCAGCCTGTCAGCCTGTCTGTCTGTCTGTCTGTCTGTCTGTCTGTCTGTCTGTCAGTCAGTTAGTCCAAGAGGTGTTGTGACAGCCGTATCAGTATGAGTGGTAAAGATAACTGTCATGGAGAAGTCTGTCAACTTGTCAGCCAGTCAGCCAGTCAGCCAGTCAGCCAGTCAGCCAGCCAGCCAGCCAGTCAGCCAGTCAGCCAGTCAGCCTGTCTGTCTGTCTGTCTGTCTGTCTGTCTGTCTGTCTGTCTGTCTGTCCGTCCGTCCGTCTGTCTGTCAGCCCTTCTGTATTCGGTAGTAATATCATGGAAGTCATATCAGTAACTGAACTAAAGATTACATGTCATGGTGTCTGCCTATCTCTCTGTCTGGGAGTTGACGACTGTCTGCAAGGATCACTGGAAGATCCAGACTCTGGTATACCCCTAAAATAAAACCTATACGCCATCGCTGTAAATGGTATAGAGAGTCAGAGAGAGACAGTGAGAGCTGAGGTAGCAAGGAGCCAGAGAGAGACAGTGAGAGCTGAGGTAGCAAGGAGTCAGAGAGAGACAGTGAGAGCTGAGGTAGCAAGGAGTCAGAGAGAGACAGTGAGAGCTGAGGTAGCAAGGAGCTGAGAGAGAGACAGTGAGAGCTGAGGTAGCAAGGAGTCAGAGAGAGACAGTGAGAGCTGAGGTAGCAAGGAGTCAGAGAGAGACAGTGAGAGCTGAGGTAGCAAGGAGTCAGAGAGAGACAGTGAGAGCTGAGGTAGCAAGGAGTCAGAGAGAGACAGTGAGAGCTGAGGTAGCAAGGAGTCAGAGAGAGACAGTGAGAGCTGAGGTAGCAAGGAGTCAGAGAGAGACAGTGAGAGCTGAGGTAGCAAGGAGCCAGAGAGAGACAGTGAGAGCTGAGGTAGCAAGGAGTCAGAGAGAGACAGTGAGAGCTGAGGTAGCAAGGAGCCAGAGAGAGACAGTGAGAGCTGAGGTAGCAAGGAGTCAGAGAGAGACAGTGAGAGCTGAGGTAGCAAGGAGTCAGAGAGAGACAGTGAGAGCTGAGGTAGCAAGGAGTCAGAGAGAGACAGTGAGCTGAGGTAGCAAGGAGTCAGAGAGAGACAGTGAGAGCTGAGGTAGCAAGGAGTCAGAGAGAGACAGTGAGAGCTGAGGTAGCAAGGAGCCAGAGAGAGACAGTGAGAGGCGATGTAGGAGGGAGACAGTGAAAGACAGGGGATAGTTGAGGTATGGCGGGACAATCATAGTTGAAGTAGGGGCAGGGACGACAACATTGAGGGACGAAGAGATAACTGAGTCAGATATGAGGTAGCTTAGGTATGGGGGGACATTGAGGGACAGCCGAGTCAGATATGTGGTAGATGAGGTATCTAGGGGGCTCTGAGGAGCTTAGGAGTGGGCTGTAAACCTGCTTCTATGTCTCATGGTGCTGTCACTTCCAGCTCTAACTACACTAGTCCTTCTGTCACTCCTATGAGGGGTACTAGGCCCCTTATTAAACCAGAACAAACTCTCCACTCTATCCACGGCCATAGAAACACCTCAGTGACGATTCAACATGACGTATTGCGCAAAGCCAGTCAAAGTCCCTCATTCAGCGTCTCAACTCATAACTCACAAGTTAAATTGGTCTTAAAAGAAGTTAGAGCAGGCAGCTTAATAGTTGTGGTGTGCCATAATTGCGGCACATTTATAAAATGTTCCACACGCAAATTACTCACTCAATGATTCAAAGGGTACTGTAAACAACCATGTTGACATAGAAACAAAATAAAGTACATACAGAGAGAGCCTTGCATCTGCTGCAACTGAGAAAACACACCAAAATAATGGTCCGACAGACCCTCTCATTCAATCAAGTCAAAAAATAAGTTTGAGAATTTACTACCAATTCACAGTGTACTATAACCCAAGCAAACATTAAACTCAAACTTCCATAACTAGGAACAAAAGGTTATGTAAAACATAGGTATTCCCAACCTCTACACTACCACTACACAATAAAGAACAATTCAACTAAATTGAACAAAACTTTGTTAAAAACCACATCAGAAACACCTACCAATTATGTCATTAGCCCTATCAACACCTGAGCCCTCACAGTCAACCCTTAGACCTGACTACTGTACTACTGTACTGTACTCACCAGCTGCTGTAATACTGCTCAGCCTATATCCTTCCCTTCATTTGGTCCTTTCTTTCACTCTCTGCTTCCCTTGTTCTCTCGTTCCAACTCCGGTGACAGTTAGCTAACAAAAAGGGCTTTAGTCCTGGCCAGGGTGTTCCACTCACTGTGTCCCCGTCTCCCTCTCTCTCTTTCGTTCTCTTGTTTTCTCTCTCTCTCTCGTTCTCTCTCTCGTTCTCTCTCTCTCTCTCTCTCTGTTGCCACCCAGCTATTCGAGACATGCCCGCACCAAGCCAAATATGGGAGGAGGACCATAAACAAGGCCCACACCACAGCCTGCTGCTGTCACCGGCCACGGTGAACACACAGCAACATACACACACACATACACAAACACAGACACACACACACAGCACACACACACACAAGCACACACACACACACACACACACACACACACACACACACACACACACACACACACACACACACACACACACACACACACACACACACACACACACACACACACACACACATATCCACACAGATTTACTATCGCTCTGTTCTTTTTCTTTAAAAAAAATGTTTATGGTTACTTTCATGTGTGTAATATTGTGCACTGAAGGTGTAATTCACAGAGTTTGCATGACCTGGGGACTTGTGCTAGCTTCCAGAGCTTTGGCTCAACAGGGTAACGTGGTCTTGAGACATGGTAACAGTCTAGGTTTAGATATCCTATCCCTACAATAACATAAATCTGTTTTACCTTGGATATACAGTGGCCCAGAAAAGTCACAACACCCTTCAACCAGATTTGCATGTGGTGGTGTAGTGGTGTTTTCTGTCTGGTCACTGAGTGAGTTGGCAGGAGTAGACAATGGACAGAGAGTTGGCCTCTTAAGGCTATAATCCCAGAGGTGAATTGAACAAGGGTTCTGTTTGCCGTGAACATGTTACTTAGTAACAATCTCAGTTGAACGATTTGAATGAACATTCCAAAATGCTACGGTGATGGTAAAACATCAAACAGACAAGTTTGGTAATGACTTCTGTGGCATTGTAGTGCCAATAATCAAACGGCAAATGACTTTGCTATTCAAATCAAATGTTATTGGTCGCATACACATATTTAGCAGATGTTATGGCGGGTGTAGTGAAATCCTTGTGTTCCTAGCTCCAACAGCGCAGTAATATCTAACAATACACACAAGTCTAAAAAGTAAAAGAATGGTAATTAAGAAATATAGACATATTAGGACAAGCAATGTCGGAGTCCAAAGTATAAATATATATACAGAGCATTCGGAAAGTATTCAGGCCCCTAGACTTTTTCCACATTTTGTTACGTTAGAGCCTTATTCTAAAATGCATTAAATAGTTTATTTACCTCATCAATCTACCACATAATGACAAAGAAAAAACAGGTTTTAAGAAATATTTGCAAATGTGCCACAGCACAAAACGCTAGCTAATGTTCGAGAGCTATTTCCCTTGTTGGACACACCCCAGGTCAACAGCTGAGTACAGGGCAATTAGTGAAGTCCTATTAGTGAAGGGCTATTAGTGAAGGACTAATAGTGAAGGGCTATTAGTGAAGTCCTATTAGTGAAGGACTATTAGTGAAGGACTATTAGTAAAGTCCTATTAGTGAAGGCCTATTAGTGAAGTCCTATTAGTGAAGTCCCATTAGTGAAGTCCTATTAGTGAAGTCCTATTAGTGAAGGACTATTAGTGAAGGACTATTAGTGAAGTCCTATTAGTGAAGGACTATTAGTTAAACACACACACACGTGCATGAACGCAGGCACACCCACTAATTTCTACGCATTCACTCAAAGTGGATGCACACATGTGCAAATAACTCACAACTAGTAACTATCCGACAATGCCCTTCACACATCTCAGCAGCACCCAGGCTAAAAGTGGACACAAACCCTCTGAACACCTTCATAGTTGCAGATACATCATCGAAACTTAGTGATGTATTATTCTACCAATAACCTTGTTATTCATACAGACCTTTTAAACAGGCTTATCTTTCATATACTCCTTTCGTGTTATTTCTACAAAGGTCATTGCAATATGTAAACAAAGACCTTACCAGGAGCTAGCCGTGACTCTGACACATACAGTTGAAGTCGGAAGTTTATGTACACCTTAGCCAAAACATTTAAACTCATTTTTTCACAATTCCTAACATTTAATCCTAGTAAGAATTCCCTGTCTTAGGTCAGTTAGGATCACCACCTTATTTTAAGAATGTGAAATGTCAGAATAATAGTGGAGAGAATTATTTATTTCAGCTTTTATTTCTTTCATCACATTCCCAGTGGGTCAGAAGTTTACATACACTCAATTAGTATTTGGTAGCATTGCCTTTAAATTGTTTAACTTGGGTCAAAGCCTTCCACAAGCTACCCACAATAAGTTGGGTGAATTTTGGCCCATTCCTCCTGACAGAGCTGGAATAACAGAGTCAGGTTTGTAGGCCTCCTTGCTCGCACACACTTTTTCAGTTCTGCCCACCCATATTCTGTAGGATTGAGGTCAGGGCTTTGTGATGGCCACTCCAATACCTTGACTTTGTTGTCCTTAAGCCATTTTGCCACAACTTTGGAAGTATGCTTGGGGTCATTGTCCATTTGGAAGACCCATGTGCGATCAAGCTTTAACTTCCTGACTGATGTCTTGAGATGTTGCTTCAATATATCCACATAATTTTCCTTCCTCATGAAGCCATCTATTTTGTGAAGTGCACCAGTCCCTCCTGCAGCAAAGCACCCCCACAACATGATGCTGCCACCCACGTGCTTCACGGTTGGGATGGCGTTCTTTGGCTTGCAAGCCTCCCCTTTTATCCGCCAAACATAACGATGGTCATTATGGCCATACAGTTATTTTTGTTGTCATCAGACAAGAGGACATTTCTCCAAAAAGTATGATCTTTGTCCCCATGTGCAGTTGCAAACTGTAGTCTGGCTTTTTTATGGCGGTTTTGGAGCAGTGGCTTCTTCCTTGCTGAGAGGTCTTTCAGGTTATGTCGATTTACTGTGGATATAGATACTTTTGTGCCTGTTTCCTCCAGCATCTTCACAAGGTCCTTTGCTGTTGTTCTGGGATTGATTTTGACTTTTTGCACCAAAGTACGTTCATCTCTAGGAGACAGAACGCATCTCCTTCCTGAGCGGTATGACGGCTGCGCGGTACCATGGTGTTTATACTTGCGTACTACTATTTGTACAGATGAATACAAATGGTATCTTCAGGCGTTTGAAAATTGCTCCCAATGATGAACCAGACTTGTGGTGGTCTACAATTTATTTTCCTAGGTTTGGCTGATTTCTTTTGATACAGTGAATTTTAAGTGAAATAATCTGTCTGTAAACAATTGTTGTAAAAATGACTTGTGTCATGTACAAAGTAGATGTCCTAACTGACTTGCCAAAACTATAGTTTGTTAACAAGATATTTGTGGAGTGGTTGAAAAATGAGTTTTAATGACTCCAACCTAAGTGTATGTAAACTTCCGACTTCAACTGTATATACATCAACGATCCAGGGTGGAACAGCCATTTAGGACTAGGACTTTACCACACGGACAAATAACACTGCCCTAATGCTTTTAATGACATGTGACGAGTGACCAGAGTCCACTGGAGCACACAGTGTCACGACAGTTATGGGAAAACACTCCATTTGTCCAGAACCTAATGAAAGCTAGGCTACACAGTGTAGCTTGTCCGTCTGCGTGTTAGCCATTAGTCTAGTGCCTAAAAACTGGTCCCTCATCGACATTCACCTGACCTGTCAACCGCTACTCTGTGATCAAAAGAGGAGGAAGAGAGAGGGAGGAAAGAGAGAGGGAGGGGAGAGGGCGGTGTTTTCAGAACAGACCCCTTGGTGAAGAAACGTTGAGGTGGGCCAACAAGCAGCTAGCGACCGGTCTTGAACCCTCACTCCAGAACCCAAGCTGAAGCCCTTGAGAGAGGAGGAAAGAGAGGAAGGGAAAGAGAGAGAGGAAGGGTATTTTCAGAGTAGACCCCTTGGCGGAGAAACATTGAGGTGGGTAGCAAAGCAGCTAGCAAACAAACGAACCCTAGCTCAAAACCCAAGCCCAGCCTTGGAACACAGACATCTTCCGTCAACCTATAAAACCACTTCAGCTTTCACAGAGGTTCACTTTCAGCCCAAGACCAATTGAATGGTGGGCACACAATGTTCTAGCACCATGTACTGAATCCACATTTTTCAGATCCAATCCAACTGCTAAGGAAGCAAAGCCTGTAATTAGCTAAGCGAGGGGACTGGCAGAATGCTTTCTGCTGAGCCAACCAGAATCAAATATCTAGTCCATTCAATTAGATCAAACTGCCAACACCAGCATTTCCCAATGACCTACTTTACATAGCAATTACCACAAGAGCTCTCCAGAGAGTTGAATATGATATAATACAGTGGTTTCTATTCAAGTCATAGGGCATGTTGGAGCGTATTGCACCAAAATGGCTGCCAAGGGCCTAGCTTGACATGATGGCTATTTGTCATGGCCTGTGCTCTGGTGCAACTGCCTCCTCTCTCTCACTTGGGGCATATGGGCATTATAAGATAGGGTGCACACTGCCCTCACTGTATTCATTGTCTTGTCCCGTCCACAATACTAATCAATAGGGACCATGATGAATGATGACAGCCCCAGTGAGGGCTATGGAATGGGGGTGGGACTGCAGAAGCAGAGGGGTAAGGTTGGAGGTGGAGGAGGAAGGGGAGTAGAGGTGAGAGGAAGTGAGCAGGAGTTTGGTGTGGGGTCCCGTCATCTCCTGACCCCCAGCCCTAGCCCCTTGCACACCCACACTGTGAGCTGGGTGGGGGTGGTGGTGGGAGGGGAGTGCTGGGGTTCAAGGTTACCAGCAGAGCGACTGACTACCACCTATTTCTGCAGCAGCTATTTAAAGGAGTGATTGACAGGTGTGTGTGGAGGGGGGTGCTTTATGGCATGGGGTCCGCTCCTGCAGCTAAGACGGACGGGAGAGGAAAGGGGGTAGATAGGGGAAAAGGATGGGAACAAGAGGAGGCAAGAGGGGTAGGGCAAGGAGTGACTAGATTGGCCATGCTTAAACAGGCAAAAGTGAATAGCAATATGTGAAAGAATCTAAATGTCTGAACTGTTGAGGAAGATATATGCTCTTACTTTTAGATGTGGAGAGAGGTGGTACAGTGGAATGCCAGTGGAAGTACCAGTGGAAGTACCAGTGGAATGCCAGTGGAAGTACCAGTAGAATGCCAGTCAAAGTACCAGTAGATTGCCTACCAGTAGAATTCCAGTGGAAGTACCAGTAGAATGCCAGTGGAAGTACCAAGTACCAGTGGAATGCCAGTGGAAGTACCAGTGGAATGCCAGTGGAAGTACCAGTAGAATGCCAGTGAAGTACCAGTAGAATTCCAGTGGAAGTACCAGTCCAGTGGAAGTACCAGTAAAGTACAAGTGGAAGTACCAGTAGAATGGGTGAAGTACCAGTAGAATGCCAGTGGAAGTACCAGAATGATGGAAGTACCAGTAGAATGCCAGTGGAAGCCAGTGAGGTACCAGTGGAAGTACCAGTAGAATTCCAGTGGAAGTACCAGTAGAATGCCAGTGAAGTACCAAAGTACCAGTAGAATGCCAGTGGAAGTACCAGTAGAATGCCAGTGCTACCAGTGGAAGTACCAGTAGAATTCCAGTGGAAGGTGGAAGTACCCAGTGGAAGTGGGACCAGTAGAATTCCAGTAGAATGAAGTACCAGTAGAATGTAGAATGCCAGTGGAAGTACCAGTAGAATGCCAGTGGAAGTACCAGTAGTAATAGAATTCCAGTGGAAGTACCAGTAGAATGCCAGTGGTACCAGTAGAATGCCAGTGGAAGTACCAGTAGAATGCCAGTGGAATTCCAGTGGAAGTACCAGTAGAATTCCAGTGGAAGTACCAGTGTGATGCCAGTGAAGTACCAGTAGAATGCCAGTGGAAGTACCAGTAGAATTCCAGTGAAGTACCAGTGGTACCAGTAGAATGCCAGTGGAAGTACCAGCAGAATGCCAGTGAAGTACCAGTGGAGTACCAGTAGAATTCCAGTGGTACCAGTAGAATTCCAGGGAAGTACCAGTAGAATGCCAGTGGAGGTGTGGAAGTACCAGTAGAATTCCAGTGAAGTACCAGTAGAATGCCAGTGGAAGTACCAAAGTACCAGTAGAATGCCAGTGGAAGTACCAGTAGAATGCCAGTGGAAGTACCAGTGGAAGTACCAGTAGAATTCCAGTGGAAGTACCAGTAGAATGCCAGTGGAAGTACCAGTAGAATGCCAGTGGAAGTACCAGTAGAATTCCAGTGAAGTACCAGTAGAATGCCAGTGGAGGTACCAGTAGAATGCCAGTGGAAGTACCAGTAGAGTACCAGTGGAAGTACCAGTAGAATGCCAGTGGAAGTGCCAGTGGAATGCCAGTGGAAGTAGAATGCCAGTGGAAGTACCAGTAGAATGCCAGTGGAAGTACCAGTAGAATGCCAGTGAAGTACCAGTGGAAGTACCAGTAGAATGCCAGTGGAAGTACCAGTAGAATGCCAGTGGAAGTACCAGTGGAAGTACCAGTAGTTCCAGTGGAAGTACCAGTAGAATGCCAGTGGAAGTACCAGTAGAATGCCAGTGATTGAAGTACCAGTGGAAGTACCAGTAGAATTCCAGTGGAAGTACCAGCCAGTGGAAGTACCAGTAGAATGCCAGTGAAGTGCCAGTAGAATGCCAGTGGAAGTACCAGTAGAATGCCAGTGGAAGTACCAGTAGAATGCCAGTGGATGTGCCAGTGGAAGTACCAGTAGAATGCCAGTGGAAGTGCCAGTAGAATGCCAGTGGAAGTACCAGTAGAATGCCAGTGGAAGTGCCAGTGGAAGTACCAGTGGAATGCCAGTGGAAGTACCAGTAGAATGCCAGTGGAAGTGCCAGTGGAAGTACCAGTAGAATTCCAGTGGAAGTACCAGTAGAATGCCAGTGAAGTACCAGTGGAAGTACCAGTAGAATGCCAGTGGAAGTACCAGTAGAATTCCAGTGGAAGTACCAGTAGAATGCCAGTGAAGTACCAGTGGAATACCAGTGGAAGTACCAGTAGAATGCCAGTGGAAGTACCAGTGGAAGTACCAGTGCCAGTGGAAGTGCCAGTGGAAGTACCAGTAGAATGCCAGTGGAAGTGGTACCAGTAGAATGCCAGTGGTACCAGTGGAAGTACCAGTAGAATGCCAGGTAGAATGCCAGTGGAAGTACCAGTAGAATGTGACTACCAGTGGAAGTACCAGTAGAATGCCAGTGGAAGTACCAGTAATGCCAGTATGCCAGTGGAAGTACCAGTAGAAAGTACCAGTAGAATGCCAGTGGAAGTACCAGTAGAATGAAAGTACCAGTAGAATGCCAGTGGAAGTACCAGTAGAATGCCAGTGGAAGTACCAGTGGAGTAGAATTCCAGTGGAAGTACCAGTAGAATGCCAGTGGAAGTACCAGTAGAATGCCAGTGGAAGTACCAGTAAATTCCAGTGAAGTACCAGTAGAATGCCAGAAGTGGAAGTGGAAGTACCAGTAGATTGCCAGTGGAAGTACCAGTAGAATGCCAGTGGAAGTACCAGTGGAAGTACCAGTAGAATTCCAGTGGAAGTACCAGTAGAATGCCAATACCAGTAGAATGCCAGTGGAAGTACCAGTAGAATTCCAGTGAAGTACCAGTAGAATGCCAGTGGAATACCAGTAGAATGCCAGTGGAAGTACCAGTAGAATGCCAGTGGAAGTACCAAAGTACCAGTAGAATGCCAGTGGAAGTACCAGTAGAATGCCAGAGTACCAGTAGAATGCCAGTGGAAGTACCAGTAGAATGCCAGAGAAGTACCAGTGGAATGCCAGTGGAAGTACCAGTAGAATGCCAGTGGAAGTACCAGTGGAAGTACCAGTAGAATTCCAATGTAGAATGCCAGTGGAAGTACCAGTAGAATGCCAGTGAAGTACCAGTAAGTACCAGTAGAATTCCAGTGGAAGTACCAGTGGAAGTACCAGTAGAATTCCAGTGGAAGAAGCCAGTGGAAGTACCAGTAGAATGCCAGTGGTGGAAGTACCAGTAGAATGCCAGTGGAAGTGCCAGTGGAAGTACCAGTAGAATGCCAGTGGAAGTACCAGTGGAAGTACCAGTGGCCAATAGAATGCCAGTGGAAGTACCAGAATGCCAGTGGAAGTACCAGTGAAAGTGCCAGTAGAATGCCAGTGGAAGTGCCAGTGGAAGTACCAGTAGAATGCCAGTGGAAGTACCAGTAGAATGCCAGTGGAAGTAGTGGAATGCCAGTGG